>NC_134532.1:113556250-113859281 GCF_050624435.1 Tenrec ecaudatus
ACACAAAACCACCCAAAATACAGGAAAAAAGAGAAAGAAAACTATATATATGTACCTCTATATAGCTATATATAATATCCTTTTCTTGTTTCTCGACAGAGGTTTTCTCTCTGACTTATTTTAATATTGCTGATGGCATATATATTTGCATCTACAAATCCAAATCCAGAATGGATCAAGAGCCAGATCAAATGACCAGGAATTATGTTATACTGTAGTTCCATCTACCATAAGCAAGTTTATAATAATCTGTCTGACAGCAAGGCTAGAATCAGAATGTGTAAAATATTAAGGACAGAGTGCCATTTGTCCAAAGCAGCACCTCCTCTAGGCCTGCCCATAGGAATGTCTCTCTATGGCCCTTGGCCTCTCAGCTATGGGGCCTCTGCCCTAGTCAGACAAGTATTATAAAACATCACAGCTCTTTTAGCATTAGTAAATGTCCAAGGAATACCTATCTCTGCAAGTCAGCCTCCTGTCCACAGGCACTCAGTTTTACTTATTCTGGGGGCCAGGAAGCCCACATGGCTTTGCCTCATGGCCTTGGTGTGTCTCCTCTACTCCGTGTCATAGTCTTGGTGTTGGTGCCTCTGGTGTCCCTACCACTTCAGGCAAGGGTCTCACACAGGTTTTACTGATGGATTTTCTTTCTGCTTGGTTGTGAAATTCATGTTTCTGCTTTTGAGATGGGTTACTTTTATACTCAGATAAATGGAAAAGCAGACCAATCCCTCAGCTAGAGTTCTCATGCCCCATATTTGAATGTTCCCACCCAATCACTGGATGAGGGTTCCAAAGGCTATGGGTAGTGGAGCTAAAATAAATAAGTTCATTTCATTCCCCACCCCACCCCCCACCTCTGACCACACAGAGGAATACCCAGCCCTTATGCCATGCCGACAGCATTGACTCCATCAGTTGAGTTTTCTTAACAAATATTTTGTTGCTGTTGTTTGGTATTTAGTACTTAAAATGAAAGACATTTTATATATGCTATCTATAATTCAAAGGTTAAAAAAAAGAGGCCCCAAGAAGAATTGATGCATTTGAATTATGATGTTGGCAAAGAATATCTAGTAAATCAAGGACTGCCTGACAAATAAAAAAATCTTTCTTGGAAAAAGTACTGCCACAGAATTCTGTCTGTCTTTTCTCCACACCTAAACCAAGGAAAGTAAAAATGCAAATCAAATCTGTAACCTGGCTCTATTTTACCCATAGCCTCTTGCCTCCCAGTCTGATCAGGCACAAAAGATGATGAGTCCTTCTGGGTGTCCTTCTGTAGAGATGGTTTCTGTCAGGCTTTCTCTAGCACAGTCGAGTAGACTTGAACCATTCACCTTGCAGTTCATGGTCAAGAGCAGACCATTTGTGCCACCTGAGCATGAGGTTTCATTCTGTTGTACGCAGGGTGACTGTGGTTTGGAATGAACTGGATGTCATCTCACCACAAGCATTGTTGTAGCTTAGTGTCATGCTTACACTAAGTGTGACCAACTCAAGGCAAAGAGACCTGGCAGCAGCATTCTGTAGGTTCGGTTACGTAGCCGGCTTCAGTTTTTCTGAATAGCTTTTGAATCTCCGACGGCTCCTGTGTTAGCCTTATTTAGGTTTTTGAACTTGACTCTGTAGGCAGTTGTGAGGGCTGAGGTGCTGATCAGCATCTTTGGCCTTTAGTAGTCTAAACCCTGTGAGTTTCAAAACTGCCCTGAGTTGTTCCCACGCAGCTGCTCGATAGGACGGATTGGCAAGGCTTGACAGAAGCAGACTGCCTCATCCGTCTTCCTCGGCGGCTGTGTGTTGGAGCTGCCAACCTTTAGTTTAACAGTTCAATGCTTTATTCACTGCGGCACCAGGGACCTGATAAAGGGCACAGCACATCCAGCCAGACTTAATCTTGATGGTGTGCCCGCTTCACAGGTGAGAACCCACCTTACCAATGATGGCATTGAGATTTTTGAGCCCGTGGACCCTTAGCTTCAGAACTATTATTCTAGATGTGCACTCTTTTCAGTGTACTTGATTCTTTTAATTGATAATTAAAGTGGTGGGCAGGGTAGGCGGGAGAACTAGTTTAAGATGAATAGTTTTGTAAGCATGGAAACAGTAACTTTCCAAGGTTATAGGGAGGTAGGACTGAAATTTAACTTTCTGAATTCCTTGTCCATGTTTTTCCAAGTGATCAGCATCTTTCCTCTTCACCATCAGACCGTTGCTCACCTTTTTATTCAAAGGAACCCCATCCCTTGTTTTCAAAGCGATTTGAAATTTAGTTCATATTGTTGAATTGAGCATGTGTTTCTCACTAGTCTTTGGACCTCCCGGAGCATCTCAATTGTACCCTAAACATTGACACAAGTGCTGTGATAAAAAATGCACGGAGAACCAAAAATGAAAAAAAAAATACAACCAGAATTCTCCATAGAAGCATGGATGGTGAGACTGCATTTGGTTACTTATTTGTGACATATTAGGAGGGATGAATCCCTGGGAAGAAAATCATACTTGATGCCATGGATTTAATTGTGTCCCACTAAAGTGTGTGTCAACATGGCTCAGCCACCATTCCCAGTATTTGTGTGGTTGTCTTATAATATTTTGAAATCTGATATCATTGTTGCCCATTTTGTGATGTGATTCTGATTTCCATGTGTTAACAAAGCAGAACCAGGCTGTGCTGTTGAGGATTCAGTTGTATGACAGTGGTTATGTGTTGGTCTGCTAACCGCAAGGCGAGTAGTTAGAAAGCACTAGATACTGCGGGAGAAAGAAATCCACAGGGAGAGTTGTATCCTGCCTTACTGTCTTTGTGTCCTGTCCTACTGTATCCTGTCCTACTGTCTTTTTATCAATGGCAGGATCAAGACAAGGTTATGTTTGCTGTGTACATGAAGCAGAGTAGGGTAGGGTGCTGTGGCAGTTAGACGTTATGTCAACTGGACCCTGTGTGAAAATGTAGGGGGTAGAGGCCAACTTATCAATCAGATCACAGCCTGATGATGCCTCCTTGGAAGTATAGCTTTTTCTACATGAAAGACGATGAGAAATTGTCTGCCTCTCTTTGGCTGGGACTTTGGGTCTGCCTCCAGGTATGGCCCCATTTGGGCCTCCTGTTCCTGGGAGCTGTCACCCTGCTGATCTTCCCACTAATCTTGGGTCCACATGACTTTGTGCCCAATGACCTTTGATCTTATTGCCTCCTACTTCAACTTTCTGCATTGTCAGACTGTAGCATGTGAGTACAAGTGTGTCCTCATGCTAGCATCATGCCTATGGACTTGGGCTGGGATACCTTCTTGACATTAAATTACTCCTTGTTATAAAGTTCTTTCTTATACATTATAAGTGTCACTGCTCTTTGTTTCTCTCGACAACCCAGACTCACACAGCTGCAGCACCCTTGTTTAGGTCACAGCCCTGTTATGCCGTACGGTGAGTTTCCCTTAGGTATGATCTGCCACACTTTTGGTCTTCCAGCTCTACAAGCACAGAAAGGGGGCAGAGAGAGAGAAAGAGAGAGAGAAAGAGAGAGAGAGAGAGAGAGAGAGAGAGAGAGAGAGAGAGAGAGAGAGAGAGAGAGAGAACTACCATCAGGGTCCCTGTGTTGAGAACTTTGTAGAACCGGGGGAAGATTGCTGCCAAGACACCTGGAAATTTCCAGTGAATGCCAGGCTCATAGATATTGGACAGAGACGAGGATCTTCACCCAGAGAGACAGCTTTCTCCTAGAGCTGGTACCCTGAATTTGAACCTCTGTCTCCCAACTGTGAGAAAACGGGTTTCTATTTGTGGGAATTCTTCCACTTGTGATCTTTACAGCAGCCCTGGGTAACTACGAAACTTGTTAAAATAGAATGTCCACAAACACTCGGAGGACCCTCGCTGAGATGGATTGGTACAGCGGTTACAGCAGTGACTGAAACACACCCACTATTGTGGGTAGGGAGCAAGATTAGGCAGCGCTCCACTCTGCTCGGCATGGGGTTGCTATGAGTGAGAGCCAACTGGAAGGCATCTGATAACAGCAGCATATTCATTCAAGAAGCGAATCTTTGATTGAAAAAATATATTGGCATTAATTATGTGACTTGTTTCCATTTTAATGTATGTCATGTGAATGGCTTTCCGACTAAAACCCCCGTAGAAAATAAATCAGCCTGTTGCCTTCAAGGCCATCCTCAAAGTTCCTGTCACCCATTTTCTTATGTAATTAAGGTGTATGAACATTTATGTACAAATTTCTAAAGCTCCCAGAGTAGTGGTCCGCTAAGGGGGCTACACCAAGCCCTGGGGAATATGTAACCATCTCCTTGGAGAGTCAAAAGAAATTTATGCTTCCATTTGTTTTCATGTAATAAAATATCTAGAAATAAATGTAGCTTTACTAATATACTTTAATATACAAATTGGTAACACATGTCTGTACTCTGGATAAACATAGGCATTTATATGACATGTGTGCATTTTAGAAAATGCCACAGGGGTGTTTTGAGATATATTTCCTCTTTATCTTTGCAAGCATTTGGCTTCTGACACTTAAAATTAACTTAAAAAACAAACAAACAAACAAACCAAAAAAATCAAGCAAGCTTATTCAACAAGGCCTCAGACCTTTGAGCTCCGGTTTCATTCTGATTCTCTCATGAATTTTCTCCACTAGAGACTCTCTGCCTGTCTTGTATGAACTGAAAATCTGGGCTCGGAAGCACTCTGTGACTGCCCTCCAGTTACAGGACCTGAACAGTGAGCTGGAGAGGCAGGAGTCCTTGTAAAGCACCCCCCAGAATATTGCTGGTTACTAACATGCTGAAACAATGATTGCTTCTTGCTTCTACATCTGTTTTGAAGATTTGGTCTATTATATTCTTTTCTTCCCTTTATGCTTTCTTTTTTATTCTTCCTGCCTGATTACTGCATTAAAACACAGCATTCATTTGAAATTTCCTCTTTGAGGGCAGTGGTTCAGCCCAGTTGGAATTTTAGTAACTTGCCAAATCTTCGTTTTAGCAAGAGGTTCCAATTGTGTGGATTTATTTTGGGAGGGGAAGATGGAGAATGTTGAGTACCAAAGGATCCTAACTTTGGTTAGATTAGCTTCAGGCTGTGTAAATTCTCTAGCTCTGCAATCTCACAGGTATCTCTGCTCTCATGGTCGGTCACCGTACAATCATTTCTGTAAGCAGTTTTCTCTGCTGTTAATGTAAATGTTATATTTCAGCACATTTAAAATATAACATGCTCTCGGGGAGGAGACAAGCCAGTCAGGGTGCAGTGTAGCAATGATGAAACATATAACTTTCCTCCAGTTCCTAAATGCTTCCTCCTCATCCACTATCAAGATCCCAATTCTACCTTACAAATCTGGCTAGACCAGAGGATGTACACTAGTACGGATAAGAACTGGAAACATAGGGAATCCAGGATGGATGATCCCTTCAGGACCAGTGGTGTGAGTGGTGATACTAGGAGGGTGGAGGGAGGGTTCGAAAGGGGGAACCAGTTACAAGGATCTACATATAACCTCCTCCCTGGGGGTTGGACAAAAGAAAAGTGGGTGAAGGGAGATTTCAGACAGGGAAAAATATGACAAAATAATAATTTATAAATTTTCAAGGGCTCATGAGGGAGAGGGGTGTGGGGAGGGAGGGGAAAAATGAGGACCTGATGCCAGGGGCTTAGGTGGAGAGCAAATGTTTTGAGAATGATGAGGGCAATGAATGTACAAACGCGCTTTACACAATTGATGTATGTATAGATTTTGTTGAGTTGTTTGAGGCCCTAATAAAACAATAAAAAAAATAGAACATGCATTGGTTTTCAAAAAAGAAAGTGGCATGTTGCCTCACCAAAGTGTTTGAATTTACTGATGCCTTTTCTTGTCCTTAAGCCTACTTTTGAGAGAAAGGATCTGTCTTTATAAAATATTTATACCCTCAGCTTACTCTTACTTCAATGAGAAAACAAAAATCACTTAGCTTATATTACATTCCAGGTATTGTACGGATAAGGCACTGAACTTGGAGCAGTCTTGAATACACAATAACCCTGTCTTTGCTCTCAAGCACTTTTTTATCTGCCAGGTAATTCAGACAAAGAAAAGTCATTGCTATGTGCTGAATGTTGGAAAAGAACTTCCAGTTGCTATGAGATGTTTTGTTGTTATTTTAATGTATGTGTATGTTTTAGACCATGCTATGTTCATATTTCCAGTGAATTGAAGACATGGGTTTCTCCTGTTCTGCTTCAACCCGTGTGTTTCTACTTTCTACTTTCACACAAACATAAATCCTGTTGTCCTGGAGTCCATTACAATTCATGGAAACCCTACATGCGTCAGAGTAGTACTGTGTCCATTCAGTTTTCAATGGTGGCTATATTTGGAACTAGATAGGCAGGCCTTTCTACTGATGTACTCTTGAGTTGGCTCCAACATCTGGTTTGGCTATCAGTCAAGTGAGTTCATTCCTTGAATCACACAGGGACTCCAAACATAAAGAAAACAGTATTATAAGACCGACTGTGGAAGTTACATAATGTGGTGTCAATTTGAGGATTGAGAGGGTAGGGGTGGAGTCTAGCCTGTCAGTCAGAATATAGCCAACGAGGCCTCTGTGTGGGTATGGCCTTCTCCTGAGGATTCTGGGAAACTCCGGTTTTCCTTCTCTCTCTCTCTCTCTCTCTCTCTCTCTCTCTCTCTCTCTCTCTCTCTCTCTCTCTCTCGGCTCAGTCCCTGTGAGACATTTCTGAGATGAAGCCACATGAACAAATGAAGCTACCCTGAGGCAGTTAGAGTTTCGGAGTTGAAGAAGTCATGTAGAGACCCCTGCCAGTGCTGAGAGGCTTACAATGCCACTGGATCCACAAGACATCCAATCCACTGGCCTGTGATCTTCCTGCATTCGGCATCATGTGTTTCATGAGTCTGAAGAGGACTTTGTAGGTTGGTATTGGACATGTGGGCTAATATCGGACTTATGGAATTGATCTGGACTGGGCTGGGATGTTTTCTCAATATTCAATTGCTCGTGTATATAAAACTCTCTCATCACATATGAATCTCCCTAGATTTGTTTCTCCAGTCTACCCAGACTATCACACTAACAGACACTGCTCATGTCCCTGTAGGTCTTTTCTTTGGAGTTGTATCTGGATCTAAAATGAGGTTAATTTTAGAACATTTTATATCAATTTTCCAGGTATAATATAGACTTGGAGGGAGTTGTTTTTTCTCAAAGTGTGAAATATTTAACTACTTGTCTTCATAATTATGATCCAAAGGTTTAGTTAACTCAATCTCTTTTATCAGTTGTCTCATGACAATATGGTAGCAAATACAATGTAACTTGTATCAGTAAGTCCTAGCTATGATATAATGTTTTATCAAATTAAATTAAAGAGATTAAAATTGGATAGTTTTTTGATTACATATTATTTGAAATTTTATCTAAAGTGAAGTAACTATTTTGCAGAACAATACAGTCCTATTGTGAAAAAATGGGAATCATTGGAAACTATTTAAATTTTTTGATAATAAGATATAAAATGATCTTCTGGGAATTCTGCTTGCATAGGCTAATTAGCTTATGCTATAAATTTGAATCTACAAGCTCTGAAAACAGAGTGCCTTCAGTTTAACACATTCAACCTCCCACCCTGAACACATATATGTATGTGGTTGATTAGATATGTCCTTGTAGAATTTTACAACTGCTTTATATTATGTAGGTGGAATAGAAATAATACTAGTATCAGAAATGCTTGTTGACTGAATCCATACTGAATCTTTACTGGAAAACTTCTCTTTCTCTCTCTCTTGTTAGATTCTTAAACAAATAAAAAAAGGATAAATAGGACAATCTTTCAGGTTTTGATATGTCCTTTATATGGAGTTTTCAAAGTGATGATTCTACTGTCTGACAGGGTGTCTATGAGCTGGAACTAATCTGAAGGCAGAAGGAATGAAGCTTTAAATGTCCTCAACAGTCACAGTTACCAGTTACACATAGTTCCTGAAATAATAGGACAAAAGAGAGAAAAACAGAACATGTTTGTAGCAGAACCAGAGGAAAAATTCATGGCTACCTAGGAGATTTCTTTAGACAACCTTTTAGGTTAAAAAATAAAAATCACTAGGTTTGCTTTGAAGCAAATGGGCAACTTTCTTTCTTGCTGCAATGCTGTCAGATAAGAGATGCTGTATTCTAGAAGGCAAACTAAATGGAGACAAAGGATTGAGTTCTGAGATTAAACAAATGGAAGGAATGAAGGCAAGCAGAAACCTTCACAAGGAAGACGTCACAGTGTGGTCTTGAACACATCTTGCTTGCAGTTAGCAGCCGAACACCTAACCCACGATGCCACCAGGAGCAACCCTGAACACATCTAAATATCAAGGACCGGTGGTAAAGTGGTGGCAGGTTGCAGTGGTGGTACAATGTCAATCTGGAGGCTGAGGGCGGCGAATCTCTGACAAAGATTTTTCTCTCCACATAGGAGTAGTTTGGGGTTGCATCGCCTCTGCCATGCTCTTGAAAAATAGAATCAGCCTTATTGATTCCTGCTTCTGGAATAGCTGTCTGTGGCAATGAGGGAATTCTCTGTAAGGTCACTTTGACAGAGACTTCAGTGGGACCACATTCAGGCTTCTGTTTCTCTCTCAAAGATGGAAAGTCAGAAAGTGCTTTGATTGTTAGGTTTTGTTCCAACTTGGTTGGACCGGGATGCTCAGCGGTTTAGCAGTTAAGGACTAGTAATTCCCCTGATGAGACCTGCTGCTGCTTTTAGATGCCCTCCCTCAAGTTGGGTCCAACTCACAGCACACCTGTACTCACGTACAACAGACATGAGGCACCATTTGGTCCTGCGCCATCTTCTCAATTATTGCTATGTTCAAGTCTATAGCTGCAGCCACTGTGTCCATCGGTTTCTGCCTCATTCGCTTTACCAAGCATGATGCCTCTCCTAATAACATGTCCAAAGTATGTGAGACATATGCTTGCTGCCCTTGCTTTCCAGGAGCATTCCAGCTATACCCCTTCCAAGACAGATTTGATTGATCTTTTTGTACTACAATGTACTTTATTAAAAAAAAGAAAGATCAGTTTTCCAAAACTCATGTCATCAAGTCAATGCCAACTCAAACGACCCCGTAAGACAGGCTAGAACTGCCCCTATAAGTTTCCGAGACTGTAACTCTTTATAGGAGTAGAACGCCTGGTATTTTCCCCCAAGGAGCTAGCTGATGGTTTTGAACAGTTGATCTTGTAGTTAGCAGCCCAACACATGACCATTGCACCACAAGGGCTGCTCCTTTAACAGTTTTACTGACATATAATTTGCATAGCATACAGTTCAATAGATTCAGCACATTAAAAAGGGTTGCGCAACATCACTACAATCAAGCTTAGAAATTTTCTTCCTCCTTGTACTCACTACTATTAGCTCCTTTCCACTCCCTTCTCCCCCACCTCTCAGGCCATTGTTGCTGTTGGGCGCGGGCAAGGTGGCTCGGAGTCAAAGCTACCCTGTGTACAATAAGACCACCACTGCCCAGGCCATGTGTCACCCTCACAACCCTCACGTCTGCCTCAGGTCGCACTCAGCGCGGCAGCCCATCGCGTTGAGCGCCGTCCTCTTTTTTACCGTCCTCTACTTGACCAAGCACTAGCCTTTATTGAAAACAGCTCCAAATTACTGGAGACAAAGTCTCGCCACCTTTGCCTCTCGGGAACAAGCCTGTACTTCTTCCAAAAGGAATGTGTTTGCTCTTTTGCAGTCCATTATAATTTCTTTCTTTCTCTCTTTCGGTATTTTCACCATTTTTGCCAACACCATAACGCAAATGCATTGCTTCTTCTTTTCCTCTGTGGTCTTCCTCACTCAGTGTCCCACTTTCAAATGCATCTGAGGCAACTGAAATGCCATGGCTTGTAGTTCTGAAGTTCCTTTTCTTCCTCTGGGAGCATAGCAACCTCTACATGTGAGAGATCTCACAGCCATGCATGTTGTTGGAACTGAAACAGAAAATAGCCCAAATCATGATCATATTCGCCCCAGACATATGGATATGTAGGTATAAGGGTGAAGGATAAATTTATATCATGTCGAT
Source organism: Tenrec ecaudatus (assembly GCF_050624435.1). NCBI lineage: Eukaryota > Metazoa > Chordata > Mammalia > Afrosoricida > Tenrecidae > Tenrec > Tenrec ecaudatus. Next base: position 113,566,359 of record NC_134532.1, read on the forward strand.
TTTAAATGTGTTCAGCTGTAGATATTTTAAAATTTACCCGCTCAAATTATTTTTATTTATGAATCACATCAAAGTACTGAATCGGAACGTGTAGCTTGAAACCTCTCAAACATCAAAGAAAAACAATGTGGCCATAAAAAATCAATTGGGTCCCCTTTGGTGTGGCAAATGATTTCTGCAGGTGAAACCGAATGGACATGGAGTGAGACTCAGAAGTGGTCAAAGTCTGGGGACGGACTGCCGTGATCGTCTCCCACACTGCACAGGCCTGTCTTCACATGGGAGATCTAGCAGTGCATGGAAGGGGAGCCACAGGTGCTGACCATTCCTGTGAACCAAGCCTGGTGTGTTTGCATGAAACATAAAGGCCTCTTTTCTGGGAGGTCAGGCTGCAAATGGAAAGTGTGGCTAGTACTTTGGAAAGGAACAGTGCTGATCTTTAGGTGATGCCCTGTTCCTTTGGGATGTGAGTTGGCTGCATTTTACGAGTTCATTTCAATCCTGGGCCAGAGACATCCCAAGTCATCTTTCTTCCCAACTTTCATGCTTAAATGCAAACCAGCAAGGAGACACAAATAAAAGCAACTCAGATGAAGCCATGCCGTGCACACCCCTTTTTAGGAAACCCCTGTACTAATCACAATTCGGTGATTCCTGCTAGTGCTCCTTTTGTCTTATAAATTAATATTTGATATGAAACTCTCTGGTGAGTCTCTAATGATATATAAAAACAGGTAAGAGTGTAACCCACAGGTGTTTTGTCATTCTCTCATAATGGAAGAAATCCTTTTATGATCAGAATTATGAGTCACAGTTGACTTGATGCAGTTTTTTTTTAAACTAATAAGATGTTGGGGAATTTTTTTTCATGTTATAAGAAACATTTGCCTTAGACAGGAAGGGAAAACATACCATTCTTTTTCATGCTTGCATCTCTTTAGCATGGATTTAGTAGCTGGTAAAGAACTTTTCAATAACTTCTGTAGTTTTACAAACATATGCTTTGACTATCATTACAAAATAGAATTTTAACTGAAATAAAAGGGAAAGAAAATCAATATGCATGCTTACTATGTTAAATATAAAATTTTAACACGATAAGAGCCACGGACACATTAACATGTATTTTCATTGATAAACTTTATAGTAAGTTTTCCAAAAATAAAGATTATAATTTACTAAATTACTCAAACCAAACTCACTGCCATCAAGTCCATTCAACTCTTAGTGACCCTATTTGTTTGGAATAGAACTATGCCTTTGACTTTCTGAGACTCTAACTCTTTTGGGAAGTAGACAGCCTCATCGTTCTCCTTTGGAATGGCTAGTGGTTTCAAACTGTTGAACTTGTGGTTAGCATCTCAAAACATACCCCAACTACGCCACCACTAGGTACTGACAAAATACATTTTTATCTGTTTTCTATATTGCTGTTCCTCATACGTTTCTTTAAAAATCATGTTCTTCTGAGGAAAGCAAATTTAAAGTCACCAACCACAAGTTTAAAATCAGAGCAAAGAAATACAAAGATTTTCTGTAGGTACGACAGCTTCTCTAGCTTTCTCAAATGTGCACCATGGCGGGTCTACGCCCTCTGTGACCTAGTTTTAGATCCAACTTGCTCTGCTGTACAGAAATGATTGGGAAAAAGCAAGAGCCTTGGCATTATTTGGGCCTTTTGTCTTTCACTTGGTGGCCCAGGTTCAAACCCCAAGCTCCTTTCTGGCCAGTGTACCTCATATGAAACCACCTGTCAGTACACACTTGCATGGTTTCAGGATGCTGCTTGCATTTCAGCGGAGTGTCAGACTAAGAAAGAACTAGGAAGAAAAATCTGGTGATCCATTTCCAAAAATCAGCCCACGAAAAACCCTATGGATCACCACGGTCCTATTTGCAACAGATCACAGGGATGGCAGAGTTCTGGGCCGCATTTGTCTCTGTTGTGTGTGAGTTGCCATGAATTGGGGGCCGCTTTCATGACAACAACGTTGCCTTTCATCAAACATTTAATGAATCTGTCACCTCAAATTCTTTACTGAAATTTAGAGTCTTATAATAAACCAACTCTCAAATACAAGACTGAGGTTAGAAAACACAAAGTCCATAGAAGGAGTCCTATTGGGGAAGAACATTAGGAGTACAGTGCACTGCCAAAGAACAAACCATCTTGGAAGAAGTACAGGCAGAGTGCTCCTTAGAGGCAAGCGTGATGAGACTTCGCCTTACATGCTTTGGACATGCTGTCAGGAGAGACCAGTCCCTGGAGAAGGACAGCGTGCTTGATAAAGCAGAGTGACGGTGAAAAGAGGAAGTCCCTCAACAAGATGGATTGACAATGTAGCTACCACAGTCGGCTCAAGAATAGGAACAGTCGTGAGGCTGGCACAGGAGTGGATGATGGTTCGTTCTGTTGCATGTAGGGTTGGAACCAATGGGACGGCATCCAACAACAACAATGCTGGTAAAAGCAGGGAAGTGATTGGCTGCTAAACACTCAGCTGTGAACTTACAGGTTGGTGGTTTGACCTCACCCGGTGAGTACATGGGGGAAAACCAAGAAACCAAACCACTGCCATGGAGTTGATCGTGACTCAGAGTAACCCCGTATTGGGTTACAAGCTTCAACTCTCTCCTAAGGAGTGACTGGTGGATTTAACCCACCAACCTTGCAGTTAGCAGCTCAAAGCTTACTGACAGTGGCATATGGCAGAAAGCCCTGGCAAATTGCTCTTGTGAAGCTTACACATGACCGTTGTTGACAAGTCACTTACATATCATAGTAATCCTATAGAACATAGCAGAACTGCCTTGTAGGATTTCCACAGATATAAATCTTTATGGAGACAGACCATCACATCTTTTTTGTGAAAGTTTTTCTTATAGCCTTGATCCCCACTCTACCCGGGCTCCACTGTAAAGATTACAGATTAAGAAACCCTATCCAGCATAGGAACAATGGTCAGGATGGCACAGGACTGGGCAAGGTTGTGTTCTGTTGTGCATAGGGTTGTTATGGGTTGGAACTGACTTAATAAGGCCTGACAACAACATGCAACAGTTCTAGTCTATCCTATCGGGTTTCTATGAGTTAAAATAAACTTAATGGCAACTTGTTCTCTAAAGGAGCAAAACTACAGTCACCCACATAAATACCCCCCCCCAAACCTAGCTTATTGACAATTCATAGCAACCCTATAGGACAGGGTAGAACTGCCGCTGCGAGTTTGTGAGACTGTAGCACTTTATGGGAGTAGAACGCACTGTCTTTCTCCAGGAGAGTAGTTGGTGGTTTTGAACTGCTGGCTCTGGAATTAACAGCTCAATGTGTAACCACTAGACCACCAGGCCTCCTTTATATATAAAGAAAGTGAGAAGTTTATCAGAAAGAAATGGCACACACAGTTGTAGGAACAAGCAAGTCCAGTCCAGTGCAGTCTGTAGGTCAGATGTTAAATTTGGGCCAATGAACCAGGAAGCAGGAAGACTACCATCTGGTTGATGATCACATCATGCATGTGACTGGCAGAACTGATGAATCCAAGTTTGGCAGGCTTGGAGGGTTCCCAGGATCAGTCAGCAATAGCTTCAGGGTCAGTAAATAGTATGGTAGGGTATTAGCTCACGAAATAGAGATCAATGTCACAGATATGGGATCCAGGCCAGCAAGAAGAGTGAAACTCTTTGCAACCCTCTACTTAAATATAAAATAGGCTAAAACTCCTGATGAACTATTTGTTTTGCTGAATAATTGCTTTGCTCATAGTAGATCCCATCATAAAATTGATCTCAGGCCTCAACTACCTAATCGGTGAGACTCCTGGCCTAGACAAGTTGACATAAAAACCATGACCAAAACCAAAAACCAAATTCACTGCCATTGAGTCAATGCTAATTCATAGCAACACATATAGGGTTGAGTAGAACTGCCTCTTTGAGTTTCTGAGACAGTAACTGTGTACATGAGTAGAAAACCCTGTTTTTCTTCTGTGGAGTAGCTGGTGGTTTCAAACTGCCAACCTTGCATTTCTCAGCCAAATCCTTAAGCCCTGTACCATGAGCGCTCCTTATGTAACGAGCACAACGCTAAACCGCACCAGCAGTGTATACTTGGTTCTTTCCCTTAATGTGGCACATTTTGAATTTAAAAATAAAATCTAGTCTCATTTTTGACAGAACAAGCTAACACAGAGGTTTAATAAGACCTCCAGCATCCAAAATCTCATAACCCCATTATAACATTAGATTATTTTTGCTCAGTTTCTTTTTTGCAAGGAAAAGGCCCACGTAGACTGTTGTAATTATTTGAAATCACCATTCTGTTCATCTTGGGGGGACAAGCACGATAGCACAAAGTCTTCTTCAAAACTGCCCTTCAGTCAGAAGGATCCCCATAGGCTGCACCGGATGCAGGATCATTCTATGTTGGTGGCTGCATTTTTTGATCTTGTTCACGACAACTGTGTTACAAAAGTAAAAACATTTACTTGACATGTGTATAAAAACTCCTAACCCACTGCCCTTAAGTCAGTGCTGACTCATAGCAATCCTCTGTGGGTTTCCAAGACTTTCATTGTTTACAGGAGTAAAAAGCCCAGTTTTACTCCATTGGAGCTACTGGCAGTTTCAAACTGCTGACCATTTGGATTGCAGCCCAATGTGTAACCACTCCACCACCAGGGCTCCTTTGACATGCTTATCTGTATATTCAACTAAGAGCTGGCGTCTTCCTTTCCTGGAAGAATTGCCTTAAGGAAGCAAGGTGATGCAGACATGGATCACGGTGCTGCAGTAATGGAGCAAAACCACAGACTGGGGAAAAGTTAGCTCGAGGGAAGAGCCTGCCACCATCTGCTAAAAGTGCTAGTCCATCACGCTGATTTAAGAAACCAAGAGTGTCTTTTCAGTCTGCTTTAGGAATCTTTTCCTTTTAAATCCTCCTAGCAAGGGACATTTATGACTGTCTTACCCGACAATGTGAATACAACAAAAACATTCATGTATCCAGATGAGGGACAGATTCAGTACATTTCTGTCCTGCAACTGAAATCACTTGAGACCCTGCAGTAGGAAATGAAGAGACATATAACTTTTCTTTGGAATGCGAAAGTGACTCTAGACCGACGCCTGTCATTCTTTTCCATAGCATCTTCATCGATAATTGTTCAGTGAAACTTCTAAGTGAATAGACTTAATTTTGGTGAGTGCTCACGGCATGGAAAGCTATCTCTAGCAGAAGAAAAACAACTGCAATCTTCTTTCATACTTTCAGTAAAACTCAGCAATACACATCACATAGCATAGTGAACTGATACTTTACCCAACATTCCAGACTTCTTCAGGCAAATCACTGACACACACACTCCCCAGCCCACACCCCCAGTGCCTTTGTGTTTTTGTTAATCTTGAAGGGGGATTTTCTAGAAGTCAATTTGGAACTTCCACAGGATTGAGACAGTCTCATTGACTAGAGTGAAAATATCTTTCTAATATGTTCAGGTCCTTGCTGTAGTGACCTTAGCATTGGAGAAGATGGTACAGGGGACCCAGAGAAGGAGGGCTAACCTATGAGTAGAAGTAGTTACAGTTATGCCAACTTTAATTTGGATATTTAAATATATATGAAAAATGTTACCACATTAATTCTCATATCTCCCTGAAATAAAGAACACAGAATGATCTTTAAAAAAAAACTTAAAAAAATTTAATAAATCTTTTTATTGGGGCTCGTACAACTCTTATCACAATCCATAATACATCAATTGAGTAAAGCACCCTTATACATTCGTTGCCCTCGTCATTCTCAAAATTTGCCTTCCACTTGGGTTCCTGGAATCAGCTTGTTTTCCCTTTTTTTTTTAAAAAAATTTTTTTTATTGTGAATGAGGTGATGCTATATAGAGCAAATCAATTTTCCATTCAATACTTCATTCCATTTTGTTTCATGTTATTGATTGCAATCCTCACACTGTAGCATCACAAGACCTCATCTCATCCTTTGGACATATTGTCAGGAGAGACCAGTTCCTGGAAAAAGGAATCATCATCACGCTTGATCAAGGGGAGGGGCGGGGAAAAAGTGGCAGACCCTCAACAAGATGCATTGACACAGTGCCTGCAACAGTGAGTGATTGGGAGGATGACACAGGCCTGGGGAATGTTTCTTCCTCTTGTATGTAAGGTGGTGATGTGTCAGAACCGGCTCGGTGGCACCTAACCACATGTTCGTGGCTCTTTGGGTTCTTCCCTCTGTTTTGCAGAAAGGACAGCAGGAGGTGGCTGGTGTCTTCTGACTTCAACTGTAAGAAGGAGACTCACACTGTGCATCATCGTGGCTCCTGTGAGGTGAAGAGCAGACATGCTGCCATTCTCCAACTTCCTTCAATTCTGATACCAATCATTTATTCCAAGACCCGCTCTGCTTCTCTAATGGGTTCAATAATTCATTAGAGTGACCACACAGAACTCACGTACCCATACTCATGATTCAGCCGGCTAACAAATTACATTCTGGGATCAGGATATGGTTCTTTGAGGTATGAGTGTCTCTCCTTACACTAGCCCTCAGCCAAACTTCTCTCTGATTCAGCCCCTGGCCTCTGCTTGCTTGGGAATGTTACAAAGATATTTTGGCACAAGATCACTTTCAAGTTTGGAGGAGCAAGAATGTCCCTAAGGTGCATTTGTCCCAAGTCATATTTTAAATTACTTCACATGCATGTGAAAGCTGGGCAATGAATGAGGAAGAATGCAGAATAATTGGTGCCTTTGAGCTGTCGAGCTCATGAGGAATCCTGAAAATACCATGGACTACTTGAAGAGCAAACCGATCCACTTGGATGAAGCACAGCCAGAACGCTCCTTTTAAGCAAGGATGGCTGACCTCATCAGCAGTGCTTTGGCTATGGTCTTGGGAGAGACAAGCCTGGAACGGACATCATGCTTGTTCAAGAGGAGAGTGAGTGAAAATCAGAAGACCATGAAGGAGATAGACATACACGGTGGCTGCAACAGTGGGCTCACCTAGAACAACTGTCATGTGCAGGTGTATGTGCACAATTGTAAGGGAGGTGTAGGACCCAACAGTGTTGCATTCTATTGTGCAGAGGGTCTTGAGTTGGAGCTTACTCGATGGCACCTAACAATAAGAGCAACAACAAATGCCCAAAGAACTTTCCCTTCAACCCTAAGCTTCAGCTTGAAGGTGCACATAGTTTTGTGAGTCTGAAAATCTGCCCCCACCCAAGTCAATACTGGAGGCACCCTACTATGCAAGTAAACCTGCTGCCCTAAGGTACCTTGTTTCCTCCCTTTGTGGGCTGGGAAGTCTGAATCTCTGCCTTGCACTATTGGTGCTGCCATGTCTCTTCCTTCCATCTCAGATCCACAGCTCTCTGTGTCCTAGGTCCAGGATGCACATATCTCGGGATCCAAAGGAATTTGGCTCTTTTTCTAGTTGGTAGTGAGATCCCATATTCCTCTTTCTGAGATGATTCATTTTAAACCCAGTGGCATGGCAAAACTGACCAATAGCTGCATTAGAGTTTCCCACATCTTGTTTGCATGGCTCTGACCAGACAATTTTTAGGTGTTACAAAGACTAAGGCTACAAGAGCGATAACAAATAGTTCACTGACCACAATTGCCATGAATTCTTGCACCCCTCCCAGTGTTTCATTGCCTTTGTCATTCTGTGATCTCCTTCTTATATAGTGACTTCACGTATTAATATTAGGGGGTACACAAACAAACAAACAAACAAACAGACGGAAAAAAGCTCCTTTGGGTGGGGCTTTTGTAGTATGCATTTTTCCAACTGGGTGAGCATCCAGCAACTCGCTCAGAGTTAGCGCACCCAATGGCGTTGTCTGGGAAGGTTCTCTCTGGTCATGGTGAATTTCTTTGTAAAAGCAGTTTTTCTTGAACCTCATTATTTTGTGATGGGTGATTGGAGAGAACAGTGTGTGGCTGTGAAATTTTGTTTCCTGCTCAGGAAAAATACGTTAGAAACTGTTGCAATGTTGAACACAGCTGACAAAGACAGGGCTAAAGGATAAACTCAACTCTCATTTCAAAAAGGTGAAATGTACTAATGGCAAACCTCGTGCTGGACCTCCATCAACCTCCTGAACAGACGAAAATGTTGACTTGCAGTGCATTTGGAGTTCCTTCCACCAGGTCAGACGTTAGTCAAGCTTTCTATTGAGAGGTTCTGTGACAAAAAGGCCTGATATGTGGCAGACGGGGGACTGGTTATGCTACCATGACAATGCACCTGCTCAATCAGCCATCTCAGTGCACCAGTTTTTGACATAAAACAACATGTTTCTGTTGCCCTATGCACCTTACTCACCTAACCCTGGTCTGTGGAACTTCTTTTTGTTTCCTAAAATGCCGAGGGACATGAAAGGATAGCGATTTGATGACACAGAAGAGGTGTAAAAGAAAACACTAGGGAGGTGCTGTCAGCCATCCAAACAGATGAGTTTGAAAAATGTTTCCAAGAATGGAATTGCAGATTTGACACATGTATTAGGTGTAATGGAGAATACTTTGAAGGTGATAAGGTTGTTTTGTAAAAAAAAAATTAAATACATATCTTTGAAAAAAATTCTGGAATTTTTTGGGGTGGGTTACTCCTTCGTATATTTATATGCTCTAGTTAGTAATTTGCTTTCTCTCTCCCTCTGTCTACTAGAAATCATCAAATGATCTTTCTTTTTGTGTAAGAGTTATTTGTTGGCTCTTTATTGTAGTGGTCTCATACAATATCTGTCTTGCCGTGATTGACTTCTATCACTCTTAGGGATGTCCTGGTTCATCAATATTACGAGTTTTTACATATTCATAGTTATTCTTTGACATTTCACAGTGTTCCATTGTGTTGGTGTTGATTAACTGTAGTTTATTATCAATTCTTCAATAGATGGACATTTCCGTTGTTTCCATATTTTTACTATTATTCATAGTATTGCGATGGGCAGGGGTGTGATTCTGTCTATTTGTGTCCAGGCTCTCGTTTCTTTAAGATATAAACTTGGTGGTCAGATTGCTGGGCCACTGAGTATTTCTTTTTAAGGAACATCAGACTGCTTCCTACAGTGGTTGGATCATGTTATAATCCCACTACCAGTGTATGAGGGTTCCAGTCTCTACACCTTCTCATCCTTATTTGTTGTTTTTCATTTGAATTTTTTTATTGAGGCTGGGGTGAGGTGACATCTCCCTGGGTGTTTAATCTAAGTCTTTCTAATGACTAATGGAAACAATCTTTTAAAATATGTATATATGAGAGAAGCAACCAAAGTACAGAGCATTTTGGTTTGCTTCTAAACTTGAATGCAGGCCCTATGCTTCATTAGGAATACAAGCGTCTCTTTGATTCTCCTCCATCTCCTCATACTACTACCTGAAATATAAGTAAATAAATCTCCATCAATCCCCTTACAGCCATAACTGTAGTCACTGTTTGGACAGGAGTCACATTTTTAAATACAGACAGATCCATCAGAGGTAGAATAAGTAACCAAGACCCTTTAAACTCTGTTGAAAACATAGATCTTCTATGTAAATAAACATAAAATGCAGAAGGAAATGTAAATATCATCTGGTGTGGAGAAGAGTGGTTTGAACCAGGGAGGTAGGGAATAAAGAAAGGACGAAGCCTGGATAGAAGATTCAGTTTTTTGCCTTCTAGAATGTTCCTAGATAGAAAAGAAGTAGAGAGGAGGGATCCATGAAGAGTACTATCTCAGTCAGGAGGAGTGAGGAAGCATTTAGACCAGGAGGACTTTCAGGTGCAGAGGTGACCACAGTGGTGGTGATAGAAGGTGCAGCGGTGGCAGAGGTGACAGTGATGGTGGTGGTGGTAGCAGTGGTAGATGGTGGTAGAGGTGGTATGATAGTGGCAGAGGTAATGGCAGTGGGGACAGTGGTGTTGGTGACCGTGGTGATGACAGTGAGCTGAGGATGGTGATGATAGAGGTGGTGGTAGTGTCAGCCACGGCGATGGGAGTGGCAGTGATTGAGAAGGAAGAAAAGACCATGGCAGTGAGGCCATATATGTTAACTGCTTTGAACACTGCTGATTGTTGAACTGTGTGTACCATGAAAGTAGACAGACTAAACCCAGAGACTGTACTGTAGAAATAAGTTACAGGCTTGAATTTCTCTACTTTGGTGTTTCTTCAGATGGAAGACAGTACAACCCTAATTAGCTTTCTGTCTATTAGATTCATTTAGTTCATATTTTCATTTTATTGTATAATTGACCACGTCTTTCGACATAATCTTATTTGATTCTCATAAAATCCCTGTGGTATAGGTATTGTCATTTTGTCTATTTTACAATAAAGAAAGGAGATTCAGAGATGGGAAGTTGACTTACCTAAAGACAGCAAGTAGCAAAACAAATTCAGTCTCTTAGACACCTGCCGTATGCCAAAGTCCCCAATCCTGTTTTATTAACTTCATCAACTATCCCAGAAAATGCTATTGTTGCCCAAGGACCAGAACTGTTTTCACTGATGCTTTGGACATTGGAGTCATGAGCCTTATCCTAAGTGTCGATGAAAGAGTGTCAGTGATTTGTTGAATTCTCACTTAGAGAGCTACAAGTAAAGTCTTATAGCTAAAGATACAATATTATTCCTCAATCCAAGTGCTTGAAAACTTTCCCACAAAAGTACATACAAGTGCTTTGCCATTATGCATTTTTGCGTTATGGTCATTGTGTCACCATCAAGAGAAGCAGGGCTTGTTGAAATGTAAGGGGGTTTGGGGGGCATTCACAGCAGACTTAATTTCTGATGCAATCAGTGCAGATACTGTGTTTTAGAGAAAGCAAGAGACATGGAAAATGAGGGAAAAAGGAAACAAGAGAAGGTTAAATTAAACACATTATTCCTTGTGAAATAGATTCCATTAAATCAGTGCAGCTTTTAAATTCTACCGTATTGGGCAATGCTGGAAGCTTTCAAGTCTCCTGTAGAATACAACTCTAAATGCAGGGTCCTTTAAGTTTATGGAGAGTCGGCAGCCCTGTGTCAGCAGACACTCAAGAAAGCACATTCCCCCCCTGTGGATGAGGGCATTTAATATGCACCAGCCCTTTCTTTGCACAGCATCAACTTTTTTCCCAGAGCAAAGCAGTTTATCACATGGGCCTGAGCCTACTAGAATTTCAGCTTGCCATCCTGGGTACTGGCGAGGTCCTGACCATATGTTCAAAAATAAAAAAGATCAAAGCGCTAATAAGCAGTGGTCAACATGCTTCTAGTCAGTACAAAAGAAGAAACAAAGCAGGGCAGCTGTCTTGATTTCAGCAACAGTGCTAGCAAAGCCCCAAATTACTACCACACCACGAACTGCAAGGAATCCTGTGAACAGAACCTATAAAACATGCAATAGGACCAACAACCCCTCCCCCCGCCCGAAAAACCCAACCTACCCAACAAAAACCTGCCCAACACAAAACCACTGTCCTTACACAGCGTCTCATTTATTTTGGAGTTTCTTACATTAAGCTCATGGAATTGCATAGTTCATTTCTTTTGACCTCCCGTGAGGAACAGGACAAATCATTGGAGCTTTAACATGTAGAGTTACAAGTCTTTCCTCCAACTTAGTTCCTAGGAATAGAAATAATATTCAAAGCAAACAACAGTATTTTATTTTCTGGGCCTCACTCTTAACCTCCTCCTGGAGTTAACCCCTTATGGAAGGGTGCTGAGCTTTGCTGTTCTGCTCCATCAATTTTTTCCCCACAGATCTGAGTTACTACTTGTCCAGGATTTCCTGGTCTCTCTTGTTGGCCTTGTTTTTTGAGAGTGTAGCTGGGAGGGAATGACAAAGGGGCATTCTTATTGGTTGCTGTTGAGGTGACTCTGACTCAGGAGTTCACACACACACACACACACACACACACACACACACCAGAATAAAATATGGCATGCTCCTGGGCCATTTCTTAATCCATGGTCCACAAGAGTCGATTGTTGTAACTATTGTGTATTTTAGGTGTCTTCCAACCTCGGGGGCTCATTTTCGACTGTGATGTCAGACAGTATTCTGTTTTCATCCATAGATAACTCATTGGTTAATTTTCAGAAACAGAGCCCCATGCCTTCCCTGGTAGTCTGCTTTAGACTGGAAGTGCTTTAAAACCTGTCCACCAAGGCTGACCTTGCTGGTATTTGAAATGCTGGTGGCATAGCTTCCAGCCTAATAGCAACATATGGAAAACTGACAGATGGACGGTGTGCAGGGGCACTCCTCTAAGCTTAGAGCAGACACTGCAGAGAACTAGTTATGGCGAGGTTCCTTGGAGCAGGCAGAAGGCAAAGCTGGATAAAATTACCCTGATTCACAGATTCCACAGCTGCCCAATGTTGGAAGGCCAATATCAAAAACAACACAAAGAGTGGTTTTTAGGTTATTATAGTCCAGATTTTAATGCATAAGTGAGTACTGGAGGCAATTTGGCAGGCAGAAATGGTGGTGAGTGCCAGAGTTCTCTGCCCACCCACCTTGGTCTGGAAAGGAAGTCAGGGAGCTGTAAGCCTCTGTGAAATTTCTCAAGGGCCTTGGAGATAATAGGTCTGATAGGGACTGTGACTTGTTGCAGATGTGGGCTTGTAGTGTACCACCATCCCCATTACTTAGGACTGCAGACAAAGGGCTGTAGCAAATTCAGGCCCCAGATTCCAGTTTTGGTTCTTCTGGGGAAAGAGGAGCATCATTCATTCATTTCTTTATTTCATTCCTCCTGCACGGGCTATTTCATACATTGAACCAGTCAGACAAGTCTCTCTCCTTGCAGTGTCTTGACCACTTGATTATTGGAATATCGAGACACTCCCAGCTCTGTCCACAAGGTTCAGGCTGTAACAACTCTTCCCATGATCCTGCAGTTTTGTGTGTGTGTGTGTGTGTGTGTGTGTGTGTGTGTGTGTGTGTCCCCAAATAACTAGGGGATATTCCTCCCTTTCAGAAGGTAGCATATGCACAAGGCCTAATGGTGCTGAAGGAAGAAGTTCAAGCGGCATTGACAGCATTAGCCAGAAACAACGCCAGGAGTTGATGGAATGCCAATTGAACTGTTTCAACAAGCTGATGTAGCCTTAAAGCATTTACTCATCTATGCCAGGAAATTTGGATGATAACTACTTGGCCTGCTGACTGGAAAAGACCCATATTTGTACCTAGTCCAAAGAAAGATGATCCACCAGGATGCTCAAAATTTTGGTCTTTTAAAAAAAAATTAGCCCTGGTTGTGTAGTGGTTATGAGTTGGGCTGCTAACATCAGGGTCAGCAGTTTGAAACCACCAGCCACTCCACAGGAGAAAGATGGAGCTTTCTACTCCTGTAAAGTGTTACAGTCCCAGAACCCACAGTGGCATTTCTACCCTGCCCTATAGGGTTGCCATGAGTTGGGATCCACTTGATTGCATTGAGTTTGGTTTTTGTTTTGATTTTTCAAAAAAGAATATCATATGCAAGTAAAATTTTTCTGAAGATCATCAAATGACAGTTGTAGCAGTTCACTGACAGGGAGCTGCCAGAAGTTCCACCCAGATAAGAGGATGTGGAACAAGGCATATCATTGCTAATGTCAGATGGATCTTGCCTCAGTGCAGAGAATACCATAGAGATGTTTACCTGTGTTTTAGAGACAATGCCAAGGCATTAGACTGTGTAGATCATAACAAACTGGATAGCTTTGAGAAGAATGGGAATTCCAAAACATTTTATTGTGCTAAAGCAGGACTTGAACATGGATCAAGAGGCAGTTGTGTGAACAGAACAAGGGTATGCTGCATGGTTTTAATCAAGAAAGGTGTATGTGTGTCAGGGTTTTATCCTTTCATATTTATTTAATTTGAGCTGAGCAAATAATCATAGACGCCGGAGTAGATGAAGAAGAATATGACATCACCTGATGAAGGCTTTCAACAACCTGTAACATACAGATGACATAGCCATGCTTGCTGAAAGTGAGGAGGACTTGATGCACTTGCTGTCGAAGATCAACAAGAACTCAATGCAAAGAAGACTCAAATCCTCACACACAGACAAGTAGGTAATGCAATGAGAAATGAAGAAAAGATAAAAGTTGTCAAGGACTTTGTCTTTCTTGGATCCACATCAATGCTCACGGAAGTAGTAGTCAAGAGATCAAAGGAACGCTACATTGGGCAAATCTGCTGCATAAAACATCTTTGGAGTGTTGACTAGCAGGGAGGTTACTTTGAAGACTAAGGTACACCTGACCCAAACTATGGTATTCTCACCTGACCCAAACTATGGTATTGCATCTTAGGCATGTGAGAGAAGAAGAATCGATGCATTTGAAATGTGTTGCTCGAAAAGAATATTCAAAATATCATAGACTGCCAAAAGAACAAACAAATCTATCTTGGAAATCTATCTTGCTCCATCAGAGGCGTGGATGGTGAGACTTCATCTCACATACTTTCTACATATAGAGGGACAATGAAAAAGAGGAAGGCTGCCCACAAGATGGATTGACACTGTGACTGCAATAATAGGCTCATGAATAGGAACAATTGTGAGGAAGGTGCAGGACCACGCAATGTTTAGTTCTGTGTGCATAGAGTTGCGATGGTTTGGACGTGTCTAGTACCTAACGTGTCCTGCTCTATCACAAAGAACTTTCACTTCCTAAAAAATGAAAACTCTGAAAATAAGGCCTTAGAGGCGCTATCTTAGTAAAGCCATCAGCTCCTAAAAATAAAATTTAGATTTTGAGACAATCCCTGAGGGGGTCATATGAATGAGTCAGTTGTGGACACGAGTATTAATTATAGGGCTTTCTGATTTGGAGACTTAGACTCAACTTCTTTCACCATGTATAAGCCACCATTGGGGGGAAAAAAAAAACCCTCTCTTTTCTTTTCCTGAAGGTTCTTTGAGTTAGTGCTTGAAAGTTCTTCCACTGGGTTCTGAATCGGCAAGGCCATGGCCACAAAGGTAGCAACACCACAGGTTTGGAGGGGCACTAAATTTGTGGAAGAGGATATGTGAAATGCGATTTCTTCCTTTTAGAATTGGAATCTGCTTCAGAAAACAAGCCACACCTGCATGCAAGGTCATTTAGCAATATCTCCTGGAATAATGGCTACAACTTTTAAAGTTATTTGGATGAGAGATGACTCATCATTCTAATTTATCTTAATTCTCACCCCTATATCCTCAGGATATATCATCAAGAATGCCCTCACGTGTTCTTTTTCTGAATCTCCCTGACGACTACCACAAGCACAGCGTATTCGTCCCCTAGTGTTGCCATAGCAAAATACCCCACCGTGGGTGACTTATATGAACAACGTTTTATTCTCTCCTAGTTCTGTAGACTAGTGGTCTGAATTCAGGACACTAGTAGGCTATGCTCTTTATGAACAAAGTAGGAAAATATTCTGTGTCATCTCTCCTGGCCTTTGGTAGTCCCAAGTGCTCCTTGATATGCAGCAGTAGCATAAATCTGTTAAATCAGCTCTGCTTCCTAGCGACCCTATGTACAAAAGAACGAAACAGTGCTTGGTTCTGTGTCACCCGCACAACTGTTCTTATGTGTTTGCACATCAATGAAGCCCCTGCTGGAGTCCAGCTTGTTCAGGGTCCCTTTGTTTTTGTTGACCTTCTATTTTATCAGTCTGCCTCCAGGAACTGGTCTCTCCTGACAACATGTCCAAAGAATGTGAGATGACGTCTCACCATCCTTGTCTCTAAGGAGCATTTTGGCTGCACTTCTTCCAAGACAGGTTTGTTTGTTCTTTTGGCAGTTCGTGGTACTTTCAATATTCTTTGACAGCACCATAATGAATTGATTCTTGTCTAGTCTTCTTTATTCAATGTCTACTTTTCACATGCATATGGAGAAAATATCATGGTTTGAGTCAGGGGCACTGTAGTACTCAAAGTAACATAATAGCTTTCTGATACTTAAAAGTGATCTTGTGTAACAGATTTACCTAATACAATGCATCTTTTGCCATCTTGACTGCTTCTTCTTCAATAAGCATTGATTGTGGATCCAAGCAAGATGAAATCTTTGACAACTTCAATCTTCTCTCCCTATATCATGATGTTACCTACTGGTCTAGTTGTGAATGTATGGCTGGATTAATACCAGGGTGGCTTCTAGCAGCAAGTGACCTTGAATCTCCCCCACCCATGCGGAGCTGACCAGAACTGGCTGAAACAACTAGCAGCAAGTGGCCTTGAATCTCCCACACACCCGTGGAGCTGACCAGAGCTGGCTATGTAACCTGTCAGCACCTTTGCTACTTTTATTCTTTCTTTTACTCCTCACGGCCCATTTGGTTCATGGCCCATTTGGCTCAGTGCCCAATTTGTTCTCGACCCACCACTCTGCACCAGCTCAAATACACCAGGAACCAGGAAGACACCTTACATTTCAGAAACCCGGACATACCTGGATCTCCAAATCCTTGACTACTTTACCTTATATGGACTCAAGACAGCCCACTTACATGTTCCCCAGCTATATAAATACCACTCCTGTAGTCTGGAGTGTGACTCCATCAGCCCAGCACCGTGTATTGTGGGACTTTGCCCAGGCTGGGTTTTTCTCCCCAATAAAGCCTGTTTGCTCTAATTCGACTGATTTGGTCTGTGGTGCCTCTCGACTACCTTACAGTGAGGATTGTGTTCTTCTTTACATTGAGTTGTGATCCATCCTGAAAGCTGCAGTCCTTGATCTTCACCAGCAAGTGCTTCAAGTCCTCCCGACTTTCCGGCAGCAAGGCGGTGTCATCAGCACAGCTGATTGTTAATAAGCCGTTCTGTAATCTTGCTGCTGCATGCTCCTTCATAGAATCCAGTTCTCTGAGTCAGAAAGTAGGATAACATAAACAGAAAAAATATCAGGGATTCAGGCAAGTTCTCCCTTTTTCTCTTTCCTCTGCTTAGTGCTTGCGTTCTTTCTGCTTCTCTATCAGCACATTTACTCTGTCCTTTGCTGTGTGTAGAAGCTGGTACCTAGATCCTGCTCCTCTACTTCTAGTTTGCATGCAGGTCTTGGCTGTGATGATGCCAATGTCGGTCCTCAATCTCTGTTTCCCTTTAGTTCGTTCCCCTTGACTAACTGGATTAGTTCCATTACCATACTCTTTCTCTGTATGTTGGGGGAGAATTTGAATTGAATTGGTTTTATTCAGATCACCCTTTGACCTTGGGGAGACATAATTACTGGCTTCTAAATCTATTGGATGGGCTTGATTAAGGAAGTAGAGGAAGATGAGCAAGGCTAATAAATTGACCCAAACATTAGACAATTGTATATTTCTTGTCATTGTTTATTCCTTGGACAACTTTCCATTTCTCCTGTACCATCAATGCCTACCTATCTACTACATCATTTCTATCAGCAATCAAGACTGCTCCTAGACTCCTCTACGCTCGTTAGCTCAACATGGTGGCTATTGACCACTTTATATCACTGAAAGGAATTCAGACTTTTACCTGGTCTTCAAAGTAAGTATTGTTTGATTCAAACCAATAAACATCAGTTTCATAGTTGTTGGTGGTAAAGCATTGTGGAGGCTGTTTGGGAAATACTCAGATGAAAGCCCTTGATACATGTATTCAGGTAGCTCTGGCTACAAGTCCAATTGTACAATGTCTTCTTATTCACTTCTTTTTTTTTTTAAACAATTTATTAGGGGCTCATACAGCTCTTATCACTGTCCATACATATACATACATCAATTGTGTAAAGCACATCTGTACATTCTTTGCCCTAATCATTTTCTTTTTTTTCTCTCCTCTTTTCTTTTTTTTATATTTTATTAGGGACTCATACAACTCTTATCACAATCCATACATATACATACATCAATTGTATAAATCACATCCATACATTCCCTGCCCCAATCATTCTCAAAGCATGTGCTCTCCACTTAAACCCTTTGCATCAGGTCCTCTTTTTTTTCCCCTCCCTCCCCGCTCCCCCCTCCCTAATGTGCCCTTGGTAATTTATACATCGTTATTTTGTTATATCTTGCCCTATCTGGAGTCTCCCTCCCCCGCCTTCTCTGCCGTCCCTCTCCCAGGGAAGAGGTCACATGTGGATCCTTGTAATCAGTTCCCCCATTTCCAACCCACTCGCCCTCCACTCTCCCGGCATTGCCCCTCACACCCTTGGTCCTGAAGGTATCATCCACCCTGGATTCCCTGTGCCTCCAGCCCTCATATGTACCAGTGTACAACCTCTGCCCTATCTAGCCCTGCAAGGTAGAATTCGGATCATGGTAGTTGCGGGGAGGAAGCATTCAGGATCTGGGGGAAAGCTGTGTTCTTCATCGGTACTACCTTGCACCCTCATTGACCCATCTCCTCTCCTGAACCCCTCTGTGAGGGGATCTCCATTGGCCAACACTTGGGCCTTGGGTCTCCACTCTGCACTTCCCCCTTCATTCAATATGGTATATGTATATATATGTATATATACACACACACATATATATACATATACACACATATATCTTTTTTTTTTTGCATGATGCCTTTATACCTGGTCCCTTTGGCACCTCGTGATCGCACTGGCCGGTGTGCTTCTTCCATGTGGGCTTTTTTGCTTCTGAGCTAGATGGCCGCTTGTTCACCTTCAAGTCTTTAAGACCCCAGACACTATCTCTTTTGTTAGCAGGGCACCATCAGCTTTCTTCACCACATTTGCTTATGCACCCATTTGTCTTCAGCAATCCTATCATGGAGGTGTGCAGTCAATGATATGATTTTTTTGTTCTTTCGGGAGTCTATCGATTTCCAAATAATCATATTTCAAGTTACTATGCCTGCAAGGGATTTTTTTTACCTCACATAATGTTAAGGGAAAATTTTTAAAAAAAGAAACTAATATTCTACAGTGCTTATTCTTTGCCAGGACTGACACAAGTTTTACATAGAGTATATTTTAAAACATCTGAAGTATGTGCTCTTGTTATATTTTTCATATATTTCTTCTGACTTGCTTACGTGATTTGGCTCCTGTGTTAGTCCAGGTTGACTAGAGAAACACATCCAGAGACACCCAGTTATGTGTAAGAAAGAGCTTTATCAAATGTTTTGAGAAAGATGATGGCAACAAATGTACAAATGTGCTTGACACAATGGATGTATGTATGGTTTGTGATAAGAGTTGTACCAGTCCCCAATAAAATTATTTAAAGAAGAAGAAGAAGAAGAAAGAGCTTTATATCAAAGAGTAATTGGATATCCAGAAAACATTGCAGCCCAGTCCAGATCAAGTCCATATGTTCGATATTAGTCCATAAGTCCAATACTAGTCCATAAATTCCTCTCCAGACTCACACAGCACATGCAATGATGCTGAATGCAGGAAGATCACAGGCTGGTGGGTGAAAAGTCTTGTGGATCCAATGGTGGTGGAAGCATCTTCGCATTGGCGCAGTTTCCACATGGCTCCTACAGCTCTCTGAGTGTGGCTCTACAACAGGATGGTGAAATAGAGAGAGGGGCTCCTCGGACGTGTTAGCAAGTCTCCGTGTGTCTGGTCCTCAGGAAGATGAAGACAGAGAGAGAAAGGAAATATCTAGAATCCTCGTCATGAGATTGTCACACCACAAGGAGGTATCACCAGTCTGTGACCTGATTGGCAGGTTAGACTCCACCCCTACACTTATTCATCAAGTTGACATGAAACTATGCAACAACCACAGCTCCCTTCTAACATTTATGTTCCATATTACCAACAACGTCATGATCTTATCACAATCATATCTCCAGTATAGTTGTTGTTGGCTATCGTCAAGATGACCCTGACTTATGGTGGCACCGTATGTGCACCGAAGACCTTCTCTTCACGGCTTTCAAGTGATCTTTGGAAGTAGATAACTAGGCCTGTCCTTCAAAGGACCTCTGGTTGGATTCAATCTGCCAACTACTGGGTTAATAGTGGAGTTCTTAACTGTGTGCACCACCCAGAGACAGCCACGGAGCATAATATTAATAGAGGGAGATAAATACTAGAAGTATGTATTGCTGGTAGCTAACATTGAGTGGGTTCTCACTCATAGTGGCCTCATGTATGACTCCACAAAATAGTGCCCAGTTCTGTACCATTATCGCTATTGTTGCCATGTTTGAGTTCAATAGCACACTATTCTACAATGAGCCACCAGGTTTTCACTGTTTAATATTTTTTAGTAGATCACCAGACCTCTCCTGCTAGTGGCTCTTAGTCACTATTGACACTTGCTCATCCTGGGTCACTCGCTGACATTTGCAAGCCTGATAGCAGTTTTCAACATCACAGCAACATGTAAGTGATCACAGGATGACATACTGACAGATGGTTGGTGAATGGCTTTGTAAAGATATTTATTATATTATTTAATTAAAGTGACGTAATTATCTCATCAATGAAATTGCTAAGTCTGTAGGGGCGGGGTGGGATGAGAAGGTCACACTTTTACTTCTCTGTCAGTGCTGGGTTTGTAGAAGCCTTTCAGTAAAAATTGGTTGAACAAAGGTGTTATGCTGGAGCGAGACCAATTAAGCCACACGCAACTGTAATTCAAGTTACTACGCCTTTATTGGCCAGTGATCAAGGGAGGGATGGAGCCTAATTCATCCTCTACCCTGGATGCTGAAAGAGGAAGGTTTTTATATGTGTGGAATACATGGTACAAGGGCAGTTGAGTTCATGCTATATGGAAAAATGAGAACTTATAAAAATAAAACGGGGCTTTACAAGGAGCATCAGCAATTTCAAAAATAAAATGGCAACCACTCAGCAGTTACAAAGGAATTACAGTAGCTGCAAAGTGGCCATACGTGGGTCAATACAAATGGCTCCACTCAGGATGATTAACACAGTATGGTTTCATAGACAAAATGCACACCTACATTAACTAACACATCGTGGCTACCTTGGGGTTAACTGTGGCGACTTGCTACAAAGGGGGCGCTCTTCTCCAGCTTTTCTTTCGCTTCTTTGCTAGATTCACACTTAAATATGTTCTTTGTTGCATTTCTTAAACATAGCCATCACATTCTAGGAAGATTGATTATGAGATTGAAAACATCCGACTTTAGGAAAGAAAAAATGAATTAAAATTTTATAGGGTAAAAATACAAGACAAAATACACATGTACTTAATGCTTGCTTTTTCATTAAATATCATTTAAATATTATATTATTTCAGTAATCACAGTTCATGATTCCCAAGAAACTTGGTGTTATTAGGTGCTGTGTTAGTCTATGTAGACTAAAGAAACAAATTCATAGACACTCATATGTGTATAAGAAAGAGCTTTTTATGCAAGAGCAATTGAATATTGAGAAAACACCCCAGTCCAGTGCAGATCAAGCCTATAAATCTGATATTAGCGTATGTGGCTGAGTTCAGTCTGTAAATTCCTCTTCAGCCTCTTGCAACACATGCAACGATGCTGAATGCAGAAAGATCACAGGCCCGTGGGTGGAAAGTCTTGTGGATCCAGTGACAGTGGAAACATCTCAATGCTGGCAGGGATCTCCATGTGGCTCCTCTAACTCCAGGACTCTAGTGTAGCTCCATGTGTCTTGTCAGCAGGAATGTCTGTGTGTCCCACCTCCAGCAAGCTCTTTATCTTCTGAGCACCTCCAAATGAAGTCATCAAGCTGAAACCTGATTGACTGACTAAACTCCACCCCTTTACTCCTAAGTCTCAAGTTGACAATAGATTATGTAACTACCACGCAGTTCTGAGTCAGAGCAACACTACCTACAATAGAATAAAATATTGCCAAGTCCTGTGCAGTCCTCACAATTTTTGCTATGTTTGAGTTCATTGTTGTAACTATTTTAATAATTAATTTTGTTGAAGGTCAGCCTGTTGTTTTGCTGACCCTCTATCTACCAGCATGACAGCCTTATCCAGAGACTTATCTCTTCTGATCCCATATCCAAAGTATATGAGATGAAGTCTTTCCTCCTGCACTTTTAAGAAATATTCAGGCAATACTTTTTCCAAGACAGATTTGCTTATTCTTTAGGAGGTCCATGGTATTTTTAATATTCTTTTCCAAAACTATAATTCATAGGCATTATTTCTCTGAATCTTATTCATTTTTCAACCTTCACATATATATGAGGAGTGTTAGGCAGAGTTCTCTAGGGAAACAAAGTCAAGACACTTATGATTTTATCTATCTATCTATCTATCTATCTATCTATCTATCTATCTATCTATCTAAAAGGATACGTTTATATAGCACAAAGGAATAGAACAGCCAATTCATCCACACAGCAGTACATCGGGCTCAATTTAACTCACTTTCATGGAAGGTTTAATATACTGAAGATCCTTCAACTCACACTAGCTGCTGGTCTAAATTCAAAGAAGCAGATAGCAGACGTCAGAATCTTCCCTCAGGCAAGACAAGCAGAGTCATCCTGCAGGCAGCAACAACCAGTAGCTTGGGAGCATAGAGAAACAGGTCCCAATGGAATCTCAAGCTCTAGTGATGCACAGCAAGGTCAAACGATCCACACAAGTTGACTCAGTCCAAAGATAGTGCAACCCACAGCTGAGGCAAAGGACTAGCTCAAGCAGCAGCCTGCTGGTCTGATCACGAAGAATAAAGAAATGGCTACACAGAGCCATTTATCTCAGTCACCCTCCGATCAAGCTGCAAACTGATTAAACTCCACCCACATGCTCCTAGGGAAACCTAATAGAGACAATAAGTGTATCACACGAGTCACTCAAGGTGGTATATTTTTTCTTTAATATTTTAAGGCCATCTTGTGGATCAGATTTATGAAACAATTCAATATGCCATTTGATTTCTGGCAGCTGCTTCCATGAGTGTTGATTGGGCACCCAAGTAAAGTGAAGTTCCGGACAACTTCCATCTTTTCTTGTTATTATGCTTCATTGCTTATTGGTCCACATGTAAGATTTTTGTTTTATTTTTATTGAAATGTAATCAATACTTACAGCTGTATTCTTTGGTCATCATCAATTAGTACTTTTAAGTAATTCTTCACTTTCAGCAAGCAAGCAAGACTGAACATCTCACCATGGGCCACCAAGTTACCATGAGGCCTGAGATGCCCATAATGTTTTAAATCTAAATATCTAAGAAAATATCAAAGTGTATTGCTTTAAGTTTGTTGATGAAATATTTCTTAGATTTTTTGGTCTTATTAATTATGATAGGTAGGTTTATTGTGCCAACTTGGCCAATAAGAACATGTGGGATTAATAAGGTCGCAGTTTGATTGAAGGGCAAAGCCATAAATGTCTTGGTGAGTCCCGCCTCTCTCTCTCTTGCTCTCTGGTGCTCAGATCAGCATGTGGCTGCCTTAGCTAGTTCTCTGCCTAACTTGTGAGCTACAGTGCCCGTGGGACACCCAACCCATGGATCATGTCTCTAGAGCTTGAGGTTCCTTCAAGACCTGCTTCACCACACTGTTATTGTATACATTGCTTGAGCTTGGAACTGTCAGATCCTGTCGTCTGGCTGACTGTTGGTGACCTGTCCTGCTGTTTGCTGCCTGTGGCTGGACTACCTGCATTGTTCTAGGGAAGACTCAGCTGACCTTGGATCCAGCAGCCCTTGTGAGTTGAAGAACTTCCAGTATATTAACTGTTCCAAAGAAGTGAGTTGAACTGAGTCCTCTGTACTACTGTATGGACTAATTAGCTATTATATTTCTTTGTGCTCTATCTATCTATCTATATGAAATCATAAGTGTCCTGGTTTTGTTTTTCTAGAGATTCCTGAGAAGTATCCTGGTTTTGTTTTCTAGAGATTCCATTGATAATATTTTCAAAGTTTTGAAATCATATCCTGGAAACCAATGTATTTCTGATAGCTGTTCAAAGACTCAATGAAAATGTTTTAAATTAATAATGAATTGACTGCTCAAATTATTTTGTTCTTTTTAAAGTGATGAGTCTCTGATGATTTAGGAAACTTAAAAAGTTTATGAATAATTTTCTTTTTTTTATCTTAAAATTTCCCCCTCAGTTTCTTGTTTTTTAATTTTGATTTTAGTGATTTTGTTTTCAAATCAGAATGATAAGATTTTATCTAGTCAAAATTTTCCATCTTTTACTTTATGACTTCATCCTTTAAAAATTAAAAAGTAGATGACAATAAGATAGTCTCTTATATTTTCCTTTAATAATTTTGTAATTTTTTGTCTTCCTATTTAGTTCCTTAATTTTTCTGGAATCTGTTTATTTAAAAACAGTTGTATTGGCATATAGTTCACAAATCATACAATTTAACATAAGTCAAAAGGGAGATCACATGGAAACATGTTAAATTTTAACTTAACTGAATGAATCCTACTCCATTTCCAATGCATCACTCTGCATGAAAGCAATGCTCTCCACACCCCTGGCCTATGGCAGAAGGAACTCACCAGAGACTCAATCCATGTTTATTGCCCCACCCCACCTTTTCTTTTTAAAGACTGAAACAACTTTTTAAAAGGATCAGAAGGGGGATCAAATTATATTAAATTTCAACCTATGTCTGCCATAATTGGCTTCACACTACTCTCTGTTAACAAAGCTGTTCACATCCACGGACTGGGGCTAGAGGCCATTTATTAGAGGCTTCATCCATGGTTGGGAGTGCTTTATTGTATGGTGTATACAGTGCAGTGAAATTACTTGGTGTGACTATTCTATCCCCAGACTTTTTAACTTCTACCAAATGACTAGGTAGGAGCATGCAGGTAAAGCGTAGAGATTCTAATTTAGGGATTGGTAAACTTTGCCATTCTGTTAGGTATGAAGTAAGACATCTCCTAAGCAGGAGGAGAGAGAATCTCATGGTTACCAGGAAAGGAGAGTCAGGAGTGAGGTGTTTGCCAGATTCCTGAATGGAGAGGCAGACATCATCTGTGAAACCCAAAGTATCAGAGAGACACGTCTGCTAACACGGCTGAAAAGAGGCGCTGCAGACCAGAAAACTGTATCGTTGGCACGTAGTAACTTGTTTACTTCACCAATAAGCTACAGAATGTTGCCGGTAAATTCTGTGTAGCTATTGAAATGGATTGTCCAGTCGAATAGAGAAGCAGAGCACTGTTGGCAGGATGGTTGGTGTCTCACTGGGATAAAGCAGGGTGGGAGTATTCCGGACATTGGCCTCATAAGATCACCCTGGGGCAGATGTGCAGTTGACTCACCTTCCAGCTAGGGAAGCCAGAGGAGGTCAGAAATGGTCTTCATTTCTTGGTGTTCATTTATATTTTTCCATAGTTACCCAAAGTCATGTTTATAAAGCTTAACCTTCAGGTTTGAAATGCCAACTTTGTCACATCCTGAAGTCTCTTTCATGGATTCAGTATGGCTTCTACTCTGTTACACTGCAATTTTAGTTTATCTCTGTACTATCTGTAGAATATGTTTCATAGTAAAACAACCTCTTGTGTAATTTTTAATTACTTTATCTTGTTTATTCCTGTTTAATTCCTTCTCTACCTAACATTAAATACAACTTTCAAGTGCCATAAAATATCCATTATGGTTTCATTTTAAAAAAGTGATACTTCTTTGGAAAAAAAGGTCATTTCAGAAATGACTAAGTTTCTTTAGGAACATGAGGTATCATATATTCAGCTCCTCTTTTCTGATTTCTATAAAATGTTACTTTTCCACGATTACATTTCTTATTGCTTTCCCTTAGATATTTTGGGTGCCATTGTGAGTAAACTGTATTTCATTACACTTTAAATTTGGTTATTGCTGGTGTATAGGAAATGGTGGTTTATATTTTTTTATTGACATTAACTCCATCCATTTTACTTTTTGCTAATTAGTTCTAAATTTGAAAATGACAGTTGATTTCTGTCTTTTATAAGTAAGTATGTCATTTACAGAGAATGAAAGTATTGCCTTTTTCTCTTTGAATACTTATAATTTTATACCCTTTGTTTTATTCATTGGTAATCTAGTCAATGTGGTGGATAAAAAGAGAGGTATTACGAACATTCTTGTTTTATTCATTTCTTAATTGAGATGATTGGCATAAAATCAAACCAAAATCACTGACATTGAGTTGACTCTGACTAATGGTGATCCTTCAGAACAGAATAGAAATGCTCCTTTGGATTTCTGAGTCTTCAAATCTTTACAGGAGCTGACAGCTTTACCTCTCCCACAGAGTGACTGATGGGTTTGAACTGCTGACCTTTTGATTAGCAGCTTAATAAATAATGCCCAGTGCCACCAGGGTTCCTTTGTTTGATATAGGTTGTTGGTAAACAGAATTTACAATATTAAGAGTTGTATTCCTTTGTTAAAGAAATTACATAAATACATTTCCCAGTAAATGTTTCCTACGTCCTTGGAATGAAACCTACTTTTGCTGGGTACATTATTCTCTTAAATCAATGCTAAATTTAATAAGTGAAGATTGTATCTCTTATTTTTGCATTTAGGTTTATAAATTGGAATTGATTTAATTTTCACTTCTGGTGCTGGCTTTGTAATATGCATTAGAGTCAAAGGAAGCAGTGTGAGCACCGGTCTCTGAAAGGTAAGTGAGATATGTGTTGTAGAATAGAATTGTGTGTGTGTTTGCCTCTCTCTCTAGGGAGGATAATATAGTTTTCTTAGAAAATTAATTTGGTGAGAGAGGTTGGAGCTAGATTCTGTATGATCTTGAGCACATGCTTAAGAAGTTTGCTCTTTGTTCTGTAGGAAAACTATTACAGTTTAAGGGTAAGACAAGTATAATTTAATATGTGCCTTGGAAATTGGAGAAGAAACCCAAGTATTGCCTCAAACATAGAGATTGTGAAAAAATTTAAAAGGAGCAATTGGATTTGGAACCATTGGATATCATGGCCTTTAAGAATGCAGTCTAAAGAGAGTGTCACGGCCCTGAGAATGAAGAAACCAGCTATTAGGTCATTAGGGAATTTTGAAAAGAAACTTCAAAACATGTCTCAGAGCATTACAAAGACAATAACCAGACTGTTCAAGAAGCATTGCCTTCCTAGGCAAGTACTGGTGAAAGCTGAGCGGTCAAGATAAAGAGTATTGTAGTATGTTTATAACGCTGGGTTGCCCTTAATGGTGCAGTGATGACTCACGCAATGAAAGGTGAGAGGGTTGTCTAACATAGAATCCCCCCCCCATGTTTATCACATACCCAAAGGGTTTTTATTCTATATACAAATGACTGGTGCATATGGGATATTACCAGAGTGTGGGCCCAAGAATGTAACCTCGGGGACATGAACTCAGAGAAGCAACGTCTTACTTTTCTCATGGATAATCTATTCTGAATTGTCCTACACAGCCACTTTTCTTTTATAGAAAAAGTTTACTTTTGAAATGAAATAGAACACATTTATGGAAAAGTATATAAAACCTAAGTGTATAACTCAATGAATTATTAGATAATATAGAGTTGTATAACCATTACCCAAGAAAAGAAACAGAACGAACATTGCTATTGTCCCCGGTTAATATTCTCTTTCTCCTCTAAGGAAACCACTGTCCTTAGTTCTAAAGAATCACATCTTCATTTTCCCTTCTGGATTAGAGTGCCTCTCTAAACAGCACAGTTTATCTTTGCCTTTATTTTGAACTGATGTAAATAGAATTACATATTTTGTATCATTTTGTATCTGACCCCTTTCACTGAACATTATGCCCCATTAATGAATGAGATTATGACTTATTGATAAATGTGGTTGTAGGCTGGCTGTTCATTTTATTACATAATATTCAATTTATGAATATTCCATAATTCACTGTTCATTCTAGGTGGAGTGCTATAATAATTCTTGTATCTCTCTCTTGTACTATATCTACATGCATTTCTGTGGGTAAGAATGAAATGTCATGGAAATTGGGTGGAAAAGCATATTTTCAACTGTAGTAGATAATAAATTATTTTCCAAGGACATTGAACCATCACATAGCCAAAGACCAGTATTTTATACTAATAAATTTCTAGCCTACCCATATGCTTGCCAAAACTTTCACTTGTCAGCCTTCTCAATTTTATCCATCTAAAGGTTGTGTCATGACAGCTCATTGTGGGTTTAGTTTTCATTTCCTGTATTATCATGTGCACCTGTTCACATGGTTATTGACTGTTTGGATATTGTGTTAGTCTGGGTTGACTAGAGAAACTAATTCATAGATACTCAGATGTGTATAAGAAAGAGCTTTATTATAGAGAGGATAGGGCTGCCCTACTACAAGACACACCATCATTCACTGACCCATAGTGCTACGGGGGATAGCGCTGGAGACACAGTGAGGGAATTGTGCCCAATCTGATCCCACCACACTGAGGTGAAACACTAAGGTGTGCAACAGAATAGCAAGAGGAACAGAGCTACGAAGTCCCCAGGAAGTACCAAAAATAGACTTTGGGGACAGGGCATGGCACCCCATCAGATTTGACCGGAAAAAAACTCCTTAAGGTCAAAAAACAGACCCTGAACTATTTACAGGTCTCTTTTTATTGTAGTTGTCTTGCTTTCTTTTGTTACTTTATTCTGCTCTGTCTTGTTTTTTTGTGCATATTATTATCTCTGCAGGTCTATCTAGATCAAATAGGTGGGACAAACAATCTAGAGGAGAAAACAATGAGACCGGTGGTTGTGGTTCTAGGGGGGTCATAGGAGAAGGGGAGGCAGGGGAAAGGAAGTGGTGTTAACAAACCCAGAGTCAAGGTAACAACAAGTGATCCAAAATCAATGGCGAGGAGGGTGTAGGAAGTCTTGGTGGGCTTGATCAAGGGCAATGTAACTGAGAGGAATCACTGAAACCCAAAATGAAGGCTGAACATGATAGTGGAACAAGAGGAAAATAAAATGAAATAGAAGAAGGAAGTAGGAAGCTAAGGGCATTTATAGAGGTCTAAATACAGGCATGTACATATTTTTATATGATGATAAGGAAATAGATCTATGTGCATTTATTTATAGGTTTAGTATTAAGGTAGCAGATGGACATTGGGCTTCTACTCAAGTACTCCCTCAATGCAAGAACGCTTTGTTCTATTAGACTGGCATTCCATGATGCTCACCTTCCCGACAATTGCTGAAGAAAAAACAGGTTTATAAGCAAATGTGATAAAGAAAGCTGATGGTGCCCAGCTAGCAAAAGATATAGTGTCTGGGGTCTTAAAGACTTGAAGATAAACAAGTGGCCATCTAGCTGAGAAGCAACAAAGCACACATGGAAGAAGCACACCAGTCTGTGTGATCATGAGGTGTCAATGGGATCAGGTATCATGCATCAAAGAACAAAAAATCATATCAATGGGAATGAGGGGGATTTCAGAGTGGAGACCCAAAGCTCATCTGTACACAACTGGCCATCCCCTTACAGAAGGGTTGCGGGGAGGAGATGAGCCAGTCACAGCGCAGTGTAGCACTAATGAAACATACAACTTTCCTCTAGTTCTTTAATCCTTCCTCCCCTCCACTGTAATGATCCTAATTCTATCTTACAAATCCGCTAGACCAGAGCATGTACACTGGTACAGATAAGAGTTGGAAACACAGGGAATCCTGGACAGATGAAACTCTCAGAACCAATTATGAGAGTAGAGGTACCAGGAGTGTAAGGGGAAGGTGGGGGAGTTAGGGGGAACCGATCACAGTGATCTACATATAACCCCCTCCTTGAGGGATGGACAACAGAAAAAGTGGGTGAAGGAAGACATCAGGCAGCATAAGACATGAAGAAATAATAATAATTTATACATTATCAAGGGTTCATTAGGGAGAGAGGGTGGGGGAGAGAATGAGGGAAAATGAGCTGATATCAAAGATTCAAGTAGAAATGTTTTGAGAATGATGATGGCAACAAATATATAAATGTGCTTGACACAATGGATATATGTATGGATTGTGATAAGAGTTGTATAAGCCCCAATACAATGATTTTAAAAAAATAAGAGTTTAATATAAAGAGTAATTGTATATTAAGAAACATCCCAACCCATTCCAGATCAAGTACATAAGTCAGATATTAACCCATATGTCTGATACCATGTATAAATTCCTCTTTAGACCCACACAGCCATGCAATGGTGATGAAGGCAGGAAGGTCTTGTGTATTCAGTGATGGCGGAAGGATCTCAGGGTTCGGGTGTCTCCACGTGGCTCCTCCAGCTCCAGCCTCTGATTCCATCAGCATAGCTCCATGAGTCTTGTCATCAGGAATGTCTCCCAGCAAGTGTGTGTCCCACCTCCAGGGAGAAAGGTAGGAGTTTCCAGAATCCTCAGAAGAAGGCCATGCCCACATGAGGCCTCATTGGCTGGGATCTGATTGATAGACTAGACTCCAACCCTTCCCAAATAGATTATGTAACTTCCACAGATCTCATCTTTTATAACAAATCCATCCAATTCTTTAGACTCTTTTCTATTGGGTTGTCTTTGTATTTTTCTTGTTGATTTGTGGGAATTATTGATATTAGGATTATGAGCCCTCTGCCTATTAAATGAGTTAAAATATATTTTCTCACCATGTGGACTGTCATTTTATTTTTTGAGGTTGTATTTTAATAATCAAAATCTCCATTTTAAACTTCAGACCAATTTTCAGATTGGTTTAATAATCTCTTTTTTTATTTGTGTTTTTTAAAAAACTTAATCATACGTCTCTCTTACCTGAAATCATGAGTTATCTTGCTTTTCTAAAAGCTATATTGTTTTGTTGTTCACATTAAAATGGGCAGCCCAACTTAAACAGGGTTTTTTCTTATAGGGTGTGTGATAGGTAAGTTTATTGTGCCAATCTGGCCCATCAGAACATGTGGGATTAATAAAGTTGCAGTTTGATGGGAGGGCAAAATTCTGCCTCTCTCGCTTGTTCTCTGGTGATCGGACCAATGTGCAGCTGCCTTAGCTATTTCTCTGCCTCAACTTGCAAGCTGCACTGCCTGTGGGACACCCAACCCATGGACCATGTCACTAGAGCTTGAGGTTCCTTTGAGAACCTCAGTATATACATCGCTTGAGCTGGGGACTGTCGGATCCCATCATCAGGGTGACTACTGGTGACCAACCCTGCTGTTTGGTGCCTATGACAGGACTGCCTGCATTGCTCTACGTAAGCCTCAGCTATCTGTTTCCTTGACCTTGAACCCAGCAGTCATTGTGAGTTGAAGGACTTCCAGTATATTAACTATTTCACAGAAGTGAGCTGAACTGAGTCCTCTCTACTGCTCTGTGGGCTAATTAGCTATCATATTCCTTCATGTTGCATCTATCTATCTATCCATCATCTATCTATCATCTATCTAAAATCATAGGTGTCCTGGTTTGTTTCTCTAGAGAATCCTGTCTAACACAGGGTGTATTGGAGTCAAGCATGATTTTCTCATCTACTATCCTATAATCCCAATACAGTTTGTGGGAAAAGATTATCCTTTTCGTATTGCTCTGCATTGTCACTTTTGGCATCAATCAAGTGCCCACCTATGTGACAGCTTGTTTAAACTTTCAAAATCCACCTGTCTTTCAATTCCTTGTTCTATAGATCATTGTGAGATGTTACAAGCACTCACTATGATTGTGCATTCGCCTCATTCTGTAGTCCATCATCAATTTCTGTTTTGTATGCAGGATGAAGTATATTGTGGTTGCTCTTGACTTGATGCGCTGTCAAGTCAGTTCTGCCTGATTGTGATGCTATGCACAAAGCATGAAGCCATGCTTGGTTCTGTGCTACCCTCACAATTGTCCTGCTTGAGTCTCTTGATGTGGCCTCCATGTCACTTCATCTCATTGAGGGGCTTTCTCTGTCTCGCTCTTAAAAAATATAATATTTTTATTGGCATAGCTTACTCATTCCAATATATCCCTTCCCTTCTCATGCACTTTTGTTGTTCAATCTCTTCAGGTGGGGTTATACAATCATCAATAAAAACTCATTTAAAAATTAAATTATGATTAGTTCTATAATCCACTAAGTATTGTTTTGGGACATGATCATATTTGATTTTATGATTATACCATAGTTTATTAACTTAAAATTAAAAAAAAACTTAAGTAATTTTTGGGGGCTCATACAGCTCTTATCACAACCCATACAACCATCTATTGTGTTGAGCACATTTGTACATATATTGCCATCATCATTTTCAAAACATTTTCTTTCTATTTGAGCCCTTGGTATTAGCTCACTTCCCTCCTCCCCACCAATGAATCCTTGATAATTTATACATTATTATTTTTTTCATGTCTTACCCTGACCGCTGTCTCCATTCACCCACTTTTCTGTTGTCCGTCCCCCTGGGAGGGGGTTATATGTAGATCATTATGGCCAGGTGCCCCTTTCTCCTGCCACCTTCCCCTTCCTCTCCTGGTATTGCTACTCTCATTATTGGTCCTGAGAGTTTTATCTGCCCTGGATTCCCTACATTTCTAGCTCTTATCTGTACCTGTGTACATGCTCTGGTCTAGCTGGATTTGTAAGGTAGAATTGGGGTCATGATATTGGGGGGTGTGGGGAGGAGTAGGAAGCATTAAAGAACTAGAGGAAAGTTGTATGCTTCATCGGTGTTATACTGCACCCTGACTGGCTCATCTCTTTCTTGTGGGGCCTTTCTCTTATTTGCTGACCCTCTACTTTATAAACCCTGATATCCTTTTCCTGGGACTGATTCTTCCTCATAACACATCCAAAGTTTGTCAGACAAAGACTCACCATTCTTGCTATTAAGAAGCATTCTGGCCGCACTCCCTGCAAGTGAGAACTTTTTGTTCTCTGGCAGTCCACGCTGTTTTCGGTGTGCTATGCCGACAGCACCAGTCAAATGCATCAGTTCTTCTCTAGTCTTCCTATTCACTGTCCAACTTCCACACGTGTTTGAAGTGATTGAAAATAGCCATGTGTCAGGTGCTGCACATTTATTTTAAAAGTGAAATAGATTATTGGTAAGTATGAATTAAAATTTTTTTATATCTCTTTGGTAAATTTGAACCTTCATGACTGTATTCGTTTCCTAGTGCTGCTGTCTGTAAGGGACACAAGAAATACCATAAGAGAGAGGCTTTAAAGAATAGCAGTTTATTTTCTCAGTTTCTGAGGCTAGAAATTCAAATGGATGGTACTTGCTATAGGGGAGGGCTCCCTCTCATCAGTTCTGGGAAAAGGTCCCTGGCTCTTCCTGTAGTCCTGGTATTCCTGGGTTCCTCTGGATTCTCACTTGGCATTTCTCTCCCCTCATTCCTATTTCTGTATGTCTCTGTCTATGCTACTTCAGGCCCATTGCCTTAAAGCAGAATGCCTCCATCCTCTATCCTTCTTTATCCTATTCTGACACCGAACATCCTCCCCACAGCACTCTACTTCTCTGCTGGGTTCCACAATCCATTGCAATAGCCACACAGACAGTACTCATGATTCTGGGGGTTGTTAGGGAGGCTAAGAGATTACAAAAGGTTAATAATATAGCTCTTTTGTTTACAACACTTCTTCTTAGGCATGCTGGCAGGCGTCTCTCTGGTCTTCAGCCTGTCAGCACTGTGCTCCCTTGGTGTCTGCCTCATTCTAGGGGCCAGAAAACCTATTCCGCTCTGCCTCAGGGTCTTGGTGCAGGTCCTCTCATCTGTCTTATGGTGTCGGTGTTGTAACTGCTGATGTGTCTAGTGCCTCCATTACTTGAGAAAGGAATCCATCACATGCTTTGCTAGTGGCTCTTCTTTCTTGATGGCCATGGGATTCTTGTTTCTGCTTCTGAGATGGCTCCCTGTTATACACAGGAGAATGACAGTACTGATCAATCCCCAAGATATAGTCTTTTACACTTTATTTTTAAGCGGTCACCCAGTCAATGAGTGGGAGTTACCAAGACTATGGCTAGAAGAACCATACTAAGCAATTTCACTTCACTCCAGCTATGTCACTAGTATTTCAGTTACCAGCAGGGTCATCCTTGGTGAACAGGGTTCAGCTGAGCTTCCAGAACAAGAATAGACTAGGAAGAAGAAGTACATTGTTCACTTATGCAGGATTAGCCACTGAAAACCTTAATAAACCTAAATAGCAGCAGAGAGAGTGCTCACAGATGAGCCTTTTGGTTCGGATGGCTCCAATATGACTGGAGAGGAGCTGTTGCCTCTAAGTAGAATCAATCCTGATGGGATGGAAGGAGCAAAACTCATTGGTTGATAAGACACAATGAGATGAAACAAATGCAAACATTTACTAACAACCAGAATGTGGTAAATGGATAGTAGAAATCTAGAACAATTTAAAATAATTAAAATGAAATGAAACTCATAAAGATGGCTATTTGAGGGATTAGTGAGTGGAAATGGATTGTTATAGGACATGTTGAGTCAAATAATCATATAGTTTAGTATGGTGGGAATGGCAAATTTCAGAGGGATGACATCACATGAATCATCAATAAGAACATTAAAAGATCTATCTTGAAGTACAGTGCTACCTGTAATAGGATAATTTGTGTATCTAGGAAGATATAATGGAAAAGAATAATATTATTGACCAAAACAAGGCCGGGGGCAACTTTGGAACCGATCATCAGTTGCCCACTTGCAAATTCAGGTTGGAGCTGAAGAAAATGTAAATAAGTTCATGAGAGTAAAAATGAAACCCTGGAGAGATCCCATCTGAAATTAGAGAACATCTCAAGAAGAGATTTGATTCCTTGAACACTAATGATGGAAGACCTGATGTGTTGAGGGATGACATCAAGAACATCTTACATAAAGAAAGCAAAAGATCATTAAAAAGAGAAAAGAAAGAAAAGATGTAAGTGGGTGTCAGAAGAGGCTTTTGAATGTACGATTAAATGTGGAGTATATAAAGCAAGTGGGAGAAGTAATTTGAAATGCTGAACAGAAATTTTCAAAAGACAGCCTAAGAAGACAAAGTAATATAATGAAATATGCCAAGGCTTCAAGTTAGAAAACCAAAAGGGAAGAACATACAAATCATAGATCAAGATGAAAGAAGTAGAGAAACGAATCCAGGGATTGAGTTACAATATTAGAAGATGCTATGGGTGAAATATCGAACAATGCAGGAATCATCAAAAGAAGATGGAAGGAATACACAGAGTCACTGTACCCAAAATAACTACCCACATTCATTCATATGAAGAGGTAGTAGATGATCAAGAACTTATGGAACTGAAGGAAGAATTCTAAGCTCCACTGAGGATATTAGTGAAAAACAAGGCTCCAGGAGGTGATGGAATACCAATTGAAGCCCTGAAAACACTCGTGCCAAGAAAAGCAGAAGATAGCTCTCTGGTTAACTGGAGGAGATTAATATTTGTACTCATTCCAAAGAAAGAGCCACAGAATGTGGAAATTATTGAATAATATCATATGCAAGTGAAATTTTCCTGAAGATAATTCAACAATATTTTCAGCAGTACATCATCAGGGAACTGCCATCAATTCTAGCTGGATCCAGAAGAGGTTATGAAACAAGGGATATCATTGCTCATGTCAGATGGATCTTGGCTGAAAGCAGAGAGTACCAGAAAATTGTTTATTGATGATACGAAGGCATTCAAGTGTGTGCATCATAACTCATTATGAATAGCATTGAAAAGAATTGGAATTCCAGAACACTTCATTGTGCTCATGCAGAAGCTGTACATGGACCAAAAGTCAGTCATTTTTTTTGGAGTCAGTCATTTTAACAAGACAAGGGACTAATTAATGATACAGAATCAGGAAGGTTTGCGTCAGGGTTGTATCCTTTCACCATATCTATTACATCTAGATTCTGAGAAAATAACCTGAGAAGCTGAAGTATATGAAAAAGAAAGTAGTATCCAGATTGGAGGCAGACTTATGAACAACCTGTGATCTGTAGATAACATCACCTTGCTTGCTGAAAAAGAGGTGGAATTGAAGCACTGGGTCACAAAAATGAAAAACTGCAGCCTTTAGTATAGATTGCAACTCAATGTAAAGAAAACCCAAATTCTCACAACTGGACCAACAGACAATATCATGATAAACATAGGAAAGATTGAAGATGTTATCTTGCTGGCATCCACAATCAGAAACCAAGAGATGGAAGCAACATCTTACCTGGGGCAAATCTGTTGCCTAAGACCTCCTTCAAGGATTGAAAAGGAAGTATATCAATTTTAGGACACAGGTGGGCCTGACTCAAGCTATGATATTTTCAGTGCCCATATATGTATGTGAAAGTTGGACCATGAGTAAGGAAGACTGAAGAAGAATGAATGCTTTTGAATTATGGTGTTCATGAAGAATATAGAAAGTACTATGGACTACCAGAAGAACAAACATCTCTGTCTTAGAAGTACCACCAGAATGCTCCCTGGAGGCAAGGATGGTGAGACTTCATCTCATTTAGTTTGGATGTGTTGTTGGGAAAGACTAGTGCTTGGAAAAGGATATCATGCTTGGAAAAGCAGAGGATCTATGGAAAAGAGGAAGGCCACCAAGGAGATGGATCGATACAATGGCTGCGACCATGAGCTCCAATATAACACTAGTGAGGATGGCGTCGGATCCAGCACTGTTTTATTCTGTTGTACATACATATATTGTGAGTTGGAAACAACTGGATGGCAGCCAACAACAGTGACAATACAACAGAGCTTTGTCACGTTTGACTCTGACATTCGGATGATAATTAGAAGGATTGGAGGGTGAACTCGTTTCTGGTAGCGGCATTTGAAATCTTGGTAAAATAAAGTGATAGCCTGTTGCTGTTGGGTGGTCAAGTTGGCTCTGACTCCTAGTGAGCTATGAGTAACAGAACAAAACACTGCCCAGTCCTGTGCTGTCTTCACAATTGTTCTTATCTTTGAGCGCATTGTTGTAGCCACTGTGTCGATGCATCTTGAGGAGGGCATTCTGCTTTTTTGTTGTCCCTCTATTTTACCAAATGTGATGTCCTTTTTCCAGTCCATCTTCTAATACAGACCCATGGGCAAGAATGAACTCTACTCATGCTGAAAGTTAGAGGGCTTTTATGGCATATTACATCAAACCCAACTTTCACCATTAAATTAACTTTGACCTTTATGAAAGATCCAGTTGAGTGTATTTGTGTGAATCAAGTTCTGGGCTCTCTATTCTATTCCACTGATGTATTTGTGTGCTGATTTGCCAACACCATATTGTGTGCCGAAAACTATAGCTTCATGCTTCACAGTAAATGTGAAAGTTGGATAATGTTTGGTCTTCATCTCTGTGTGATCTTCAGAATTTTGTTGGCTATTCTATGCTTTTTGCCTTTCTATATAAACTTTAGAATCAGTGTCTTAGTATCTACAAAATTACCTACATATGCAAAAGCTCTTCATTTAATTAGATAATCTTTGACCAGAGTTGTGTAGTTTTCCTTATATAGATATTGTGTATATATATTATACCTCTATCTAAATATTTTATTTCTGGGGGTACAAGTTGGACATTGAATAAGGAAGAATGAAGAAGAATCAATGCATTTCAATTATGGTACTGGTGAAAAAGATTAAATCACTATAATCTATTACCACAGACTGCCACAAGAACAAACAAATATGACTTGGAGGAAGTATGACCAGAAAGTTCCCTTACAACAAGGATGGCATGACTTCGTGTTATGGACTTTGGATAGGTTATCAAGAGAGACCAGTCCTTGGAGAAGGACATCATGCCTGGTAAAGTAGCAGGGCAGTGAAAAGGAGGAAGACCTTCGACACAGTGATTCCATCTATAGATTCAAACAGAAGAACAATTACGAGACTGGGATAGGACTGGGCAGTGTTTCATTTTGTTATAAGTAGTAAATAGGGTCTCTATAAGTTGGCACTCATTCGATGGCACCTGACAACAATGTTGTGGTTTTTTTTTAATATGGAACGCTTCATGACTTTGCGTGTTATCCTTGTGCAGGGTCCATGCTAATCTTCTCTGTATTGTTCCAATTTTAGTATCTGTGCTGCCAAAGCGAGCACCAAAGTTGTGTTTTGAATGTCAAGTTCCAATTGTTTATTGCTGGTATGTAGCAAAGCAATCAAATTTTAATCAGGGTCTTTGTAAACCTCCTTTCTCTTGTCTAATGGCAGCAGCCAGGGTTCCTAGCTGAACAGAAGTGGTGAGAATGGACATCCTCCTCTTGTTGCTGATCTCAGGGGAGAACATCTCATTATTAAATATGATGCTAGCTGTAGATTTTAGCTTTTGCATGTGTGGGTGTTTGCTCTTTATCAAGTTAAAGAAATATTCCTCTATTTTCAGTTTGCCATGAGTTTTACCAGGAATATATGTTGAATTTTATCAAATAATTTCCCAAATCTATTGATATGATCATATTTTTCTTGTATGAGTTTCAGTAAGTTGTCTTCCAAGAAATTGATCTCCTTAATCAAGGTTATCACATTTGTGGGAGTCCCATCACATTTGCTTTTTTCTTTCTGAAAATAAGATGATTTATTTCATATCAATTGTTGAAACAAATTGTTAGGGGATCTTCTGCCACTGATAATAAAACTGGTACAAGGGAACGTAGATTACTCAGGTTTAAAGCTTTACATGGGTGAACATATATTGACAGATGCATCATACACTTCATTCATGCTGCAATGGTTTGATGTCATTGTGTGATAATGAGTAGATTCAATTCATAGGGACCATGCATGACAGAGTAGAATGGCCCCTGCTGGTTTCATAGGCTGTAGAGATACTGTAACTGTAACAGTATCTCTAGATCTTTGCTCGCGCAGCGCTGGTGGGGTAAAGGGGAAAGTTATGGGGTAGCAGCTGACTGATCATTGCACCATGAAGGTCCACCTAATGCAAAAAAGAACTTAATTGAAATCCAATAACAGAACAATAGGTAGTTATTTTTATTGAGAGAAAAGTCATTGAGAGGAGATAGAGAGGAGCCATAAAAGTATTACTTTAAGTTTTATGGTACGAAAACCAAGACATATAGCACCAACATCATTTTTGTTGTTGTTGTTGTTTTTTTTTTGCAAACTATGTGAAAACCAGAAGGGACCAAGCATGATGGCCAGTCAATTGTCCTTCCTATTGCAATGCTCTCTTTGGACTTCAGAATGGCCCGAGGGAATTTGGCAAGTTGGCAGTGGTTCAGAGGAAAAGTGACCGATGTATCAAAGGAGCAAAAACCCTGTAAAAAGGTAAGAGGTAAGAGCTAAATAAGAAAATTTCGGTGCAATTCCACAAGGATTTCCCCCCTCTGTTCTCTGAAAAGTTACAGGAAGGAATGAAATACTGAAATTGGGAAAAGATAAATTCAGACTGATTATCCAAGTCTGTGGGGTAGAGGATTATTAAAGGAAATAGTGAAAGTTCATTATATGAGACAATGAAAACTTCGACCAGCTGTGGTGTTCCAGAATGCACCCAAAGTAATCCTAGCTGGGCCCCAGGGAACAGCCTGACCTGGGTAGTAATTTCCAGCTTCAAGTTAGAATCTCTATTATTGCATTAGTTTTGTGGGTTGGCTCCAGGCATAAAATAGTTTACAATGGTGACTGTCTATTATTTCCTGTAGTTGAATCCATATTTCTATGGTCTGCCGTGCATTCAGGACTGCTAAAATCTTCTACCTGCTTCATGACTCTGGGGAAGCTAATAGAAATTTTGGGGCTGAAGTATGGACAGCTTGCAAAATAAAGCCTTGCAATGGGATCTGCAGTGTTCATGCCAAAGCTATCTATCACTCATCGTTCCCTGTGACTTCAGACTGATCCAGGAATGTCCTCATTCAGAACCTTTTCCATGTGATACCCCCACATCACCACACCACACCCCCAGCCCCTGGCTTAAAGAACCCTGACAAACCTTTATGTAGAAGACAGCCTATTCTATAAGGTGAAAGATTTAGTGCTAAAATGATAGAGAGACAGCATATGAGTTTGAATGGAACGTTGGACAATGGAGTGTATAAATGACAGAGGAGAGGTGGGATTACGTTCCTTTCATGAAGGTTTAGCCAGCTGGCTTATTATGGTTGTT
The DNA here is from genome assembly GCF_050624435.1 of Tenrec ecaudatus. NCBI lineage: Eukaryota > Metazoa > Chordata > Mammalia > Afrosoricida > Tenrecidae > Tenrec > Tenrec ecaudatus. The sequence continues at coordinate 113,606,349 of NC_134532.1, forward strand.
AGTATTATCAAAAATTGTGGGGTTTTATTTTGAAGTCAAGCCTCAGTTCTTTAGAATCCTATTTCACTCTATAATATGCCAACTGGAAAAAAATGAGTTAAAAGTTTATGAGATTGTCAGCAATCCATAAATCACATGCACATCGCATTGGGAAATGTACTGCTCATACCTCTTTAAAATGTTTTTCCTTTCAGCAAAGATGCCAGAGAGAGGACTAAGGTGACCTCAGTTTTTAAATTGCTTCATGTGCATTCAAAGTGAGACAGTGAACGAGGGAAACTGAAGAAGAATGGCACCTATGACTTGCAGTGTTGGTGAAGAATATCGAGTACACGATGGGGTACAGATGGACAAAGATCTGCCTGGGAACCAGGAGAGTCAGGTGTTCCTCAGAAGTAAGCCTCCATCACACGTTCTTTGGACTTGTTATCAGGAGGACCAGTGTCTGGAAAAGGGCATCGTCAGTGAAAAAGAGGAAGACCTTCAGCCAGATGGATCGACACGGTGGCTGTACAAGCGGCTCTCGCACAACAACAGTTGTGAGACTGGCACAGCGTTTCATTCTGTTGTGAGTCAGAACCACCTTGAAGGCATCTAAGAAGAGCATCAGCATTGGCCTTAGCCCTCCTGTGACTGAGGAGGCCTGGCAACTGGCGCTCCCGGGACTGCTAACCTTGACTTGTGCATTTGTCTCAATTTTGGCCCCAAAGTGGTTACCGTGTACATGTGCTGAGCCGTGTGCAAGTTTGGGAAGCACCACTCTTTATTTTCTGTAACAAATCTACATTACTTTGAAACCCCGGAGCACATTAAGAGAGATCGGAGGTCATGTGCTGTTTCCCTTTATCAACTATCTCTCAGAATATAGTTTCTTTCACCAAATCCCTTGCTCTGTGTGTGTGTGTGTGTGTGTGTGTGCATTTCTGAGTTCCAAACATTTTGGAATTTCTAGTGATAATCAAAATGCAGAATGATTTATGTACATATACTTAGGATGTCAAGGGGAATTGAAATTTCTGGATGGCACACATGGGTAAGCGTCAGTCCAAAAACAAACCAAAAAATGTTTTGTTGATTTTGACTCAGAAACTCTATCGGACACATGGGAACTGCCCCAGAGTGTTTTTCATGATTGACAGTAAGCGTCTCCAGTGCTGACACTTTTATGGAAGCAGACGACCACACATCTTTCTCTTGTGGAGTGGCTGCTGCATTCGAACCTTTGACTTTTGAGTTTGCATCCAAGCAATTAATCACTGCCCTATTGACTGCTGGATTCCTAACTACCCAGAGGCTCCTGGGAAGGAAGGTCTGGTGATCTAATCTTTAAAAAGTCCCAGGCTTCAAATCCCTGTGGAGCACACGTCCTGCGCACACATGGGGATGTCAAGAGTTGGAATCGACGCTACGGCATCAAATAACCGGAGCAGAAGAAAATGCTGGATGGGGGAAACCTTGAGCTCTAACTAGACTTTTTGCCATTGGGCACATTGCCTAACCTTTCTGGGCCTCAGCTGTTTAGGAAAAGTTGATGATCTCTGATGTCCTTTCAAATGTTATGAATCTGTGAAAAAATTCAATTCAGTCATACTGCCATCTGGTTGTTACTGCTATTGTAAGTGATTAATGATCCTATAGCATATGCAAACCCCATAAATATTGAAAGAATCGCTCCACTGCAGATAATGTAGTGCTCAGATATTCAACACTTGCGCATGCGCCTCCCGTGTGAAGCACCGCGCTGGTGCCGAGGCTGCAAAGTTGACTGATTCACAGCGTCTGCCCCGAAGAAGTCCGTCTTCCAGTGGTGACAGGTAACACATGACATGCTCTGCTCCCTGCGGCGTGGCTGATGACAGAGATGGTGCCTGCACTTGAGCGGCCTTCGCCAAGGGAGGGCGGGGGCAACTTCCCGGGGCGCCCTTCAGACTCACAAAGGTGTGAGGAAGACAAAGAGGTCTGGCGATGTTTGTCCCCTTTCAGCCGGCTCCACGTGCATGTGCGTGGCCGCCTGCTGCCTTCGCCTGAACTTGTCACTGGAACAACTACGATTGTCATCCCGGACCGTCATCGGGCCGGCCCTTGGGAATCAGTCACTGCTTCTTAGGGAAGGTGGTTTAGTGGTTGCATGGTCACGAGGGAGCGTGCACACTGTTTAAAACAGGAATGGGTGAAAGTCAGGGGTGGACTGTCTGGACTTCCCACCTATCCTACGGCATGGAGCTTGTTGAGAGCGTCGTATTTCACTCCTGGATTACTTGAGGCGAGGGTAGCAATTCAAAGAGAATGGTAGCTACCAGCACTGGAGCTGAAGCGATTAGATGGTCTTGGCACTCGGAGAAGAGAAAGGCCTTGAACATCATCCGCAGCCCACTGCCAGGGAATGTGGGCGCTGTTGCTGGTGCTGTCGGGTGCCGTCGAGTTGGTTCCAGCGCAGAGGGACTCAAAGTACGACGTCAAGAAACTGTCTGGTCTGGCGCCACCATCATTGCTTTTGTGTCTGAGCTCATTGCTGCCGCCACGGGGTCCATCTGCACAGTGGAGGAGATATGCATACGTATATGCATATTCATATTGAGTGGCAGCTTTGTTATTTCCAAGTACATGCCAGCACATGGCACACATTACTGCCAGTCTGCGGCAATGATAGTGGTTAAGTTTGGGCTCTTGCTTTCTTGCTGAACAAATGATTTAATGCGAGCGTGATAGGGACACCGCTCGAGTTTGGTCAGCAGTGTAGACAAGTATAGGTGTTAGACAAGAAGCGGCTGCCTCATGACGGCTTACCCTTTACTCTTTAAGGATGACCAATTTGTTTAGCATCCACAGGTTTTCATCAGGGAAAGGCAGTTTGACATAGCACATATCTAACGCAGGATTAATTATGCAGGAAAAGCGCTCCAACAAGCGCTTGCCTTGAGAAAGCACTCAGTAAGTGCTAGCCGTGGTAATCCCATTGGAGACACCCTTGATTCCGCCTTCAAGGGTAGAGGGCTGGAATCCAAATAAAGGTGCCTATGAAGTAAGGGCTGGCAATCTGTATCCTGAAGGTCATCGCCTTGAAAAGGTTTGGAGCAAATCTACTCTGCATACCCGGAATCTCTATTAGTCGATGTGTTGGCAATTGTTTTCTGTTTTATTGCTTCGTGAATTTTTCACGGTGTTCTTTTATGTGGGGTAGCATTTTATCGGACTCTGACTCTGGTGGGGGTTGTAAATGCCTGAAGAGCAGGATTGTGTGTAAAGTCTGTACCTCCTCTGTCTCTTTCAGTGTTGACCAAGGGCATGCGTCCAGTCCCTCTGACTCCAAAACCTGTTACTGTAATTGCACTTAAGCTTATTCTCTCATTGCGTATGTGATTGGTAAGACAAACAAAACAGCATCCAATTCAAAGGAGAGAGGTTTCCTGTGCAGTGTTCCTGTGCGAGAGAAGTCGTCACAGCAGTGGAAATGAAACGATCATTTGCAGCAGAAATATGCTCTGCCCTAATTTTTTTATATACATAAAAGACCACTTTCAACTCAATGTCATGAAAATTAAAAAGAAACACTGGTATGCTGGGCTCCCTCCTCAAGGAGTGACACCCTCGTCCAGGCAGGGCTCTGAAGTCTCACTGGTTGCATGGCCTCTTGGGCTCAGAGTCTCCACCCCTCTCTGTCCGCCCCAAACATCAGCCCTGTTTTAGCTCCCACCAGCCAGCGTACCCATGCCACTGCTTTCTGTGTTTTCAGTACGTCCTGAAAGACTGTAGCAATACCCAACTCATAAGGTGTTTCAGCTTATTGTTAGTTATTGTCATCTAGTAGTGGTATAAGGAGTCTGTCAACTTTAAGAGGAAGAAGTGAGTCAACATCAGATTCAACCGAATCATAACAAACCATGAATAAAATTGCCAAGGATGAGAATTTTAGAATACTTCATTGTGCTCTTATAGAACCTGTACATACACCAAGAGCTGGTTACTCAAACAGTGCAAGCTAATACCGCATAGTTTACAACGAGGAAGGGTGTGCATCAGGCTTGTAGCCTTTCATCATTCTTATTCTTATTTCTTTGTATGTCAAGCTAATAATCTGAGCTGAACTCTGTAAAGAAGAGTGCAGCAACAGGACTGGGGGAAGACATATTAATAACTCAGGACATACAGCTCTTGCACTTTGAAGGTGAGGAGAACTTGAAGCAATTTATACTAAAAAAGAAAAAAGATTGCAACCTTCAGTAAGAATTGCCACCAATGAAAAGGAAATGAAAACGTTCACAGTGCACCAAGGACCACAGCATGATTAATGGGGAAAGACTGAACTTGTCAAGGATTGTATTTTGCGTGGATCCACATCAGTGCTCAAAGAAGCAGGCATTAAGAAATCAAGAAACATATTGCACTGGACAGACGGACTGCGAATGATTTAGTTAGAAAGTTGGAGAGCCAAGTTGTCACTCGGCGGACTGAAGTGTGCCTGACTCAATCCATGGTATTTCAGTTGCTTCCTTTGAGCATGAAAGTTGGGCAATGAATGAGGAGATAGGAGAAGACTGGATGCACTTGAATGACAGTGTTGATAAAGCATCCTTCTGGGGTGGTCCCTGAAGGTTGTTGTGGGCCTCACGAGGACAGACTAAAATCCCAGTAGTCTATAGCACAGGGCCTAGATAGAAATTAGGTCAAAAAGGTCCAATTCAGAATACAATGCTGGGCAGATTCTCCTCTTTTATATATTGGTTTTATATATGTAAGTATTGTTAGGTATTTTTCCCCTGATAGCTGGTTGCTCATTTAGTTGACCCACAAACAAAAGCATGAGCATCTTCTCAAAAATGAACATGTCCCCTCTCAGCATAAGGGTTTCCAGCTCCATCCATGCCACAGAGTGATTCATGGTTTCCTTGCTATTTTTTAAGGGATGCATAATACTGTGAGCCATTTCTCTTTCTATGTATGTGCACCTATATGCAAGCATCACTGTTTTACTTTTTGAGAACCTAGCCTAATACTGTGGGTATATCTGTTTTACATTTATATGTGTACGTTTGTGTATGTATTGTACACACACACACACACACACACACACACACACACACACGGGGGTACCCAAAATAAACCAGGAAAAAGCTCCTCTAGGTAGACCTTTTGTAGTATGCATTTTCCCCACAAGCATGCATCCAGCAACTTTCTCTGAGTTAGTGCACCCAGTGGCATCGCCTGAGAAGGTTCTCTATGGTCACACTGAATTCTTTCATAAAAGCAATTTCATTCTAACCCTGTTTCTTATGATGGCCAATTCAAGAGAACCATGTGCAGCTGTGAAATTTTGTTTCTTGCTCAGGAAAAATGCCTCAGAAACTGTTGCAATGTTGAACACTGCTTACAAGGACAGTGCTATGGGTAACACTCAAGTGTACAAGTGATTTTCTTGTTTCAAAAAAAGTGAAATGTCAGTTGTTGACAAAGCTTGCTCTGAACAGCCATTAATTCCCCAAACAGATGAAAATGTCAACTCACAGTGCATTTGGAGTTTGTTCTACCAGGTCAGACTGTTAACCCAGATTTCTATTTAGAGGTTCGGAAAAGATAGCATAACAGTGTGCTACCAAAAAAGGCCTGATTTGTGGCAAAAAGGGGACTGATTTTGCCACCATGACAATGCACATGCTCACACAGTCATGTCAGTGTGCCAGTTTTGGGCAAAAAAAGCAGCATGCCTCTCTTGCCCAAGGCACCACACTCACCGGACTTCACTCTGTGGGCCTTCTTTTTGTTTCCGCAAATGAAGAGGGACATGAAAGGATGGCGACTTGAGAAACAGACAAGGAGGTGCTGTCAGCCATCCAAACAGATGAGTTTGAGAAGTTTTTATAAGAATTGAATAGCAGATTTGACAAGTGTATTAAGTGTCATGGAGGGTACTTTGAAGTAAAAAGGTTGTTTTGTAAAAATAAAAAAATAAAAACATAGTTTTGAAAAACATTCCATTTTTTGTTACACCCTTGTATTTATATCTCAGCAAAAGTGGATTATATAACACTTTCTGACAGAGCAGATCTTATATTTCTACCTTCATAGCATAATAACCATTTTACTTTTAGCTATAAGCATTTTTTATTGGCATACCAATTGTGGTAACACTCTAGTTGCAAGTGTGTCATTTTTAAGGCTTCTAGGTATCCCATTGAAGCAACAGAAAATGAGCCATATTTCTATTGATCAGTGAACTACTGCATTCTACCTCCATGGACGTCCTGGTGGCATAGTGAGTTAAACCACCGGAAATTAGGATTCACTAACCTCTTCATGGGAAAAGATGTAGCAGTTGGCTTCCACAACGATGTACAGCCTCAGAAACCCCGGGGAACAGTTCCATTCTTTTCTATGAGGTCTTTATGAGTTGACATTGACTCAAAGAGAGTTAGTTTGTTTTTTAGGGATATATATCTCCATGGCTCTCTATCTTCTTGAGTCTATTGATTTCCAGATTCCGGAGGTAATTCATTTTTGTAGTGGAGTGATGAGCTGAGATAGCTCTTGTTTAGTCCATACTTTAAAAATAAGAACTAGTCATCACACGCACACACACATACACACACGCACACACACATACATGCACACACACACTGGCAAAGTAACAGTGAACTACTCAGTCACGTTTTGAAGGGTATAAATAGATCAAAGTTTAGCTACTAATAGATTGGTCTTTCCAACCCACCTAGTAGGACCACGGGAGAAGGAAATCCCTGCAGAGTAATTCTGCACTGATGCACTTTGGGGGTCACCAGGAGTCAGAATGGATTCCACAGCAGTGGTTTCGGGTAATTCTTCTTAGAGATAAAACACCAATCGAAGCTTTGGGGGTGAGAGTAGGAAAGTGTAGAGGGAGTACAAGGCTGGCATAGCAAAATTAATACACGGCTGTTAGGGAAAAGTCACTTCAGTAACAGTGGAACCATTCGTGTAAGGAAGAAGCAATGTCTACTCAACATTAATGGGATAGCTTCCACATAGTACACATTATCTATGAATGGTTAACTGAACTCACTGCCAACATTTGCAAGATAAAATATGTTGCCTGATAACCACAGGGAGAAGAACTATTTCCCTAGGTTTTCTCCTCTAGCCATAATAATATTACAGGGATCAGGGACTTTGAGCCCTGCTTCCTGTTACCATGAAGAGAGGATATGATGAATACTGAAAAATAAGCCCATGTGTCTGAAATATGGTGTGGTTGAAACTTGGAATGGGGACATTCTAATACTACTTCAGTTTTTAAGAATGAACAGCAGTGACTAGGAAAAAGGAGGATGTTTACATTTATTCATTTGTCACTTTTCTGGTGATGGATTTACATTCGCTTTTCAAAATATGGTAGAAATGCTTTATTGGACTCTGAATTTATCCCAGTAATGTAAAGCAGGTCCATTTTTATTCATTTGAAAAAGATTATTTCTTTAAGTCCCAGTGAGATCTGATTGTAAAATACTTTAGGAGAAGCAAAGCATGGGCATCGGGCTTAGTAATATATATAATTTCTCATGTATGTTAGAAACCATGTCTTCCATAGACATTTTCAGCATGCACTGAGATGTACATATAAACATAAAACAGTGGTGCAATAAATCTTAAAATCTATTCATGTCATGATTGTGGCTAATTTTATCTTCTCCCGTTCTCTATTCACATAGCTTCAATGACTTCAAAGAACATAAACAAATATGAATGAGTAAAAGAGGAAGAAGTGAAAGAGGATTTGCTGAATTCTGAGTTACCAAGTAGAGAGTTTTCTCCCTGGAATATGCAGTTCAAAGAACAGGACTGTGAAGGCAGGTAGTGCATGTTTAAATCTTGTTGCCGACATTCAACAGCGATGTGAGCTTGAACAACTTAAACTGAAGTGCTCTGGGAAATTGTTCCCGGTGTATAAACTGAGGACCATAATAGTTCTAACCTGGTACAGTAAAACCTACAAAAGTTGGAGCCTCCGTGAGGCAGAAACTAGTCAGAGAAAGAAAAAGCAAATATATTCCAATGGTAGAAAAGTGAGGAACTTACGCAGTCTGGAAACTCAGTAGAGTCCCATGAAGTTTCAAGTCGCACAGGTTTCTTTGTAGTGAGAGTGTGTGTGCATGTGAGAGACACAGTTGAATTATTTGGTATGTTTCTTTATCCATAGTCTTTGTAACTCCCACCAAATGATTGGGTAGGAGCATGCAAATAAGAAATATGACACTTTAGCATGGGGATTGATCAGTTATGCTATTCCACTGGATTTGAAGTCTGCCATCCTAGAAGCAGAAATGGGAGATTTCACAACCCCCAAGGAAGAAGACTTCCTAAGAGAATGTGTCTTTTGAAATTTTAGGTTTCTGCATGGATAGGCGATAGTGGCAACTGAAACATGACACAGAGCAGTGGACTTCCCACCCACGGAAGGAGTAAAGTTGGGTAGTGGACTTCCCACCCACGGGAGGAGTAAAGTTGGGTAGTGGACTTCCCACCCACGGAAGGAGTAAAGTTGGGTAGTGGACTTCCCACCCACGGAAGGAGTAAAGTTGGGTAGGAGGTTGACTTACAGAGCGAGGCGCCCTTTGATTAAAATTTTGAAAAGGACACTGACGAATCATACATCATTCTTCTAGTTCTTTAATGCTTCTGCTCCCCACCCCACTATCATGACCCAGCTAGACCAGAGCATGTACACTGGAACAGATAAGAGCTCTCAACACAGGGAATCCAGGACTGATAAACCCCTCAGGACCAATAGTGAAATTAGTGATACCAGGAGGGGAAGAGGAAGGTAGGAGGAGAAATGGGAAACTAATCACAATGATCGACATATCCCCCACCCCCTACCAATGGTGGACAACAGAAAAGATGATGGACAACAAAAAAGTGGGTGAAGGGAGACAGTGGACGGTGTAAGACATGAAATATATATATAAATTATCAAGGGTTCATGAGGGAGAGAGGATGGGGAAGGGGGAAAACGAGCTGATAATAAGGGCCCAAGTAGAAAGAAAATGGGTTTTAAAGTGATGATGGCGACATATGTACAAATGCGCTTGACACAATGGTTGGATGTATGGATTGTGATAAGAGTTGTAAGAGCCCCCAATAAAATGATTTTTTAAAAAATCTTGAAAATAATAAAGCAGTAGCACAATGCCTAGCCTATAGCAGGCACTCAGGAATTATATGTTGATTGAATCAATGAATGGTTTTGCTTGTTCCAATGTAATCATCACAGGCATGATCAATTATGGGCCAGAAAGCATATGGCCAATATTATGGTGGCATGAACTTCATTATGTCAGTGAACTGGCAGATACGATTTATTTGCTGTTGGAGGTCGATCCTCCAACAACAATAGGGCAGGACCCGTAAGTAGAGATTGAATTATTTCCTTACTTGTTTCCCCCACTTCTCTATCACTCCCAACGTACCTTACCATTGGGTTGATTCTGACTCATAGTGACTCTCTAGGAAAGAATAGAACTGGCTTGTAATATTTCCAACATTGTAATCTGTATGGAAGCACACTGCATTATTATTCTTCCATTAAGTAGTTGGTGGGTCCAAACTGCCAACCTTTAGGTTAGCAGCTGAGTATTTAACCAAATCATTCAGTTATCCATGTTAAATAAAAGTCCTATGACATTCCCACTCACAGCAGTCAAAGCACAGGTAGGACCATAGGGTTGGCTGCACCACGAGACATGATGTCGCCTTACTGACCCACAGCGCTAAAGAGGACAGCACCAGAGACATGGTGTGGGAATTGTACTCGGTCTTAACTCCACCACAGGGTGTAACACATAAGAAAAAGCAGCAAGTGGAGCAAAGCAACAAAGTCCCTGAGGAATTCTGAAAATAGACTTTGGATTTGTGGGTGGCAGGGTTTGGTCTGCATCAGAACTGATCGGAAAACATTCATAAGGGTCAACAGACAGACCTGGAACTATTCATAGGCTATTTTTTTCTTGTTTTTTGGGACAAGGGAAAAACAAGAGATCTTAATCGATGGTGAGGAGGCCATAGAATGTAGAATGGCTGGTGGGGTTTGATCAAGTGCAATGTAGCTGAAAGAAGTACAGAGAGCTGAATGAAGGTGGAACATGACAGTGGGACAGGAAGAAAGTAAAATGAAATAGTGGAAAGAATTAGGAGGCAAAAGACATTTATAGAGGTATAAACATAGGGATGTACATATATAAATATATAATGATAGGGAAATTGGTCTATGTACATAGGTTAAGTTTTAAAGTAGCAGGTGGGCACTGGGCCTCTACTCAAGTCCTTCTTCAATGCAAGAACACTTTGTTCTAAAACCTGGTAATCTGGGATGCTCACCTACCCAACACAATCGCTGAAGGAAAAATGGGCGCATAAGCAAATGCGATGAAGCAAGCTCATGGTGCTGGCTGTTGGAAGGTATCGGGTCTGAACTCTCAAGGGCTTGAAGTTAAATAAGCAGCCACCTAGCAGGGAAGCAAAAAAGACTACATGGAAGAAGCACACCAACCTGTGTGATCACGACGTGCTGATGGGATCAGTTATCAGGTATCAGAAGACCCAAAACAAACAACCATTTTGATGCAAATGAGGAGGGTCAGAATGGAAACCCAAAGTCCATCTGTAGACAATTGGGCATCCCCTCACAGAAGGGTCACAGGGAAGGGACGAACCTGCCAGAGTTCAACATAGCACCGATAAAACACAACATTCCTCTTGTTCTTTAATGCTTCCTCCCCACCCTTCACTACCCAATATCATGACCCCAGTTCTGTCTTACAAATCTGGGTAGACCAGAACAATGGGACATGTAGGAACTCTAGACACACAGAATTCAGGACAGATAAACCTCTAATGACCAATAATGGGAGTAGCTATACCATGAGGGTAGGGGGAAAGTGAAGGAGAAGGGGGAGAAAGTGGTGACAGATTGTAATGATGGACATACAACACCCCTCACCCAGGGAGATGAACAATAGTGAAACATGGGTGAACGGAGACAGCAGATAGTATAAAATATAAAAATAATGTATTAATGATGAAGGGTTCATGAAGGTGGGAAGGTGGAGGAGGGATGGGAAAAAAAGAGGAGCTGACATCAAGGGCTCACGTAGAAAGAAAATGTTTTGGAAACGATGTTGGCAACATATGTACCAATGTGTTCGATACGATTGATGTACAAACTGTTGTAAGACCTGTAAAAGCCCCCAATAAAATTATTTATTAAAATAAAAAATACTCTGTAAAAAAAAGAAGTCTTAAAACTGGTAAAGACTCAACTTCTGCATTTTTTAAACTTTCAGTGACTAGTCTCATTCTAAGTTAGGAGGTATGTGAACTTTTGAAGGGGCAGAGTTATTTCCAGCAATATACAAACACGGTCTTTTTAATGGTTTGCATTCTAATACATTATATGACTCAATATCTGAACTTTTCAATCCAAGTTGCTAGGATTGGCCTACGTCTGTGTTGTATTTTTTAATCCACATTTTGGTTAAAATATCTCTTGAGTCTACCCATTGTGTGATATCCACCTGCCTGTGAAAGAGTCATTGTGCACAGCATTGGCAGACACAGAACCCTAGTGGATGGATGAGTAACAAAAAGTATGAAGTTGTTTGGTGTTTTTTGGCAGGCGGCGAAGCCACGCTGGGCATCTTGTAAGGACAGATTCTCTGAGATGCGTCTTTACTTACTTTTTGCCCACTGGACTAGAAATGCCACAAAGTATTTCTTGTGTGATTTTCATTGATCTTATAAGTGAACATGTTGCAAGATAGAAACGGTGAATATGAGATGTAAAATTATTAAACCTTCCTTCTGCAAAATTATCAATTTTCAAGGGTGCTTGATTAATTTCAAGATTTAAATAAAAGCTAATATCTTCATTCTTCTATTACATCAGAATTATTATGGACTTCATGTATTAGCCATTGATTTGCAAAAGGATTAGCATACCAAGGGTTGATTTCTGATTTATGCCATCTGGGTATTTGGGTAAATTTTACATACTTTAAAGAAGTGTCTTTTAAGTTATTATGAAAAGAATTGATTCCTTTTAGAGATTTAAGGAACAAAGAAAGACATGAGAAGGAGTAGAAACAATAAATGTGATCAAACCTAAAACTCAATGCCACTGAGTTAATTCCAACCCCTAACAGCCCCACAAGACCAAGTAGAACTGCCCCTTTGGGGTTTGGGGATTGTAAATCTTAAGGGATCAGAAATCCTTAACTTTCTGCCATGGTAGGGCTGGTGGGTTTGAACTGCTTACCTTAGAGTTGGCAGGCCAATGTGTAACCTCCTACGCCGTCAATGCTTTTTTAAATGTGGCCAAGCTTTGTAAATGGAAGTTCATCACCTGTAATGGAAGCCCAGGAAATAGCAATGAAAGGCAATGGTCTTTATCTGTGGTGAGATGCCCAAGCAGAGTAAAGGAGAGCAATCATTGTCAACTATTTGATAATGTTCAGTAGATGGCACAGCTACTAAGACAATGGGACCCTCTCCTTTTGTCACTGATTCAAGACTATGTCTCCCTCACAGTGCCACTCAGCATTCCCACTGAGTCCATGCTGACTGCGGCACCCATGTGTGCACAGGCCTCTCACAGTTCTGACCTGCTAGACACAGTTTGGTGGGTCCCCCCACCCGAGGGGCTCCTGGATGGACTTGAACTTCCTATTCTTTGGCTAGTAGCCCAGAGTTTGTCAGTTCCTGTCATCCTGGGAATCTGGAGATCCAAATTTCCCACAGTAATAGAAAGAGAGAAAGAAAGAAAGAAAGAAGGAAGGAACCCTCCCTACATTTTACTCTGAATATTGTCCTGAAACAAGTACAAGCATTTAACAAAAAGTCTTCTCTTTCTCACATGCTTGTTAAGATGAACATACAAATACATATCGAATGTGCCAGATTGAAGTAATGCCAATAAACGATCATTATTTGAATTTCTATCCCAACCAATAGGATGTTTTAGAATGTTTATATAGTTTTCTGCAATCAATTTTATTTCTTTCACTGACAGGAACATATAATCCCTTGTCCATACTGTGTCCCAAGTATTATTATCTGGGTTCTGTTTCCAGTTTAATAAAATATCTACTTACATTGGGACATTCCAAGCCAATTGCCTTGGAACATAAAATGTGGTGGGTGTGGCCAGTGTCAGATTATCCAATGGCCAGCCCCTGTCTCTCTCCAATCCCACAACACCTTTATACAGAGTGGAACCAGCTATTGAAATCTACAGTCCCTGACAGGAATGAGTACCTGGTAAGCCTGAGCTTCCTTGTGCTTACTAACTAATCTATAGGCAATATTTTCACCATTTATTTTCATCATACATAGGCTGAAATCCATGTAAAATTATTCACTGTAGTGGTTAGTAATAAGGAGGTAATAAGGAGGTCCACGCTTACCTTGACTATTCTGACCATGGGCCTGGTTTACTTGCATAAAGATATGGTGGACAGCCAACAAGCACAGTCAGAATGGTCCTTAAAGGCAAGGATGGAGATACTTCATCTCCTGTACTTAAGACCTGTTGCCAGGAGAGAGCAGTGCCTGGAGAAGACATCATCCTTGGTAAAGTAGCAGGGCAGAAGAAAAGAGGAAGACTTTATTTTTTAAACATTTTATTAGGGACTCATACAACTCTTATCACAATCCATACATATACATACATCAATTGTATAAAGCACATCTGTACATTCTTTGCCCTAATCAGTTTCAAAGCATTTGCTCTCCACTTAAGCCCTTTGCATCAGGGCCTCTTTTTCCCCTCTCTCCCTGCTCCCCCTCCCTCATGAGCCCTTGATAATTTATAAATTATTATTTTGTCATATCTTGCCCTATCTGGCATCTCTCTTCACCCCCTTTTCAGTTGTACATCCCCCAGGGAGGAGGTCACATGTAGATCCTTGTAATCGGTTTCCCCTTTCCAAACCACCCATCCTCTACACTCCCAGTATCACCCCTCACATCGCTGGTTCTGAAGGTATCATCCACCCTGGATTCCCTGTGCCTCCAGCTCCTACCTGCACCAGTGTACATCCCCTGCTCTATCCAGACTTGCAAGGCAGAATTCGGATCATGGTAGTGGGAGCGGGGGAGGAAGCATTTAGGAACTGGAAGAAAGTTGTATTCTTCATCGGTGCTAAATCACACCCTGACTGACTCATCTCCTCTTCTAGACCCCTCTGCAAGGGGATCTCCAGTTGCCGACAAATGCGCTTTGGGTCTCCACTCTGCACTTCCCCTTCATTCACTATGGGAAGATTTTTTTTTTGATGATGCCTTATACCTGATCCCTTCGACACGTCATGATTGCACAGGCTGGTGTGCTTCTTCCATGTGGGCTTTGTTGCTTCTGAGCTAGATGGCTGCTTGTTCACCTTCAAGCCTTTAAGAACCCAGACACTATCTCTTTTGATAGCCGGGCACCATCAGCTTTCTTCGCCACATTTGTTTATACGCCCGTTTGTCCTCGGTGATTTTATCATGGAGGTGTGCACCCAATGATATGATATTTTGTTCTTTGATGCCTGATAACTGATCCCTTTGGAACCACGTGATCACACAGGCTAGTGTGTTCTTCCATGTGGGCTTTGTTGCTTCTGAGCTAGATGGCCACTTGTTTATCGTCAAGCCTTTAAGACCCCAGATGCTGTCTCATTTGATAGCCGGGCACCATCAGCTTTCTTCACCACATTTGCTGTTCACCCGCTTTGGCTTCAGCGGTTGTGTTGGGAGGGTGAGCATCATAGAATGTCAATTTAATAGAAGAAAGCATTCATGCATTGAGGGAGTGCTTGAGTAGAGGCCCAAGATCCTTCCGCCACCTTAATACTAAACCTATAAATATAGGCACATAGATCTATTTCCCCATCCTCATATAAATTGAATGTACATGTCTTTGTCTAGACCTCTAGCCCTTTGCCTCCTGGCTCTTTCCTCTATTTCCCTTGACCTTCCTCCTCCCCCACTAGCATGCTCCGTCCCCACCTGGGTTTCAGCTATACCTCTTCGTTATGTTACCTTACCCTTGATCAGTCCCTACCAGGCCTGCCACTCCCCCCTCACCACTAATTCGGATCCCATGTTGTTCCCTTGTCCCTGGGTTTGTTAACACCACTTCCTTACCCCCTAACTCCCCCTATCCCGAGTCCCCCCAGAACTGTCAGTCCTGTTGTTTTCCCCCCAGATAGTTCATCCAGCCTATCTTATTTAGACAGACCTGTGGAGATAATAACATGCACCAAAACAAGACAGAGGAAAACAAAGCAACAATATACAACAAAATAACAACAACAAACCACTGACAAAGAACAAAAAAAAAACACATCAAGAAAGAAAAGCTTTAACAAGATGATTGACACAGTGACTACACCAATGGCCTCAAATATAAGAACAGTTGTGAGGACGGTCCAGGGACAGGCAGTGTTTCGTTCTGTTTTACATGGGGTTCCCATGAGTCAGAGTCGACTTGGTAGCACCGAACAACAGCATTCTCACCCTGGGTGTCATGCCCTTTGCTGTGGCCGGGAAGGAGCCCGGCAGCACTGTAGCTTAGGTTTGGGTTGCTGATCACAAGAAGCCACTGGGTGGATTTGAACTGATGACTTCTAGTTCACTGCTGAATGTTTAACCATTTGTTCCTTTGACTATGGTTGTTCAATTGTATTTAAATGTGTATGTTGTTATTATTAATATTAAACCAAGTCCATAGGAACCAAACTGTTACCTTGAGTATATACCAACTGAATTTGGAGACCATCTTAGGGATAGATCTTGACTCACTGAACATTAATGATGGGAGACCTGGTGAGCTGTGAGATGACATAAAGAACAACATACATGAAAGAAAAAGGTCATTAGAAACATAGGACAATAGAAAAGATCAAAGTGAATGTCAGAAGAAACTCTGAAACTTGCTCTCCAACATAGAGTAACTACGGCAAATGGAAGAAATCGTGAAGTAAATGAGTTTCAGAGGACAAAGTAAGGATTACAATGAAATATTCAAATAAGTTAGAAAATCAAAATAGAAAAACATTTTAGCATATATTAAACTGAAAGAATTGAAGAAAAAAATTCAAGTTCAAAGTTACCATTTTGGAAGACTCTATGGACAAAATCTTGACTGATGCTGGAAGTATCAAAAGAAGATGGGAACAATCAATGTACAGAGTCACTTTACCAAAGAGAACGAATCGATATTCAGTAATTTGAAGAGGTTCCATAAGATCAAAACCTGATGTGAAAGAAGAAGTCTAAGCTGCATTACAACTAGGAGTTGTAATCAAGATGTTTCAACAAACTGATAAAGCACTGAAAGCTCTTCCTGGACTGTACCAAGAAATTTGGAAGATGGACTGACCAACCAACTGGAAGAAAGGTGACTCAACAGAGTGTGAGAATTATTAAACACTATCATTAATATCACGAACAAGTAGACATTTATTTAATAATGGTTGCAAGCAGTACACCAAGAGAGAACAGTTAGAAATCTAAACTGGATTCAGAGGTAGATATGAAACAAGGTGTAATTGTTAACATCAGATGAATCTTTGCTGAAAGCACAGATTATTAGAAAGGTGCTTATTTGTAGTTTACTGATTATGCAAAGACATTTGACCATGTGGACATAACAAACTATGGATGGCATTAAGAAGAATGGGAATTGCATAATACTTCATTGTGCTCATGGGGAGCCTATACATGAATCAGTACATGTGCCTGCTCATGAACATAACTAGGGCATACTGAATTAGAACCTGTAATTGAACTGAAATACGGTTTACTAGACTAAAACAAAACAAAAACAAACAAAAAAGGAAGAACACTCTTAGCATATCTTAAGATGAAATAACTCAAGAAAAAATTCAAGTCTTGAGTTTCTATATTAAAAGACTCTATGGGCAAAATAATTGAATCATGCAGGCAGCATCAAAAGAAGATTTAAAGAATACCCAATCATTGTACTAAAAAGAACTAGTCAATGTTCCACCATTTCAGGAGGTAACATGTGAGCAAGAACCAATACAGAAGGAAGAAGTTCAAGCTGCACTGAAAGCCTTAGCCAAAAACAGGGCTCCAGGAATGGATGGAATATCCATTGAAGTGTTCCAACAAGCTGATGAAGCCCTGGAAGCACACAATCCTCTATGCCAGGAAATTTGGAAGACAGCCACTTGGCTAACTGGTTGGAAGAGAACTATGTGTGTACCCATTTAAAAGATAGGTGATTCAACAGAATGCACACATTATTAAACAATATCATTAATATCACATGCAAATAAAATTTTGCTGAAGACCACCCAACAAAGGTTGCAGAAATACCTTGATGAAGAGCTGCCAGGAGTTGAGGCTCGAGTCTGCAGAGGATGTGGAACAAAGGATATCATTGTTGGCATCAGATGGACCTTGGCTCAAAGAAGAAAAAACCAGAAAGATGCTTACTTGTGTTTTAATGACTATGCCAAGACATTTGATTGTGTGGATCATAATAAACTATGGCTAACCTTGGGAAGAGTGGAACTTGAGACACTTGCAGGTGAAGAGCAAGGACTGCATACTTTATTATGGATTACAACTCAATGTAAAGACAACAAAAATCTTCACAACTGGCCCAGTAGGTAATATCATGATAAGTGAAGAACAGATGAAAGTTGTCAAGGATTTCATTTTGCTGGCATCCACCATCAATATTCATGGAAGCAGCAGTCAAAAGATCAAATGATACATCGCATTGGGTGTCTCTGCTGCATAAGAGCTTTTTAACATGTTGAAAAACAAGGATGTTATTTGGAGAACTAAGGAGCTCCAAGGAAGACTGAAGAAGAATTGATATATTTGAAATATGGTGCTGGGAAAGGAAGTGGGTGTCAACAAACCCAGGGACCATGGAACAACAAGTGAACCAAAATCGATAGTGAGGAGGGTGTAGGAGGCCTAGTAGGGCTTGATCAAGGGCAGTGTAACTGAGAGAAATTACTGAAACCCAAATGAAGCCTTTTAGTGGGACAAGAGGAAAGTAAAAGCAAATAGAGGAAAGGACTAGGAGGCAAAGGGCATTTATAGAGGTCTGAATACAAGCACATACATATGTAAATATATTTATATATGATAATGGGAAATAGATCTATGTGCACATATTTATAGGTTTAGTATTAAGGTAACAGATGCACATTGGGGCTCTACTCAAATACTCCCTTAATATAAGAACACTGTTCTATTAATCTGCCATTCCATAATGCTCACCTTCCTGACACGATGGCTGAAGACAAAGCAGGTGCATAAGCAAAAATGGTGAAGAAACCTGATGGTGCCCAGCTATCAAAAGATACAGTGTCTGGGGTCTTAAAGTTTTTTAGATAAACAAGCAGCCATCTAGCTGAGAAGCAATAAAACTCACATGGAAGAAGCACACCAGCCTGGGTGATCAGGAGGTGTCGATGGGATCAGGCATTAGGCATCAAAGGACAAAACAATCATATTGTTGTGTATGAGGGTGAGTGCAGAGTGGAGATTCAAAGTCCATCTGTAGGGAACTGGACATTCCATTATAGAAGAGTTGCAGGGAGGAGATGAGCCAGTCAGGGTGCAGTATAGCAATGATAAAACATGCAACTTTCCTCTAGTTCTTTAATGCCCCCCCCTCCTACTATTATGATCCCAATTCTACTTTACAAATCTGGTTAGACCAGAGGATGTACACTGGTACAGATAGGAACTGGAAACACAGGGAATCCAGGACAGATGATCCCTTCAGGACCAGTGGTGAGAGTGGCGATACTGGGAGGGTGTAGGGGGTGTGAAGAAGAAAGGGGGAGCCGGTCACAATGATCTACATATAACCTCCTCCTTGGGGGATGGACAACAGAAAAGTGGGTGAAGGGAGACATCAGACAGTCTTAACATGATGAAATAATAAAAATTTATACATTATCAAGGGTTCATGGGGGGGGGAGGCTGGTGAGAGAGGGGAAAAATGAGGAGCTGACACCAAAGGTTCAAGTAGAAAGCAAATGTTTTGAGAACGATGATGGTAACAAATGTACAAATGTGTTTGACACATGGATGGATGGATGGATTGCGATAATAGTTATATGAGCCCCCAATAAAATGATTTTTTAAAAAAAGAAGGAAAGAAATATGGTCTTGGCAAAGAGTATTGGAAGAAGTATGGACCACAAAAGGAACAATCAAATCTGTCTTGGAAGAAGTACAATCAGAGTGCTCATTAGAGGTAAGGATGAAGGCACATCCTTTCATGTACTTTGAACGTGTTATCAGGAGATAGCAGATCCTGGAGAAGGACATCAGGCTTGGTAATATAGTCGGCCAGCGGAAAAGTGGAAGGCCTTTGACAAGATAAATTGACATAGTTGCTTCATTGATGGGCTCAAATATAAGAACAAATGTAAGGATGGCTCAGGATTGGGCACAGGATTGAGCAGTGTTCCGTTCTGTTGTACTTAGGGTTGCTATGAGTCAGAACCAACTTGGTGGCACCTAGAACAAAAATAGCAAGTCCTGATTATGACACAGTTTTATTTTATTTTTCCCTTTTTATTAATCCTTTTATTGGGAGCTCTTACAGATAATAAAAATTTATAATTCAGTTAGATCAAGCATAATTTTACAATTGCTACCACCATCAGTTTCAAAACATTTTCTTTTTTCTTGAACTCTTTGTTATCAACTCCCCTTTAACTCCATGCCCCACTCTACCTCCCAGGAATGCTTATTATTATATTATTATTATTATTATTATTATTATTATTTGCGATATCTTACACCATCCAATGTATCCATTCACCTTATGCAATCCCCTAGAGTGTGGTTTTACTGTTGTCATTACTATCAGCTCCCTCTGCCTCTTTCCACCTGTTTTCCCACACCCTCAGGGAATCATTACTCCTGTTTTTGTTTTTAAAGTGTGAGAAACTGAAAAACAGAAAGAGTGCATGCAGACAAATTCTCAATACTGCATTAAGGAGTCTGGGAGATCGGAGCTCCCTTACAGGGGGACTTTCATGTCTGTAAGTTGGAGATGCTTTTCGGTCACCTTCTCCTAGTCATTCCCCTCCAGGTCCCTCCATAATAATGCCAAATTTAAAGTGCTGATTGCAAGCACATGATCACTTACTATATTCTTGAAGGTCAACGGCTTGAAGGCTATTTGCCTAGAGCAGTGGTTCTCAACCTTCCTAATGCCATGACTCCTTAATACAGTTCCTCAGGTTGTGGCGAACCCCCAACTATAAATTATTTTTGTTGCTACTTCATAACTGCAATTTTTGCTACTGTTATGTATCGCAATGGAAATATCTGATATGCAGGATGAATTTTCATTGTTACAAATTGAACATAGTTAAAGCATAGTGATTAATCACAAAATAATATGTAATTATATATTGCAAAATATTTATTTTTAAGTATAATTAAATGAAATTTTGTCTTGAAGCATGGTGCAGCATTGGTAACAGTCTTCATGCTGGGTACTTGTACGTGGGTATATCTGCATGTGGGCGGACCCACCTGGAGACGGACTGAGGAGCGGCATCTTGTTTCCTAAGACCATCAGAAATATGTGTTTTCCAATGGTCTTAGGCGACCCCTGTGAAAGGGTCATTCGACCCACACTGTTGAGAACTGCTGTCCTAAAGGTTCTTTGCCATTGAAAGCAGTCAGACTATCTAACCCTAAGTATGGCCCACTCCCTTCTGATAACAATCATAGATTACCCCTTTGGAAAAGAGCTCAAAGACACCTAGGGTCAAGCCAACTCAGAGATAAGCTTGGCTACCAAGGTTAGGCTGCCATCTTGACTCTAGAGCCCACCCATCTTGTTGCCCATGTACCTCCCTGTCACATGCATGCCTCTAATACCAAGTACGTTAACTGGAAGGGGAGGCATTAGAGGGGGTAGAGGGGCTTGCATGCCCTGGGAGTATATAAGATTATGATGAGAATACAAACTCTCTCTCTGCGTGGACCTGGCTCCTGAAGTCACAATGGAGGTGAACCCTTGCATGACTGCTCTCATGTCTCTTTAATTTCCCCCTCAATTACACAACTTCCCCTTGGACCCATTTGCTTGTGGAGGCTGGTCCCCCACACTGAAAGGTTATCTATCTTGGCTTTCCTGCATCAAATGCTCTTAATGATACAAATGAACATATGCAGGTCTAACAAGATTAATAAGGCAAAATAAAGGTCACAATTGTAAGGGGAGGAAGTATTAAAGAACTAGAGGATATTTATGTGTTTCTTCAGTGCTATACCACTCCCTAGATTTATCACCCCTTCAATCAGGCCTTCTATGAGGGCCTGTCCAATTATCTTACATGTCAGTTTGGGTCTCCACTTTGTCCACACTCCTTCATGTCAATTTGATTGCTTGGTTTTGAACTTCTGATACCTATGCCCATCGACACCTCATGCTCACACAGGCTGATGTGCTTCTTCCATGTGGACTTTGTTTCTTCTGAGCTAGATGGCCACTTCTTTAACTTCAAACCCCGGATACTATATTTTCTAATAGTCTCACACCATCATCTTTCTTCACATTTGCTTATGTACCCATTTTGTTTTCAGTGATCATGTCGGGAAGATGAGTGTTATATGGTGCCACATTATTAGTTCAAACTATTCTTGTACTGAGGTAAGATTTAAGTAGAGGCCCAAAGTCTGACTCATTTTTATGATAGCTTCACATTTTCACAATTATTCCCTATGTTGTGAAGACAAATTATGTATACCCTCTGTTCCTTACAATCCAAGAGTCCTATGAGTCAGCGCTGACTGGATGGCACCTAACAATGACAACAATAAGGGCATACTAAGTGATTTAAAATCAGGATAGTCTGTGGATCAGGGTTGTATTCTCACCATAATTAGTCAATTTGTATGCTTACCAGATTCTTCATTATATGAAGAATATTGTGCCATTAGGATTGGAGGGAGGTTGACTAGCAATTTGTGATATGCAGATGACACAACCTTGCTTGCTGAAAGTGAGGAGGGCTTGGAACACTTGCTAATTAAGTTAAAAGATTATGGCCTTCAGTATGGACTACAATTCAATGTAAAGAAAACCCAAATCCTTATAACTGGACCAATAGGTAACATCATGATAAATGGAGAAAAGTTTGAGGTTATAAGGGGTGCTTCTTGCTTGGATCTACCATCAATGATCATGGAAACAGCAGTCAAGAAATCTAAGGTTGCATTGCATTGAGTAAATCTGCCCCTTAAAGCATTTTGCAAGTATTGAAGATCAAGAATATCATTGTGAGGAACAAGCTGTGCCTGACCCCCACCATGACCTTATTTATTTTTATACGCATGCTATATTTGGACATTGAGAGGCGGTCTACAGAGAAGCATGCATTTAACTCGTGCGGCTAGTGAAAGATATTAAAAGTACCATGGACTAGCAAAAGAACAAATAAATCGGGCTTCCGAGACATAGAGCCAGAGAGGTCCTTGGAAGAAAGAATGTCAAGACTTCCTCTCATGTACTTTGGACCTGTTACCTGGGAGGTCAGTTCTTGGTGCAGGACATCCAGTGGTGAAGTGAAAGTGCATCGAACCAGAGGAAAACTCTTGAAGAGATGGTTGGACCCAGTGGCTACAATGATAGGCTCAAACATTGCAACAGTTGTTAGCATGGCATAATATTGGGCGATTTCTCATTGTATTCTCTCTTCATTATTCTGTTTCCCCTTCAAATTCATTTTTGAACTTATTCGGTGCTTCAGAGTGTAGTACTGGTTTTGAATTTTAGAAATCGAGACCAATTGTATGTTACAATAATGCAGTTCTCAGTTTTAGTGAAATGTACACAGTGCTACAGGTTTCCTCTCCAACCCCAGTTTAAGAATCTTGATCCATCTGATGATATCAGATTAAACAAAAATTACCAAAAAAGCTTTCTTTCACAGATACTCCTATATGGAGTTCAGGCTAAAAATTTCAGTACTTTACATAGTTTTAAGAGAGAATTTGACTGTGAGACATGGATAGGAAGTGATTCACATCTAGTTCCAATAAAAGGTAACTTGATCATTAGGCAGAGAGTCAATTTTAAATTTAATAACTCCTTACCAAAAGTTATCCTTGTTTTGCATCTACAATAAAATATACACTCTAAGGGGAAATGGATAATGACTCCATTTGGGGAGACAGCAGTGGGAGGGAGTTATTTGTGTACATTTAACTATTTTTATATTGATGCTTCAGATTCTTGCCTCACCCCCACCCCACCTCATGAAAAACCAGAGAATTATTATATGACCTAGGATTGATTTTCTGTAAATGTACATTTTACTGATAAGTTATAAATAGTTTATGGTGATTTAAAATTAAAACCAGAAGTCAAATTTGGAACCTGGAAGAGATAAATAAGTTAAATCTAAAAAATGTAGTGCTTGAAACTGTATTATCATATATCAAATCGTAAACTCTTCAGGGGCTCCCTATGGCTGTGATCAGATCTATTCTTAGTAGAACTCATGTCTGCTCTCATAGCTGGAATCTATGAGCATTTGCACTGGTAATTTTACAATCACCCACTGTGTTTGTAAAACTCTGACTCTTACTACATCTGTTAATAACATGAGAGGTGAAAGCAGGCATTTAAGTTCCAGGGCATTTTGAAAACATTTCAATGGTTTGAAATAGTTCAACGCATAGGTAATTATTTATCCAGGCTGTTTATAGTGATCACGGGGGACAAATAATTGTAACTAAAGGACAGGAAAAAGATGAAATCGGTGAGTATCTAAGTGTGTGTGCATCTACTCCTATGTACAACAGAACTACATGGCTTTGTGCCATGCTCACAATTGTTCTTATATTTGCCCATCGATGTGGCTACCGTGTCAATCCATTTTGTTGAAGGTCTTCCTCTGTTTTGCTGCCCCATCAATTTACTGAACATGATGTCTCTCTCTAAGGACTGGTCTCTCCTGACAACATGTCCCAAGTATGTGAGATGAAGTCTCACCAGTCTCGTGTCTGATGAGCATTCTGGGTGTACCTCTTCCATTACAGATGTGTGCTATTTTGGCAGTCCATGGTACTTTCAATAAACTTCACCAGCACCATAATTAAAGTTCATCTTTCTTATTCATTGTCCAACTTTCACAAGCATATGAGGCAATGAGAAATATCGTGGCTTCAATTAGGAGCACCTTAATCCTCAAAGTGACATCCTTGCTTTCCAGCACTTGAAAGAGGTCTTGGGCAGCAGAGTTTACCCCATCCAATGCATCATTTAATCTCTTGACTGCTGCTTCCATAAACATTGATTGCGGACTCAAGCAAGATAAAATCCTTGACAACCTCTGTCTTTTCTTCATTTACTATGATGATACTGACTGGTCCACTTATGAGGACTTTCTTTCTATATTGAATTGTCCTCTTCACTTTCAGCAGGTAAGGTTGTATCATCTGCATATCGCTGGTTAATAAGCCTTCCTCCAATCCTGATGAGACATTCTTTTTCATCTAATCCAAATTCCCTGATGATTTTCTCAGCATACAGATTAAGTAAGTGAGAAAGTGAAGTGGCATTAGTCCTTATTTTACGTGTAAATGCAAGTCATCAAGTGATGATCGTGAGCCTCATGCCCCTAAGATTGTAACTCATTAATTACTAGTCTAATATCTAGTTTTAAAATATGTAATAAGACATAATAGAGGATGTAAACAGTACTAGCAAGTTATTCCACTAGTCCCGAACCCTTCCGTGTTTTCAAATAAATGCTTTCAAAATCATCTGCAGAATTGAGGTTTCAGGGTGAGCATTGAGCCATGGGAAGTATTCCTTTTCATTGATGCCTCCATCTTTCCATGCTCATTTTGACCTCCTCAAGGAGTCCTCATGGCCCTGAGGGCTAAGCATGGGCAGCTAACCACAAGGTCAGCAATTCAAACTCTCCAACTTTTCCCTTGAAGAAAGATGAGGCTGTCTTTTCCCATTACAATTTACAATGTCAGAACCCCACAAGAGCAGTTCCCCTCTGCTCTGTAGGGTCTCTACAAAGTGGAATAAAATCAATGACAATGAATTGGGCTGTGAGTTACACTGAATACTAAAGAAGAAGAAATTGCTATTAAAAAAGCAAATTATTGGACGTAATATTTCTAGGCTTTTGGATTTTCTGAGTGCCAATCTCTATCCTGCACAGTAAGCAGGTTCTGACAAGTAATTTCTCCTCCAAGATTAGGTGCTTTGGGAGCTGAACTCTTATCGTGCCGATCCAGGTCATTGTTTAACACTGTTGGCATTTGGCAGTTGGACCAGTTGGCATCTTTTAACTGACACTATACTAGGCATAGACCGTACAGACTGTTCCGGTGCTACAATCACTGTTAATACCAACAAGAAAGGCATGTAAATAGGCATCCAGGGGAGACTTTGTTCTTTTTTTCCCACTGGTTTTAGATAATTATAGGTTAAAAAAAACCATTTGATCACAGCCTTTTCATAGGGTCTTCTGATAGTTTATGAACCAACAATGTGCTAGGTTTAGTTTTTGTCTCAAAGTGGCTATCTGAGTGAAAATATGACATGCTGAAAATAAAATTACGAGGGTCATTGTAAAATGAACAGAAGCTTGACCAGCGTTGCTTGCTGTCGTTAGTTGCCATGGCGCTGTCACCAACTCACGGTGACCTTCGGTAATCACAGAACAAAATGTTGCTGCTCAGGCACTAGCCTCATGGTCATTGGCATGATGGAGTGCATCGTTGTGGGCATTCTATCAATCCATTTCAGGGAGTGTTTTTCTCGTTTCTTATTGACCTTCTACTTTTAGTGATTGGTCTTTCATGATGATGAGCCCAGCCTGGTTTCTTTCTTTTTTTAATTTTCAAATCATTTTATTGGGGGCTCATACAATTCTTATCACAACCCATACATACATCAATTGGACAAAGCACATTTGTACATTAGTTGTCCTTATTATTCTCAAAACATTTGCTCTCCACTTAAGACCCTAGCATCAGCTTCTCATTTTTACCCCCTCCCTCCCTGCTCCCTTCTCCCTCGAGCCCTTGATAATTTACAAATTATTATTTTTGTCATATCTGTCACTGTCTGATATCTCCCTTCACCCACTTTTATGTTGTCCTTCCCCCAGGGAGGTGGTTATATGTAGATCCTTATAATTGGTTCTCCCTCTCTACCTCACCCTCCCTCCACCCTCCCAGTATCACCACTCTCACCACTTCTCCTTAAGGAATCATCTGTCCTGGATTCCCTGTGTTTCCAGTTCCTACCTATACCAGTGTACATCCTCTGGTCTAGCCAGAGTTGTAAGGTAGAATTGGCATCATGATAGTGGGTGGGGAGGAAGCATTTAGGAACTAGAGGAAAGTTGTATGTTTCATCATTGCTACACTGGACCTTGACTGTCTCGTCGCCTCCCAGCAACTCTTCCATAGGGGATGTCAGTTACCTACAAATGGGCTTTAGTTCCCCACCCCGCACTCCCTCTCATTCACAATGGTATGCCTTTTTGTTCTTTGATGCCAGATAGCTCATCCCTTCAACACCACATGATCACATAGGCTGGTGTGCTTCTTCCATGTGTGCTTTGTTGCTTCTGAGCCTAGGTGGCTTATGGTTTACCTTCAAGCTTTTAAGACCCCACATGCTATATCTTTTGATAGCCGAGCACCATCATCTTTCTTCACATTTGCTTATGCACTCATTTGCCTTCAGCGATCAGGAAGGTGAGCACAGAATGATATGACTTTGTTCTTTGATGCCTGATAACTGATCCCTTTGGAACCTCGTGATCACACAGGCTTGTGTGCTTCTTCATGTGGACTTTGTTGCTTCTGAGCTAGATGGCCACTTGTTTACCTTCAAATCTTTAAGACTCTAGACACTATATCTTTTGATAGCTGGGCTCTATCAGCTTTCTTCACCACATATGCTTATGCACCTGCTTTGTCTTCAGTGATTGTAAAGGTGAGTATCATGGAATACAAGTTTAATAGAACAAAGTATTCTTGCATTGAGGGAGTACTTGAGCGGAGACCCAATATCCATCTGCTATCTTAATAATACACCTATAAATATTTGGCCATAAATCAATTTTCCCATCCTCATATATATGAATTTACATATGTACATGCCTGTATTTAGATCTCTATAAATTTCCTTTGCATCCTAGTTCTTTCCTCTATTTCCTTACTTTCCTTTTGTCCCACTATCATGCTAAGCCTTCATTTGGGTTACAGTAATTCTTCTTGGTTACACTACCCCTGATCATGCCCTACCAGGCCTCCCACACCCTCCTAACCACTGATTTGGATCACTTATTGTTCCTTTGTCCCTGGGTTTGTTAACACCACTTCCCTCTCCCATGTCCCCCCGGAACTGTTGGTCCCGTTGCTTTCTCCTCCAGATTGTTCATCCAGCCTATTTTATTTAGACAGACCTGCGGAGATAAAAACATGCACAAAAACAAGACAGAGAAAAACCAAGCAACAAAAAAGCCAAAACAACAACAACAAAACAAAGCAAAAAAAAACAACCCACAACACAACAACAAAAAAGAAAAGCTTGTAGTTAGTTCAAGGACTGCTTGTTGGCCTTTAGGAGTGTTTTCCAGTCGAGTCTGATGAGGTGCCAAGCCCTGGCCCCAATGTCTATTTTTGCTATTCCCTGGGACTTCATTGCTCTGTTCCCCTTTCCAGCCTGGTTTCTAAGGAACGTTTGATTATATTTGGCCTTGCTTACTGGTGTATTGTTCTAATCGTCATGGTCTCAGCTGAAGTTGAAATGTCACCTTCAGAGAGAATCATCACACTCTTCTCTTCCATTTATATTGTCTCAATTTAATGTGTTTCTTTCTTTCCTAGCTATTATCACAAATTATTAACTTTATAGAATATAATTTATTGACACAACTGCATTAACTTTTACAAAAGTTTCACCTCTTCTCCAAGTCTTCCAAAATAATTAATATGTTCAATCCTACATTCAGCTCTTAAGCTTTTATGATGGAAAAGTTAGATGGTAGGCAGACCATATTGCTAGTGACTCAGGAAGTGAGAGGGAAAAGGGTTGGGTGGGACAAAAAATGAAAGGAGGGAAGATTCAGAGGATTTGCTGTAAAGTGAAGTTACTGGTATTTGCCCAAATCCCCTATGCATGTAGATGCATGTATACAGTTAAGGTCTCTGGGTGGCACAAATGGTTTGTGCTTAACTATGACCTAAATGTCGATGACTTGACCTCACCTGATCTACTTCCATAAAAATGTCAGTTAAGAAATTTCTATGAAGTACAGCCAGAATACTCCTTAGAGACAAGGGTGGTGAGAGTTCATGTCATGTGCTTTGGGAATGTTAGCAGGAGAGGCCAGACCCCCCAAAATGTTATTATTCTTGGTGAAGCAGAGGGGCAGCAAAGAAGAGGAAGGCCCTCAACAAAATGGGTTCCTACAGTGGCTGCAACAATGGGTTCAAACATAAGAACAATTGCGAGGAGTTCCCAGGACTGGGTGGAGTTTGGTTCTGTTGACTGGATGATACTAACAAGAACAAAAACAAGTTGGCGCAGTTTTCATCTGTAACACAAGGAGTTGCCAGGGGTTGGAATTGACTGGATACACTCTTCTTACCTAATGCTTCTATTTATTAAACTGTTAAGTGATTGGTAAGTGACTGAAAGGTTTGACCTTGAATCCACCCAAAGGTGCCTTGGAAGACATGCTTGGTAGTCAACTTTGGAAACGTGGTAACCATTGAAAGCCCTCTGAAGCACAGCTCTCTGACACCCATGAATGGTGTCACCACGAGCTGTAATCAAATCCACAGCACCTATTTAGTTATTCATGAAAAAAATGCCAATGTGTTGAAAATACGTTTTATTTCTGGAGGGAAAACATCAACAAGATCTCAAACTAAATAAATACTATTGGAGATCAAATTTTATTCTGTAAAAACATTCCCATGAATTAGATAATTATTAGATTGAAATATGATGCACATCCTTCCCCCCGCCCCTAGTTTATCTGACTATGAATAGTAGTACAAAGGAGAATTTTGAAACATTGCTTTTCTTCTTCTCAATAATAATTTTCTGGAAAAATGCTACCATTTTTGTTATAAATAATACAACCATCAGAAATATGTATAGACTAGAAGTTAGAATGAGATGTTATCATAAAGATTTTAGATCTGTGATCAGGAGGGACTAATCCCTGGAGAAGGACATCATGCCGGGCCAAGTAGGGGGTCAGTGAAAAAGAGGAAAGTCTTTACAGAGAAGGGTCGACAGAGTGGCTACAAGGCCCAGGTGTTCCAACATGGACCTGACTGTGCGGTTGGCACTGGGCACCGGAATGTTTCCTTCAGCTGTGCATGGACCCACTCTGAGTCCGAAATGAGCTGATGGCACCTAACCACCAGCTCCACTATCCACGAAGGGAGAGCTAGTGGGCACGGGGAAACCATTTTCAAGAGAGATGTTAAAACATGCAGAAATAAAATATGTTAACTACAAGTCAGATGGACATGAGATGACCTCCGATGAGTGGGACAGTTTTCTTCATATAATGGCAGGCATTTTCATGTTATATGGACATTGGTTTAGACCAAGTCCTGTTTGCAATATATTGCTATTTTAAAGTTGATTGCCCCCTTTATCCTTTCTATATAATAATAAAAAAGGACATTTAATGTATAAGCACCGACTCACACTCCAAGCAAAAACAGAAATAAAAGGAAACGGTCACGTTAAACAAAAGGCCTAGAACATTTGGCAGTTCATCATCTTCTGGGGCTGTTTTATTTGGAAAGATCTGTATTGTAACTGGTTATTTTTGGACACAAAAGCTTTGAGAAGGGGACAATTGTGTTACAGTGGGATGTAGACTTACTGGTGGTAGTTCAATTAATCCTATATATTCATTCTGAAATTATTCATCAAAGGAAATATTTGGAAGAGTTCAAAGGAAAATATTAAACTTAAAAGTTATAAGAAGTAAAAAAAGCATTTGTTTATTTTATAGGGGGAATGAAACTGGACAAAACTACTATCTGTAATTTTTAAGTCAAATCTGAAGGCAGTTCAAAGGTTGCTGAATGATCTTTTGGACAGTTCCTTAGTCTTTGTTGTTGCTCACCCCTCTCAAGTCTGCTGACTCTTGGTGACCCCATACGCAGCGGAGCAGAGCAACTCTGCCCAGTCCTGTGCTGTCCTCATAATTGGTTACAGATGGGACTCTAATGAACTGTGGGGCTTTTATTGCCTGATTTTTTGGAAGTAGATCACCAGGTCTTTCTTATTCTAGAAACTCTGCTTGAACCTGCTCAGTATCGGAGCCATACTCCAGCTTCCCCTGATACGATCATTAGTGGATGCAGCTGAGGTAAACTGGTTTAGAGTCAAACCCAGAGCCCTCACCTACTCAACTCATTGTCATTGAGTTGATTCTGACTCCTGGTGACTCTATTGGAGAGCATAAAACTGTCTCTGAGGGCTTTAGAGGCAGTACATCTTTACAGAAGCAGAAAGCTGCCTCTCCCCCATGGAGCAGCTGGTGGGTTTGAACTGCTGACCTTGCAATTAGCAGCCCAAATTGTAACCCACTGCACCACCAGGATTCCTTGGAGTTCCTTTCTGGAAGGTGAGAATTGATTTATTTTAATATCTTATTAGTGTATAAGTATTGATTCATTATAATATGTGGGAGACTTCAAACCAAGCCAAAGGTTAGGTTATAAATTGTGTCCACACCATTTTGAAGGGAGGAGCAGTTGGGCAAGCTGCACAAAGTATAGGAACCTCTTCGTATGAATATTGGGGAAGTAAAGCTGCTTCCTCATTCATAATGCTAATGAAAAGAAAATCCTAGGAGTTGGTCTGAATGAATTAATGGCTGTCTTATTTTATAGCCGTTGACAGATTGTTTTGCCACTTCAAGAAGCAATATAGCACTCATGAGCAGCACGTCATGAGAGATCAGTGGCCATCCAATTTAGAATGATCTAAGGGTGTGTTTGTGTCCGAGAAAGACGTAATTTGTGCAATCACGTTCCTAGTACTAAGCAAAGACGCCAATTGTGGGAAACTATGACGTGTACGTGCAAGAACTCAGAGGTTTAACATAGCAGTGTTCAAGGTCATAAAGACAGGGACAACCTTTCATGTTTTAATTTGTACCAGTGTACTTGAGGTCCAAGAGCAGAAGCTGTTCTCAACATCTGCCAGACAAACTCATCTGTTTTGTTTTGTTTGTTGGTTTTAGGACATAAAAAAGCTGTAAAGCCTAAGGATTTGCCCAACAGCTGGACTACATACAGTCTTTGCTGGGTTAAGTCTTTCCCTCAAATTCATGAATACATATTCAAAGGGGTCAAGTCCTCATGTTTCATGACTTTACACTCTAGAATAGTCTAAGAATTCAGTAATTCTTTGAAAATCTATGAAAGATAATTCCTACAGGTTTGCTATGAGTTGAACTCACCCGACAGAAATCAATTAAGGATCATTAGGTGATTCCAAACTACCATCACATTATATTTCAAGGAATTTATCTTTAGCATCCTTATGGTGTAACTCTGCAATGTCCTTGCTGGGTGGTGAAAAGCTGGAGGTTTCAGTCCATCTAAAGGCCTCATGGAAGAAACATCTAGTGATCTACTTCTGAACAATCACCTATTGAAAACTCTATTAAACTCAAGTCCACTCTGGCCCACATGGACTCAGCATGAGCCGGGTCAATGCACTGTCAAATGAACGGCAAGTCCTACATGTGTTACGCTATTGAAGCTGTGTGACTCTTTTACCATTGCTCTTGTCGAACACAAATCTCCTTTTTAGCTGACCCTTCTTGCTCACCTGGGAGGTCAATTCTGTGCAATGACTACATTTGATAACTTTTCCAATAATGTATTCAACAATATTCAGCGTTGACTACCCTTTGCTCAAAGATTTTCACTGCCATGCTTTCCAAAAACTCTTAGCGTATCTGACTACTGAGCACTTGACATGTGACGAGTCTGATTTTGGATGTGTTGTTAGCTACTTTCAAAAATGTATTAGACAGGGTTCTCTAGAGAGACAAAAGCAGATTGCTAATAATTATATATATATATTTATAAAGATAGATATATAACAGAAGAAATGAACTGTTAAATTATAAAGCAGTACAAATGGCTCAGAGCAATTCACTCCAGAGAGAGCTGTGAGACACTGGCAGTCCTTCAAGTCTTGAGGGCCGCCAGGGAGTCCTCTGTAGAGAGAGCCATGCTATCCCGGCACAGGCAGCAAATAGCAAGGTAGGTCAGCAACTGTCAGCCAGGTCACCAACTGTCAGTCTCCAATTCCAGAGATGCACATTCCAATTCTCTGGCGAGGCAGGTCTTAAAAGGGGCCTCAAATTACAGCGACACAGTCCACACGTTAGGTGTCCCACAGGTCGTGTAGCTTGCAAATTGAGGCACAGAACAAGCAAGGTAGCTGCACACTGGTCTGATGATCAAAGAGCCAGAGACAAGAAAGCCGAGGCTCACCAAGCCATTTATCTCTCCACCCTTCAATTAATCCCACCTGTGTTTATTGACCAGGCTGGTACAATAAACTAACTACCTCAATGTTGCATATAGCAACCTATCTCCAATATGACCTTTCAAGTGTAAATTACATGTGGGATTTTTCAGACAGAGAACACACACAAAAGAAGGCAAAATATGACAATAACATTTAAAAATGATCCCATATTTACATGATAAGATTTTGGATAGGCTAGATGAAATAAATTGCATTCTTAAAATTAATATCACTTCTTTCTTTTTTAGTCATTTTTATTATATTTCTATTCGATGGTGTTGCTTTAGATGCTGGGGTTACATTAGTGAACAAACCAGAGAAAAATGTATGCTGTCATAGAAATTATCTTTAGCAGGAAAATCTAGTTAGCTCGCTATCTGCCTGCCTGCTTACCTGCCTCAAACATGTCTCTGGGGTGACCCTGGGCACCTGGGAGGATGGAATATCATCAATTGGGACCGAAGAAAGTGAGGGAGCAGCTAAGAAGCCCAATGTTGGTCATGTTGGACTTGAAGTATCTATTAGGCATTCAAATAGAGATGTTGGCAGGAAGTTCAATTAAGAGTCTTGAGTTCACAGGAGAAAAATTTGAAGTATTTTGGATAATAAACATTTATTTTATTAATTATATTGACTCTTGTCAAAGTTGCTGGTACCACAACCAGTCTGCAAAACCTAATAAATACTCCACCTTCTAATGAATTCAGAACGAAAGGAGATACATCATATCCCAAACCAGACTCCCTGCCCTTGAGTCAATTTTGACTCATAGTGACCCAAAAAGCCAGAGTGGAATTGCCCCTATAGGGTTTTCAAAGCTGTGAATTTTTGTGGGAGCAAGCTATTACATCTTTTCCCCTAGCAGTGACTGGTGAGTTCAAACAGCTGCCCTTTTGTTTCTCAAGTAAACACTTTATCCATGGTGCCATCAGGTCTCCTTAACTGAAAGATAAAAGAGGTAAGAATAAAAATATTACCTGTATTAAGAAAAGCTAATTGAAAAAATACAGATCTGTGGCCAAGTGGACTTGCTAATTACTTTTTCTGAGAGGCAGACAGCTCTGTGAACTTGGCCACTGGACTGTTCCAGGCTGTGCTCAAGGACCTGGCTCTGTCTTACCACACTAAGTGATTAGAAAATAGTCCAGATTGAAAAGGTTTTGTAGGCACAGAACCCAAGAGAACTAAAGTCCAATTTCAACTAGTCTTATTTACTTTGACAGTGTCCTAAATATGCAAGTCTAACTGAATTTCTTCATATATATAAGCATAAGAAAGAGCATATCTGACATCTCTGTGACATGCCTGACCCCAAGACCAACTGTTGCTCCTTTAAGCATCTTCCTAGGTCCACTGATGGGGCAATGGACCATGCCACTAATTAATTAAGTGTAGCTTCACTCCAGGGTTTCAAATTCAATCTCGGATTTTAAAAACCAATTACATTCAGCCGAATTGTATTGAACAGCTCATTGGAGGTTTTCAATAAGATTAAACACTAACATAAACTTCAAAGAATTAAATGTGAACAAGATACAGATGACCCCAATTTAAATATGCATTAATTTTCCATTATGATTTTTTAAATTAACCTTCCGCTATGGGTTTTTTTTTTTGCTTTCTATGACTAATTTTTTTAAATCACTGTTTTGAGGGTTCATACAATTCTTATCACAATCCATACATCCATCCATTGTGTCAAGCACATTTGTACATTTGTTGCCATCATCATTCTGAAAACATTTGCTTTCTACTTGAGCCCTTATATCATGATGCTCCTCATTTTCGCCCCTCATTCCCCACTCTCCCTCCCTCATGAGCCCTTGATAATTCATAAATTATAAGTATTTTGTCATATCTTACACTGTCTGATGTCTCCCTTCACCTACTTTTCTGGTGTCCATCCCGAAACCAATGGCCCAGAAAAGAATGAATTAATTAAAAAGAAAAAATTTTAAAAAGAAAGAAAAACCTGTAAATAGATCAAGGTCCAATTTTTGACCTCTAGGCATATCCTCTAGTCAAGTCTGATGGGGTGCCACGCTCTGACCGCAGAGTCTATCCTTTGCCCTCCCTCAGGAGCTCCCTGCTCTGCTCCCCCCGTTGCTCTGGTGCACACCTTTAGTGTTTTGCCTTGGTGTTGCAGGGTCAATCGGGGCCAATGCTGACACTGAGTCTCCAGTGTTGTCCCCCATAGGGCCATGGGTCAGCGAGGGACAGTGTGGCTCGTAGTGGGATCAGCCATATTGTCCACTCTGTGCATTGGCTGTTCAGAGCAGGGATATCATCCTCCAGGCCTGGTGGGCCAGGATGTGATCCACTTTCTCTTCCTCCCCATTCATTTTCTCCCATGTGCTCTTATCAGACATGTCCCTCTCCCCTACCTGCAGCTTCAGTGTCGTCCTCTAAAGTAAATTCTTCTGGGGGGAGGGGTGCTTGTCCACATAGCTGGTATGGGGGCCCAGCCATCAGGCCCCTCCACTGGCACCCCATTCCATGCAGGCACACTGCATTCACCTCCCAGAATGCTGCATTTAAGTCTGGTCCCTCTTTCCCTGTGTAGACACAGAGAATGCCCTCCCTTTGGGTGGGTCAATGACCTATTCCCCGCCACACATCTCTTCCCCCCGCCCTCCTTTTTAGTTGGCTCTCATATATATACCCCTGGATTTGGTCTGGCCCCTGCCATTCTACCTGGACCTCACCTCTGGAGTGTTTGGATGCAATAGTTTTTTCCCTGTGTCCCTTTTGCATTTTTCTTTTCCTTTCTTTTTCTAAACTTACCTCAGTGGACTCATGTTGTACTTGTCCTTTTGTGCTTGGCTTACTTCACGTAGCATAATTTCCTCCCATTATTCCCATGCGTCGATATGCTTCATGCGTTCCTCACTGCTTTTTCGCGATGCATAGTACTCCATTGTATGTATGTACCACAGTTTTTAATCCATTCGTCTGTTGATGGAAATTTGGGTTGTTTCCTCCTCTTTCCAATTGTGAACTGTGCCGCGATGAACATTGGAGCACAGATGTCTGGCCGTGGTTTGTTTCTTGCCTCTTCTGGGTATATTCCCAGTAGAGGGATTGCTGGGTCATATGGTAGCTCAGTTTCCATCTCTTTTAGAAATCACCAAATCAATTTTGTTCGTGGCTGTACATAACTACAGGTCCATAAGCAGTGGATGAGATTTCCTATCTCACCACAGCCCCTCCAACACTTGTTGCTTTCTGATTTATTGAATTGGGCTATCTTTGAGGGTGTTAGGTGGCATCTCATTGTTGTTTAATTTGCATTTCTCTTAGGCTAATGATCAGGAATATTTTCTTATATGTTTATTGGCCATTCAGATTTCAGACTCTGTGAAACTTCTCTTCAGGTCCTTTGCCCACCTCCTCAGTGGGCAGTTAGTTTTTCTATTAGTGGAAGCTTTCAAAGCATTGTACATTTTAGTAATAAGGCCTTTGTCTGATGTGTCATTGCTAAAGGTGTTTTCTCGGTCAGTGGGCTCTCTTATTATTCTCCTGGTGAATTCTTTCGATGTACTCAGGTGACTTATCTTCCATATATCCCACTTGGATATTTGTGAGTCCTCTGTATTTGTATCCTTCCCTATTTCTGATAGCCTCTGTATTCCCTGTGCCAAGGTTCTCAGATTTGTCCCAATTTCCTCATTAATGGCCCTAATTGTTTGGGGTTTTATCTCAAGGTCTGGGATCCACCTTGAGTTTATTCTTGTGCATGGAGTGAGGTAAGGGTCTTGCCTCATTTTTCTGCAGGTAGATATCCATTTTTTCCAGCACCATTTATTGAAGAAGGCATCTGTTTCCCATTTAATTTTTGGGGGGCCTTTATCAAAAATAAGTTGCCTGTATGTTGATGTTTTTATTTCTGGGTCTTCAGTTCTTTTCCATTGGTCTGAATATCTGTTATTCTACCAGTACGACACTGTTTTGACGATTGTAGATGTACAGTACAACCTAAAGTCAGGTAGAGCAAGCCCTCCCACTTTGTCCTTCTTCTTGAGGAGTTCTCTGCTAATTCTGTGCTTCTTCCCACCTCCCTATGAAGTTGGTGATCTGTTTTTCCAATTCTCTGAAGAAGGATGGTGGTATGCATATCAGGATAGCATCGAACTTACATAGTGCCTTGGCCAGAACTGGCATCTTTACTATATATTGAGTATGCCACTCCACAAACATAGCATGTTCATCCATTTGTTGAGGTCACTCCTGGTTTCTTGTAGTAGTGTCTTATAATTTTCCTCATACAAATCTTAGCTTCTTCTTATGATGATTTTGTTAAGAGCCCCCATCTTTGTGCTCCTTGAAGCTAAGCAACAAGACTTGGATTTGAGTTTTTACCAATAATATGCATTTCACTCTTTTTTATATTATGCTTGTGAGGTGCTATGATTTGGGGGCTGTCATGCTTTATCAAAAGATAAAGCATCTGGGATCTTAAAGGCTTGCATGTAAACAAGCAGCCATCTAGCTCAGAAGCATCAAAGCCACATGGAAGAAGCACACCATGAGGTGTGACCACGAGTTGTAGAAGGGACCAGGTATCAGACATCAAAGAACAAAAAATCATGTCAGTGGGTGCCCACCTTCCTGATATGATCACTGAAGACAAATGTGTGCATAAGCAAATGTGGTGAAGAAAGCTGATGGTGGCCGGCTCTCAAAAGATATAGTGTCTGGGGTCTTAAAGGCTTGAAGGTAAACAAGTGGCCATCTAACTCAGAAGCAACAAAGCCCACATGGAAGAAGCACTCCATGAGGTGTGACCATGAGGTGTTGAAGGGATGAGCTATCAGGCTTCAATGACCAAAACAATCATATAATTGTAAATAAGGGTGAGTGCAGAGTAGAGACCCAAAACCCATCTGTAGGCAACTGGAAACCTCCTTACAGAAGGATTGTGGGGGGGGGGGGGGGAGATGCACCAGTCAGGGTGCAGGGTAGCAACGATGAAACATACAACTTACCTCTAGTTCTTAAATGCTTCCCCCCTCCCCCCAACTATCATGATCCTAATTCTACCTTACACATTTGGCTATACCAGAGGATATACACTGGTACAGATAGGAACTGGAAATATAAGGAATCCAGGACAGATAACCTCTTCAGGACCAGTGATGAGAGTGGCAATACCTGGAGGGTGGAGGGAAGGTGGGGTAGAAAGGGGGAATCAATTGCAAGGATCTACATATAACCTCCTCCCTGAGGGATGGACAACAGAAAAGTGGGTGAAGGTAGACTTCAGACAGTGTAAGATATTACAAAATAATAATAATTTATAAAGTATCAAGCATTCATGAGGGAGAGGGAGTGGGGAGAGAAGGGGAAAATGAGCTGATAATAAGGTTTCAAGTAGAAAGCAAATTTTTGAGAATGATGATGGCAACAAATTTACAAATATGCTTGACATGGTGGATGTATGTATGGATTGTGATAAGAGTTATACGAACCCTCAATAAAATTATTTAAACACAAAGAAAGAAATATAAGTGGAATTTTGGGCAAGCCATATAGGAAATCCTAAGGCTAGAAGTAACTGTTTCTCTTTCTCTGTTTCTTCTTCTTATCTGCAATTCAATAAGATAATCAGAGTTCTAGGCGCCTCAGACCATGACTGCTAGGACCATGCAAATATTTTAGGACTGGAAGAGCTCTCATGTTTAAGTGACTGGGATTCCTGATGACTTTGTAAAGTAATGTCATTATGCCAACCCTTGGCATTTCCTCCTTATGAGAAGAAATAACTTCTGGCTTGTTCAACTAGTTCTATTTTGAGCCTATCTTTTTATATACAGATCCTTTGGTGAACTTTCTTGGTGACAAAAAGCCCAAAGCATTCGTTCCTCTGACCATGTGCACATCTATCCCAAGTCTGCACTCCAAATTTTTCTCCTTGTCTCCTTTTTGGTATGACTCAGTTTGCCCAAATATTCTCCCAAAATCTTGTTTCCATAAATGTCTAGAATATTTTTTGTTGATCAAAACAAATTTTGTTTCCACAAATGTCTAGAATATGTTTTTTGTTGATCAAAACAAGAGATTCGCCATCTGCAGGGTTGAGGTTATGCGTGCACACAGTCTTAGTAAAGTATTCCAGTCTACTTTCTGAGATCTGGTTTCTCTGAAAAAATTTTAGCCCTATTCACCATGTCATATCTTTTCTGAAGAACCTATTTTGTAAAATTGAAAATCCTTTGGGAAATTGTTGGACAAACATAGTAGAGAACATTACTGAACACACAAAATTAGAGAGAACTAGATCATAAACTCCCTGGTGTCTGCTACTTAACTTCAACAATTATTAATTTCTATTAATGTTGTTTATCTCTCCTACTTTTAAAATTTTCATTACTACTCAAAAAATAAATCTCATAAATAAATTTATTATATCTGGCCTTCCCTTTCCTGTTTGTCTCAATATCCTTGCTGTTCATTTGACTCTTTAATGATGGAAATATTATCTATGTTGTTAAACTGTATTCGGGTGCAGTTGTGAAGCAACTAAAAAGTAGGAAAGGCTGGCAGTTTGAACCCATCAGCTGTTGTTCAAGAGAAAGATGTGACAATCAGCTTCCACTGTAAAAAACCT
The DNA here is from genome assembly GCF_050624435.1 of Tenrec ecaudatus. Taxonomy (NCBI): domain Eukaryota; kingdom Metazoa; phylum Chordata; class Mammalia; order Afrosoricida; family Tenrecidae; genus Tenrec; species Tenrec ecaudatus. Next base: position 113,645,552 of record NC_134532.1, read on the forward strand.
CGGAGACAGAGGTTCTATTCTGTCTTATATAATTGCTCTGAGTGGGTATAGACACAACAGCAATTCATTTGGTCTTTTTGATTATTTTATGTTGTCAAATATGGTAGCTACAAACCGCATATTCTGTTGAGCATTTAAAACGTAGCTAGTGTGACTGAGGAACTAAGTTTTAAGTTTCATACAATTTTAATAAATGTAAATTTAAAGAGCTACACGTGACAAGTGCCCCCATATTGGAGGGCACAGATTTAGACTGCTGCCGTGTAAGATGTCAACTGTGCCCTAAGATGCCCTTCTTTTCTTCCAGTTTTAGCATCCTGTTTTCCTTCAGATTATTTTTTATTCTTCCACTACTTCTGTTCTGATAGATAGTTCAAAGCATATTTTTCTAAATGACTCCAGTTATTCTTGGAAGAAAATTTGAACAAAATTTCTTCCTCAAGCCAGACTACTCCGGGCACAGCACTTTTTAATTGCTTTATTATCCTCTTTAATTGCAATAATTTCATTGAATTGCTTCTCTGCCTCAACCATGAAAGATGGCACTCTATCATTACAACAGAAGACTCTCATTTCTTTTTTTATTTTTAGATTAGGGAAATCTGCCACTCATCTGTGGATGAAGAGAAAATACAGTTCATAAAATCACAAAACAAGATCAGGACTAAAACAAACATCAAATCCGGAGCCCTCCTGAAACCATATGAAACCATAGGAAAGGGGGAAGGCTGGTAATATTACTCTAGAGGTGACAAAACACAAAGGCCCTGACTCCATTCGTTCTGCCAGTCTCTTCTTTAGCCCTAATTACTTATAAAATTACGATAAAATGGGGGGGAAGTTTGGAGTTATTGGTTTTCTGCTCCCTACATTTCTCTAGCTGTCTTGTAGTTCACACATTCTTCTAGCTCAGCGGTTCTCAACCTATGCGTCGTGATCCCTTTGGGCATCGGATGACCCTTTCACAGGGGTACCCTGATTCATAATCATAGCAAAATTACAGTTATGATGTTGCTATGAAAATAATTTTATGGTTGGGAGGGTCACAACAACATGAGGAACTGTATTAAAGGGTCGCAGCATTAGGAAGGTTGAAGACCACTGTTCTGGTTTAAAGTTCACACTCAAACCTGACTGATAAACACAGGAAAAGTTGCAAATATTGAATCATCTGGAAATATCTATAAAACATAGGGGCTGAGGCTTTGACCGCCATTGGAAAAAGGAAACCACTGCATGGCCCCTTCATGACCAGAGACGACCTTACCTAGAATCAAGGAGCCTAAGAGAAAAAATGTTGACCTGCACATGCTCACCTTAGTGATGAATGGTGGCCTCCCTTCCCTACAAATAAAAAGATATGTCTATGTACAAATCCTCACAAACTATGTTTTAATTTAGAATAAGTCAAGAATTTCAAGGTGAAGTCATCCTGGCTTATCTGGATGAACCCAAAACTGATTGAGAAGTGCCATTATGAATGGCAGAAGAGAAGACAGACACACAAAAAGAGAAGGCTGTGTGGAAAAGGAGATGGAAATTAGAGTGATGGACCTATACGCCAAGGAATCCAAAAGTTGGAAACAAAGAGGAAGGAATAGTAGTTGGAAAATATGGACTTGGTGATAGAAATGAAGCTAGAGATCCCAAAATAGAATTTTGCAAGACCAACAAATTATTCGTGTAAAATACCTTTTTCCCCTCAACAACACAAAAGGCAACTGTACACATAGACTTCTCCAGATGGAATGCATAGAAATAAAACAGATTCCATCTGTGGGAAGAGACAATGAAAAAGTCCAATATCAGCAGCTAAAACCTGGTCAGGGACTGACTGTGGAACAGATGATCAATTGATCATAAGCAAATTCTAGATACAAATGAAGAAGATTAAAACAAATCCAAGAGAGTCAAGATGAGATCTTGAGGCAATCCCACTGGGACGTCAAGAATATCTCAAGAACAGATTTGATGTATTGAATACAGTGACAGAAACCTTGAGCTGCAGGAGGACATCAAGATCATCATTCATGAAGAAAGCAACAGGTCATTAAAAAGACAGAAAAGATCCAAGTGGATGTCAGAAGAGACTCTGAAACTTTTTCAAATAGCTAAAGCAAAGGGAAGAAAAGATGAAATTAAGGAGTTGACTAGAAAATTTCAAATGGCACCTCAAGAAGACAAGGTAAAATATTATCATGAGATGTGCAAAAACCTACATTAGAAAACCAAAAGGGAAAAATAACACTTTCAGTATATCTTAAATTGAAAGAGCTCAAGAAAAATTTCAAGGCTGGAGTTGTAATATTTAGAGGTTCTATCAACAAATATTGAATGATTCAGGAAGCATAAAAAATGAGTAGAATACACAGAGCCACTATACCAAAAAGGAACTAGTTGACATTCCATCACTTCAGTGTATAAGCAAGGATCAGTGGTGCAGATGGAAGAAGTTCAAGCTGAATTGCAAGCATTAGCCAGAAACCAAGGCTCCAGGAATTGGCGGAAGACCCACTGAAATGCTTCAAGAAGCCGATGAAGCACTGGAAGCACTCACTCTTCTTTGCCAGGAAATTTGGAATACTCTACTTGGTCATATGACTGGAACAGATCCAGATCTGTACTAATTACAAAGAAAGGACCCCACAGAATGCTCAAAATATAGAACAATATTGATATCACCTTCAGGTATATTTTTGCTTACATCATCCAACAAAGATTGCAGCAGTACATTGACAGGGAGCTGTCAGGGGTTCAGGTTGGATTCAGAAGAAGATGTAGAAAAAGGGATATCATTGCTGATTTCAGATGGATCTTGGCTGAAAGCAGAGAATACCTGAAAGATGTTTACTTGTGCTTCATTGACTATGCAGAAGCATTCACCTGTGTGAACCACGATAAACTGTGTTTAATCTTGAGAAGAAGAGGAATTCTAGCACACTTCAACCTTGTGCCATAAAAATACTGGATAGCCTATTGGGAAGAATGGAAATTCCAGAACACTTCAATGTGCTCATTCAGAATGTGTACATGAATTAAGGGGCACTTTCGTGGACAGATCAAGGGAATACTGTTTGCTTTGAAAATCAAGAAAGGTATGTATACGTGATAGGGTTTCATCCTCTCAGCATACTTTTTCAATGTATATGCAGAACAAATCATCAGAGAAGCTGGATTATATGAAGAATGTGGCACCAGGGTTGGAGGCAGATTTATCGATAACAAGCTGATATGCAAACGACTCAGCCTTGCTTGCTGAAAGTGAGGAGGATTTCAAGCACTTGGTAGTGAAGATCAAGGATTTCAGACTTCAGTATGGATTACAACGCAATGTAAAGAGCGCCAAAATACGTACAGTTGGACCAGTAGGTAACATCATGATAAATGGGGAAAAGATTGAAGTTGTCAAGGATTTTGTCTTGCTTGGATCCACAATCAGTGCTCATGGAAGCAGCAGTCATGAGATCAGAAGATGAGTTGCATTGGGTTTATCTACTGCAGAAGACCTCTTATGAGTGTTGAAAAGCAAGGATGTTACTTTGAGAAGTAAGATGCTCCTGACCCAAGCCCTGGTCTTTCCCCTCTCCTTATGCATGTGAAAGTTGGACAATGAATTAAAAAGATTGAAGAATTGATGCATTTGTATTGCAGTGCTGGAGAAGAATATTGAAAAGACCATGGAATTCTAAAGAGGACAAACATATGTGGGTTGGAAGAAATAAGGCCGGAGTGCTCCTTAGAGGCAAAGAGAGCAAGACATCTTAGACGCAACAACGGGCTCAAACATGGGAACAGCTGTGTGGGTGGAGCTAGACTGGGCAGTACTTTATTCTGTTGTGCATCAGGTTGCTATGGGTCAGAATTGACTCGGTGACACCTGATAACAGCCACAAGATGGGAAAAGGAGATATTCAAGCAGAGATTTGAAAGAAGCCAAGTTTCCCAGACCTAAGCTAGAAGCATCTTGGGTACGCATGAGACAAGAAGACTAGTGCTATGAGAGCAGCGTGGGGGAGGGGAAGTGGTGGAAGGAGGAGGTAGCCAGGCAATGGTGAGGGCAGCAGTACAGTCCATTGTAGTTAATGTGCTTAGTTTTTAACAGGGTAAAAGTTTGTGTCTACTCAGATGTGCCTAGGAGGAAAGGTCTGGCTATCTACTTTTGGAAAATCTGCCATTATGTGGAGAGAGAGAGAGTGGGAGAAAAATCTCATTCTGACACACACGGCTTGGCCAAGAATCACATTCAACTGCAACTGATAGCTTGATAGAGCAGTTTGGTATTTGGGGGGGAAGGTAAAATGAGGAGCCTTTGAAGGGCTATGATGAGATAAAAGATATGTTCTGATTTTGAAGAATAATTATATACTTTGTTGAGAATGGGTAATGGAGGCAGTTGAAGTGGGAACAAGTAGAAGGGCCTATTTGAGGGACCTAATGCAATTGTGAAATAATGTTGCTTTATACCAGTGTTTCCCAAAGTGCATGATACCACCCCTTGGTGGGGTCCAGGACCCCTGGGATGATCCAGGGGGGCTGCAAAACAGTTGCCTATACTTTATCAGAGATTATGGGCTAAAATCCAATTGCTTTATTTGCCTGGAGGTGCTGAGTACTTGTTTTTTAAGGGAGTGTTAAATATGTTTAGGAACCTATGCTTTATTTAAACCATAGTGTCAGCAGTGGAGGTGGGGAGGAGAGGTCAACCCCCCCCCGCTACACACACACACACGCTCACTGCCACTGAGGCGATTCTAACTCATAGTGACTATATAGGACAAGGTCGAATGGGCCTGGTGGTTTTACAAGGCTGCTACTCTTTATGGGACTAGAAAACCTTATATTTCTCCTGAGCAGTGGCGAGTGGGTTTGAATGGCTGACCTTGGAGTTAGCACCCCAACTTGAAACTACTATACCACCAGGGCTTCTTTGAGAAGAAGTAGGGTGATTTGAAAGCATACCCAGTAGGAATTCTGCGAGATTAGATGCATGGTGTGAGAAAATGAAAGAATTCAAGGTTGACCATGAATTTTGATCTGAACATCTGGAAAGATAGAAATGGCTTCAATGAAACAGAAAAGGATTCAGGAAGAGAAAGCTGCTGCTGCTGGTGTGTTGGTATTCGTTTGCAAGTGGATTTTCTCATTATAACATAATTAGCCTGTAGTAGTGACTCCATCAGCAAGGAAATTGGGAGTAATGCATGAACAGTTCAGTGTCTGTTGGACTCTGGGGTGTTCTTGGCTCACCCCATAATGATGATGGCAAAGATCCAAGTGTTCTGTAGTTTTCCTCCTGTAAATCTGTCTCTCTATGAGATCCTGGTGACCTGAATATGGTCCCCTGAAATTATTGATTTCATACTTTCCATTCTCCAGCATGATAAATTCTCTCTTTAATTATTCATAGCTGTCCCCTTACATTTTCCACAATAGCAACCCCATTTTCTTTCAAGGTATTCCTACCGCTCCCATTATTTCCCATCATCTCAGGGAAAGGCGGATCCACTTTCTCCACCGCACATTCATTCTCTGAGCCAATGATATCCTTAAATAAGTTCCCCTTTCCTTAAGATGAATCAGAATTGATTTTTTCAGCTTACAGTGAAGAACACTGGTAAATGGTTAAACTCCTTTAAAAAAGAGAATCCCATATTACAAAACTTCAGAAAGGGTAATTTGTACCTTTTGTACAGTTTCATGTAAAATGAGCCTAATTAGCTTTAATCTTATGGCACTGTCAACAAAGAGTTCAATGGGATGTCCCCTGGTGAGTTTTTCTAAGATGAGTTTTCTTTGCTCAGACTATTTAAGCTCAGCTGGGTTCATGAGCTTACTTGCTTCTTCAAAGGCAAGTCTGAGGAAGATTTTGTATGGAATCATAATTCAATTACCATGGCATATATTCAGGTATTTCATATCCTTCAGCTTTGTCTCTGAACTGATGGTTTATTCTCTTTGTCTTAGGTTTATTTTTAAGATTTTCTTTACTCCTGTATCAAGTTGTTTAATACAATGGATATGAAATGCAATCCAACGTAGTGCCAAGGATAAAATTCAATGGACTGCAATATATAGTGTCAAGCATAAAATGCTTTCTATTTTCTTTCTTTTCGATCCTTAGACCTAACTCATTATTTATCATCAATAACAACCCCCCTCTTCTGCGAAAAACAAAAAACAACCACAAAAAACTCACTGCTGTGGAGCGAATCCCAACTCATAGCAACCCCAAAGGGCAGAGTTGAACTCCCCTTGTGAATTTCCAAAACTGTAACTCTTCATGGGAGTAGTAAGCCCTCCTGTCTTTTTCCCACAGAGCAGTTGGTGATTTCCAATTGCTGACCTTGAGGTTAACAGCCCAACCCATAACTACTGTATCACAAGGGCTCCCTTCTAGATCCAATAGACATACTGAATTTAATTTTAGTATTTCTAGAGTCATTATATATGGAGTAATATCCATATGAATAAAATGGCAGTGACAATAGCTATACTAGATATTTTAATAAGCATTGAAACAGGTTTATGCTATTCAAATGAGTACCACTGAAAATGAATGCTTTGTACTTTCATTAATGAAAGAATGGCCATCCTCCTTGCTCTACAATTAAAACATTTTTTATTTGTAAATACCAGTTGAAATACTTTTAATGTTTTTTCATTTGAATTTCTTCTCATTCCATATTTATCCTTATTTACCTTTATGTTACAGTTGTCTTCAGCATTTTTTCACTTATGAACCACAATGAATACATTTTCATGTGCAAACATCATAAAACATGAAATCATACTTTTCCTTTCAATAAAATATATTTATCAAGGCCCAGGTAGGAAAAATTAGAAATGAAGTCTCTCCTGGTGAATGGCAAAGTAGGTGAGAATATATTATCTTGTTATTGTTTACTCATTGATTCTTGCATTTAAGAAAACCTAGAATACTGTCACAGGAAAACTGAGGCTTCACTCATACGATCATTTTCATTATCCAGATAAGACACCCTGGTGATGCAGTGGTGGAGCACTCAGCTGCTAATTTAGAAGTCTGCAGTTTGAACCGATCAGCCGCTCTGCCAGAGAAAGATATGGTGCTCTGTGTCCACAAGAGTCACAGCTTTGAACATGTCTCCTCTGTCTTTTAGGGTCCCTGTGAATCAGAATAGACTCTGTAGCAATGGGTAGAGTCTATAGGGCTGTCTCTTTGAATTCATCTTCTAAACCATAAAAGAAGTGTGAAATATCTTCTGTGAGTCTTATTATTAGCTCTTGTTTTTGCTTTTATGGGTGGAAAATGAAAAAGAATTCTCAACTACGTTCTGTGAGAGTTGGGCTATAAAGTTCTTTCTTATACTTTCTTGAAAGATGTTACAATACTCTGTGTGGTAGTTACATAATCTGGTGTCAATTTGGGACTTGGTAGGATTAAGTGTGAAGGTTGGAGTCTAGTCTGTCAATCGGATCATAGCCAATGAGATGGGATACTCTTTCTTTTGCCTCAATTCCTTGGAGATACTCTACTGACAAGACGCATGGCGCTAGACCCCATGGCCTGGAAACTGGAGGAGCCATGTGGAGACCCCTGCCAGTGCAGAGATGCTTACAATGACACTGTATCCACAAGACCTCCCTCCTACCCAGTGGTCTGTGACCTACCTGCATTCGGTGTCATTGCATGTGTTTGGTGAATCTGAAGAGGACTTTATAGATTAGTATCAGACATATGGGCTAATATTGGACTTACGGACTTGATCTGGACTGGGCTGGGATGCTTTCTTAATGTACAATTACCTTTTATATACACATATGTCTATGAATTTGTTTCTCTAGTTTATCTGGACTAACACATTCTAGGTAAAAAAAGAAAAGAAAGAAAGAAAAAGAGATGATAAAAATGATGACTTAGTTCAGTATTGTCTTATTTTTTCAGGTGTCTCCCATTTTTTGATTTTCATGTAATAAATGAGGCTTTTTCATAAGCATAGATGGAAATGTTGGTGAATAATGGAGTTCTTGGGTGTAAGTAATTGATGCATTCCACAGTTAACGAGATGTGTGGAAGGTCAAGTCCATGCAGAAACTCCTCATAAGAGTGGTCTGGTGTTCTACTTCTGAAAGTCAGTCACTGAAAACCCGTAGTGCACAGTTCTACTGCGACACAAGGTGTCTCCGTGAGCTGGAATCAGCTTGCTAGCCCCTGCCCTCACTCATTCACGCTGAAGTCATTTCTTGGGTGGTGAATGGTCAAATACTTTTGAAGCATTTTCACTTCATGGTAAATATAGAAAACTGTATTTCCAACACACCAAGATCGATAGAAAAGGCCCTGATCATACAGCTTTACCTGTAACTGGGCTGTTGTAAGTCTATATAAACAGGTAGCAAACCTTCATTGAGTTTCTGAGGCTACATATTTTTAGTGGAACAGAAAGTCTCATCATTCTTATGAGATGTAGCTAAGATTGAACTATTAGGTTTGTGGTTAGCCAGCCTGACAGATAACCCACTATCTTGCCTCTGTAGTGTATACATTACTTTCGGTTAATTAATTTTTTTTCTTGGATTCATTCAATAAATACATTTTATCACTTAAAATGTACTGGGCACGTGTCAGACAAAAATTAAGTGGTAAAGGAAATAGATATGGGTTCTTATCCTCATGCAGGAAATATAGCCAAGAAAACAGCAGTTGCAAGCGTGATAAATGCTACAGAAGAAGAAATGTGTTCTGTGTGTCCTTACCTAAATTCTTTCCTTTACTCTTTAAGAATTTGGGATCTCCAAGCCTTTTTCCTGTGTCTTCATACATTCGAATCCAAAAGTTCTTTGAGGGATCTCATCTAAATCCAAATTGTCACTGAATCAGTGTATGTGGTTAATTGTTACATATCTATCAGCCTGTCTCATCTGGTTTAGATTGATACATTCAGCTGACTATGTTAAGATTAATAGTAATATCTAATTGACATACACATTCATCTTGAGTGAAAATAGACTAATTTTTACCCAAAGCTATTTCTCCTAATGAAGTGCATTATAATTCATCCATTTCCTAAGTGAGGAAAATCCTAAAGGTCTCTACAGATATCCGATTCTCCTTCAGATCCAATCTCTATCAACACAGAGCTGTATTAGTTACTTTTATTTTCTCATTTTCATTCTCTTATTTTAAACTGTCAAAACGTCTTGCCGATTTTACTGCAGTTAGATTTTATATTAACTTTATACAAGAGGGCTTTAAAAAGGTCATAAAAATGGAAATAAAAGAAGTTGAAACTTTTCCATGGAATTTTTGAAGTTTCCCCTTAGCCAAGCAAGTCCTTGAATTAGCTGTGTTTTCAGTTTTTGATCCTAGCTATAATATTTACCATTTCTGCTTTTGGACTTTTATTAAAATTTCCTGTGTGGTTTAAAACAGAGCTATTTTAGGGCAGTGAACTATGAACATTAGAACATGTGTGAAGGTATAGAGTTGGATACCTTTGATCAAATTTACCTTTATTGTTGTTCTTTAAGCCATCTCTATTCATAGAGTTCTATTTTGTCCTTTGCCCTCCTATAGCTATAGAGAGATGAAATAAAATTTCTGGCTACTTTCCAAATATCGAATATATTTTTGCTTATGAATGTAAAAGTCCCCCCCCCCTAGTGATTTCTACCTTTTAATTTCTTCCAACCTACGTAGTGGTGGTCAGGCTTTGTGACTGAACACCATGGGGCATCAGTCTAGTCAGTCTTGCAGTCCTGTGTCTAAAATAGGTATCGTGGGTGCTATGTTGGAAATGCCAGCAGAATGAATTATGTTTCAATTTCCAGGTAGAATCCTTCTTCCTTGGGAAAGCTCAATTTTTAATCATAAGGTCTTCACCTGATTAATGACATTTACTCTCCTTATGCAGAGAATTCTATTTTTTCTTAGAGACAACTGACTTAATAATAAGTAGTGACTCATGGCCACCTTTATGTACAACAGAGCTAAGTGTTACCTGGTTCTGTGTCATCCTCAGCATCACGGGCATCTTCAAGCCTATTTTTGTGACCATGGTGCCAATTCATCTCCTCCAGGGTTTTCTTGGTCCTGGTAGAATTTACTTCACCAAATTTAATGTTATACTCCAGCAGCGGATCACTCCTGAGGACATAGGTGTCCAAGGCACATAGGGTGATGCTTTGTTGTAATGTATGATGTTTTAATTGACTAATGATCAGGCTTTTTTAGTAGTATGTCAGTCTACCTAGTAGATCTACTGAAACCTGTCCACCATGGCTTACCTTGATGGTATTTTAAATACTTGTGAAATGGCTTCCAGCATCACAGTAAAACTCTAGACATTATAGTATGCCAAGCTGGAAGACAGGAAGGATTGAAATGTTCATTACATATTTATGCATAAAGTTTAAATAAAAATGTACATATAAATACTTTGGACATTTTATCAGCAGAAAACCAGTCCCTGGAAAGAGACGTTATGCTTGGTAAAGCAGGAGGGCAGTGAGAAAGAGGAAACCCCTTTACAAGATGGACTGACACAGTGGCTACAACAATGGGTTCAAACACGAGAACATGATGGAGACCCGGATGGAGTAGGATTGGGTGGTGATTTATCCTGTTGTTCGTAGTATGCCTGTGAGTCAGAACTGACTCGATGGCACCTCACAACAACAATATAAAATATCATCATAGCAACATCTGGACTAGAGTTTGACCAAACAAATAGGCAGCAAACCCTAGTCAAGACTGCAGTTAACTATCACACTTACCCTGAAATGAAAGCTTCTATTAAAATTCATCAGAAATATTACATTTTATGGGAAATGTTCTTTATCAAACTCTTTCTCATTCAGAAAGAGATGCTTTGCATGAGTGCTTTGTCAACATCCACATCCAACCGTGCCACTTGGCTTCTTTATTCATTTGCTCAATCAATAAATATTTATTGGATGTTTACTATATAGAAGGTCCTTTTTAGGCCTTGAGTAAACAGCAGTGAAGATAGAAGGCAAATATCCTGCCTTCAATAATTTTTAAAATAATAAAATATTATAAACATTGGTTTATCATTTTCATTAGAATGGGAAGTTCCTAAGTCCAGGGACTACATTAAAAATTTTTATCTGATGGTCCAAACTCACTGTTATTGAGCCAATTTTGACTCAAGATGACCCTATAGGACAGAGTAGAACTGCCTCTGTGAGATTCTGAGACTGGAACTCTCCAGGGTGAGAAAGCCAAGTCTTTCTCCCAGGGAGCAGCTGGTGGGTCCAAACTGCAGCCAAATTATTAGCAGCCAAATATATAGCCACTACATCCCCAGGGCTCCTGTTCCATTGTGTTAGGGATATATCAAATATTCCGTAGATATTTGCCAGATGAATGAACAATTGAGAAGGAGCTTGGTTTCTAATACAAAGGTTTTGTTTTTTGGTCTTTTAGCACTTTCTGAAGTAGAGGAAATCAGTTTTGGAATAAGTGGTAGGGTTTGAGTAAAATAGAGAAGTGGGGATGCTGGGAAGTGGATTTAGTATTTAAGTTGTTGCTAGTTACCTTTGAGTTGATTACTACTCATGCAACCTCATGTATTGTAAGTAGAATTTCTCCAAAGATTTAAAGGCTGTGAACCTTCAGAAGCACATCATTAGGGTTGTTTTCTGAGTTACTTCTCAGTGAGTTCAAACCACCATCCTACCACTTATTTACACCCCCCCACCCCCACACACACACACTGTTGTCTGGTGCCATTGAATGAGCTCTGATTCCTACGACAAGACAAAACACGGCTCCTTAGTCCTGTGCCATCTTATGTTGGAGTCCTAGCTGTAATCGCGGTGCCTGTCTCTTTTATACTTGGTAAAGCATGCCTTTGTCCAGAGGCTGGCTGTCTCTGATAACATGTTCAAAGTGTAGGATGAAGTCCATCCATCCTCATTTATAAGGAGTATTCTAGACCCATATCTTCCAAGGTAGATTCAATGCCGCCACGGTACTTTCTAGCTTCTTAAAAGCATCCATTCTCCTCTGGTTTCCCTTATTCGTTGTCTAGCTTTCATATGCCTTCAAGGTGATTTGAAATAGCAAGACTTGGGTCAAAACTAAGCACAACTCATTGCCATGCCCATCGTGACCTTCTAGGACACAGTAGAAGTGGTCCTAGGAGTTCCAGATACTGTAAATCTCTACAGGAGTAAAACACTTCATCTTTCTCCAGAGGATCCCGATATGTCACCCTCTTGGGTCAAGGTCAAACTCTCTGTTATCAAGGTGACTCTAACTTCCATTAGGGCAGGTTAGAACCACTCTCTGGGTCTAAGTATTTCCAGGAGTTGAAAAGATCATCATTCTCCAGCAGAGTAGCTAGAGGTTTTGAACATGACCATGAATAACCTACTATGTCAAGAAGGCTCAGGCACGCTATTCATTATTTTAAAGAGATCTTGTATAGGAGATTTTCCCAGTTAAATGCATGGCTTAATTTCTTCATTGCTGCTTCTATGAAAATTGATTATGGAGTCAAATAAAATTAAATCCCTGACAACTTCTATCTTTTGCCTTTTTATCATGATGTTTACTGTTGGCCCCATTGTGATGATTTTTGTTTTCTTTAGGTAGGTTTGTAATCCATACTGAAGGCTATAGTCCTGATCTCTAACAAAGTCCTCCTTGTTTTTAGCCAGTGAGGTTGTGTTGCCTTCATATAGAAAATTATGAACGAGCCTTCCTCAAATCTTCATGCCCCTTTCTTCTTCATACAGTTCACCTTCTCAGATCTGTAAAAAGGTTCCTCTCTGACTCACACCTTTCCTGATTTAAAACCATGTATTATCCCATTGTTCTGTTTGAATGGCTGCTTTCTTGTCTTTTTACAGGCTCAGGATGAGCACAATTAAGTGTTCGGGAATTTCCTTTTTATTTTTGGTATGATTCACGCAGTTGAATGCCTTTCTATAATTTCATCTGAAGCCAACAATGATACTCCTTGTTCCACATCCTCTTCTGAATTCTACCTCTATGAAATTTTGGCATCTCCCCATCTTTGGACTGCCAGAACCAATTCTGAATTGTCTTCATCAAAATTTAATTTGCAAATGATATTAATGACACTGTTCAATAACTTTCACATTATGTGCAGTCTCTTTTCTTTGGAATAAACACAAATATGATCTCTTCCAGTTGGATTACCAGGCAGGTATCTTCCAAATTTGTTGGCATAGATTAGAGAGTGCCTGAAGCACTGAATCCATTTTTAAAATAGTTTAGTTCACATTCCATCCATTTTGGGAATATTGTTTTTTTGCCAATACTTTCTTTTTTTTTCTTCTTTTACATTTTATTAGGGACTCAAACGACTCTTACCACAATCCATACATATACATACATCAATTGTATAAAGCACATCCATACATTCCCTGCCCCAATCATTCTCAAAGCATTTGCTCTCCACTTAAGCCCCTTGCATCAGGTCCTCTTTTTTTCCCCCCCTCCCTTCCCATTCCCCCCTCCCTCATATGCCCTTGGTAATTTATACATCGTTATTTTGTCATATCTTGCCCTATCCGGAGTCTCCCTTCCCCCCTTCTCTGCTGTCCCTCTCCCAGGGAAGAGGTCACATGTGGATCCTTGTAATCAGTTCCCCCTTTCCAACCCACTCACCCTCCACTCTCCCAGCATCGTCCCTCACACCCTTGGTCCTGAAGGTATCATCCACCCTGGATTCCCTGTACCTCCAACCCTCATATGTACCAGTGTACAGCCTCTGTCCTATCCAGCCCTGCAAGGTAGAATTCGGATCATGGTAGTTGGGGGGAGGAAGCATCCAGGATCTGGGGGAAAGCTGTGTTCTTCATCGATACTACCTCACACCCTAATTAACCCATCTCCTCTCCTAAACCCCTCTATGAAGGGATCTCCATTGGCCGACACTTGGGCCTTGGGTCTCCACTCTGCACTTCCCCCTTCATTTAATATGATATATATATATACATATATACACATACATATATACATATACACATATATACACATACATACACACACTTATATCTTTTTTTTTTGCATGATGCCTTATACCTGGTCCCTTGGGCACCTCGTGATCACACTGGCCGGTGTGCTTCTTCCATGTGGGCTTATTTGCTTCTGAGCTAGATGGCCGCTTGTTCACCTTCAAGCCTTTAAGACCCCAGACACTATCTCTTTTGATAGCCGGGCACTATCAGCTTTCTTCACCACATTTGCTTATGCACCCATTTGTCTTCAGCGATCCTATCATGGAGGTGTGCAGTCAATGATATGATTTTTTTGTTCTTTGATGCCTGGTAACTGATCCCTTTGGGACCACTTGATCACACAGGCTGGTGTGTTCTTCCATGTGGACTTTGTTGCTTCTGAGCTAGATGGCCGCTTGTTTATCTTCAAGCCTTTAAGACCCCAGTCACTATCTCTTTTGATAGCCGGGCACCATCAGCTTTCTTCACCACATTTACTTGTTCACCCACTTTGGTTCCAGCCGTTGTGTCGGGAGAGTGAGCATCATAGAGTTCCAATTTAATAAAAGAAGGTATTCATGCATTGAGGGAGTGTTTGAGTAGAGGCCCAAGGTCCTTCCACCACCTTAATACTTGACCTTTAAATATAGACACATAGATCTATTTCCCCATCCTCCTATATATATTTGCATGTACATGTCTTTGTCTAGACCTCCATGAATGCCCTTTGACTCTTAGCTCTTTCCTCCATCTCCCTTGACCTTCCTCCTGCCCTACTACCATGCTTCATCGCCACCTGGGCTAGAGTATACCTCTTCTCTAAGCAACCTTATCCTTGATCATTTCCCACCAGGCCTGCCACTCCCCCTTCTCTACCATTTGGGGTCCCATGATTTTCCCTTGTCCCTGGGTTTGTTAACACCACTTCCTTACCCCCCCCTACCCCCCCACCCCAAGTCCCCCCGGAACTGTCGGTCCCGTTGTTTTTCCTCCAGATAGTTCATCCAGCCTGTCCTATTCAGACAGACCTGTGGAGTCACTAACATGCATGAAAACTAGACAGAGGAAAACAAAGCAACAGTATACAACCAGACAACAAAACAACAAAAACAAACCACTGAAAAAGAGCAGAACAAAACAGTTCACAAGAGAAAAGCTTGTAGTTAGTTCAGGGATCGTTTGCTGGCCCTTAGGCGCGTTTTCCAGTCCAGTTTTTGCCAATACTTTCTGTGCAGCTTGAACTTCTTCAAAGCTATTGGATTTTGATCAGATCCTACCACTAGAAATGATTGAATGTCAAGCATTTCCTTTTGGAGCAATGCCTTTGTATTTATAGTATATATCTCATAAATTAAGTCATTTATATACTTAAAATGATCTAATTATCATTACAGAGTAGATACAAATGTAAACAGTTATTTAGAAAGAGCAAATGAATTTCCAACCCCCCAAAAATCCAGAAAGCAATATATTTTAATAGCTCAATGCCTACCATTCTGCTGTAATACTTCTCCTTTACTTCATTCCAGCACATATTTGATTAGTTCCTCAAGAAAGACAAGAAGATCTAGAATGGTTGATAAAAGTTCAACTTTTATTACTGAGAATTTTAAAAAATTTCTGTCAACTTTATTATTCACTTTTCTGAAATACATATTTAGTGTTACTATTAAATTTGGGGAACCATCTACTTCGTCATACATGAACACGAAGATGTCAGAGCTTCTAATGTTTTCCTGTACAGACCATGGCGATTTAAAATTCATGGACAGAAGCTTTGATTCATTCCCCATTGAGCAGTGGAGGTGGGTGACCCTCTCTTTTCAATCAGGGCAGACATGCGTCTCGTAAAATCAAGTATGTGCAGCACACATAAAACTGTGCTACCTGGGTTAGGTGCCCCTGTCCCAGGATGTGGTATTTTCAACAGTTTCATAAACATGTGAAAATTGGACAATGAATATAGGGCACCACAGAAGAATGGGTTAATTTGAATTATGGCGTTGGTGGAGAATATGGAAAGTACCATAAACTGCCAGAAGAACAAACAAATCCGTGTTAAAAATACAGCCAGAGTGACCTTTAGAATCAGAGATGGAGGACTTTGTGTCACTTAGTTGGGGCATGTCACTGAACTCTCTTTCCATGACTGAACTCACTGTCATGGAGTTGGTTCTGATTCAGAGGACAGGGTAGAACTCCCCTGTGGGTCTCTGAGACTGCAACACTGAGCCGGAGTAGAAAGCCTCATTGATTCTCCCTAGGAGAGGCTGGTGGTTACAAACTGCTGACCTTGATAGCAGCCCAGCCCGTAGCCCACTAAGCCACCAGGGCTCCTTTGTTCATGTCATCAGGAAAGACTAAGTACTGATGAGTGTTGGAGGACTCGGTGAAAGGATCAAGAGCTTGATACGCAATAGAAAGGCTGCATAATGTTTTGTTGAGATTATTAGTAGTAAATATTTTTAATCTTAACTATGAGGTTTAATAGTCTAAAGTAATTGCCAACCACATAAATATAGTTCTTTTCAACTTAAACTGAAAGTGTTTCCTATACAGTTTCTCTCCTTAGACCCTGCAAATGCCTATGATCACCCCAAATGTACCCTATATGAGAGGAATATGACTAAAGGGGAATCAGGATGGGTAGAGACAGTAGTTTTAGTTAATTGAAATTAAATATTTTACTTTTATAAATTAAGAAGAAAGGTATCTTTTGATGAGTTCACATTACCAGGGTTCCCCCAGAACATTTGGAAAGGTCCTGAGTAAGTAAAAGGCCTTGAAACTTAAACTTTATTAGCTTCATAGTGAAACTCCCTCTGCTAAAATAGATCTATGTTTTGAGAATTAAATAGTGACAAAAGTATACAAGAGGTCAAGCAACATGAGGATTGAAAAATCAGTCATTGGTTTTAGCAATGAAGTGTCCACTGCTGAGCTATGAGAGCAATTTCTATAAAGATACGATGGGTGTGCAGGGGTGGAAATTATACTGGTGAAGGTTCAAGAGTGAAGAGTTTAGCTGGATGAAATCCTGGAGACATCCCTTTAGACTGAGGCCTTATTATTTTTCTTGGCTCAATGCTCTTATAATGAAATTTTCTTTAGATGGTCACCGGACACTCCATAATAAATAGGGAAGATTCTAGACCTAAAATTGTAAAACAATCTTAAATTGTTATGTTTGTTTAGTGATCATTTAAATTTTGTGCAGATGAGAGTGAACCTGCTTGGCTAGATCTGTTGGTAACTAATAGGAACCATAGGGAACCTCATCCAAAGCCAAGTGCTCTGCCGGCCCAGCAGTGGGTTGCAGCCAATGCTCCCTGCTGCGCAGCTGCTGAGTTCTCTGATGGAAGGGTCTGCTCAGCTCTGAGGGGCAAAGACGATTTAGCAGCGGGGGAACTACAGAAAGCACAGAATACTCTATTCTCCTTTTAGGAAACTTGATTATTCAAGGGAAGTTACAAGATAGGATCTCAAATAAAGAAACTACAGAAAAATCAAGAGCATTTATTGTAGAATGAAGAAATTGTGGATTTGTTTTCATAAACAGGAAGGAATCAGGTGAACTACTAATGGTAAAAAAAAAAAAGTAGGAAGCTAAGGGGATGCTTTAAGGAGCAAGGAGATGGCTGAAGAGGATAGAAGTACCACCAGGTTAGAAAGTTCACAGTGATAGTAGCAGTGACTTTCTATTGATTTTGGGGGATACACATTGCTAAGTGCTTGAATGCTAGCTGGAAGAAGTTGATAGTTTGAATCCACCCGGAAGCACCTTTGAGGACGGCCTCAGTAATATGCGTCCATAAGTTCACAGCAATGAAAGCTCTACACAGCAGTTCTGCACTGCCTATTTGACCTTGAGTCAGAATGCTCGGTGTGAGACGCGCGAACAAAGCTGACTTTCTAGTAACTTGTGCATTCAACTGTTACCCTCTTAGAGATGACTCAGGTTCTTTACCATGCTTTTTTCTCTTTATCCATGCTAATATTTCTTGTTGTGAAGTCTTTGTTAAATATGAATATAGGCACTTCAGCTTTCTTTTTTGGTAATTAATCATTTTATTGGGGGCTCTTAATAATCTTTTTAAAATCATTTTATTAGGGGCTCATACAACTCTTATCACAATCCATACATATATCAATTGTGTAAAGCCCATCTGTACATTCATTGCCCTCATCATTCCCGAAACATTTGCTCTCCACCAAAACCCTTGGCATCAGGTCCTCATTTTTTCCCATCCCTCCCTGTTCTCCCCTCCTTCATGAGACCTTGATAATTTATAAATTATTATTTCATCATATCTTGCCCTGTCCGACATGTCCCTTCACCCACTTTTCTGTTGTCTGTCCCCCAGGGAGGAGGTCACAAGTAGATTACACCACTGGCCCTGAAGGTATCATCACCCTGGATTCCCTGTGCTTCCAGTTCCCATCTGTACCAGTGTACATCCTCTTGTCTAGCCAGACTTGAAAAGTAGAATTTGGATCATGATAGTGGAGAGGGAGGGAAGCCTTTAGGAACTAGAGGAAGGTTTTATTTTTCATCATTTCTACTTCACACCTTTATTGGCTCATCTTCTCCCCTAGACCCCTCTGCAAGGGGATCTCCCGTGACCGACAAATGGACTTTGGGTCTCCTGATGATGCCTTATACCTGCTCCCTTCGACACCTTGTGATCACACAGGCTGGTGTGCTTCTTCCATGTGGGCTTTGTTGCTTCTGAGCGAGATGGCTGTTTGTTTACCTTCAATCCTTTAAGACCCCAGACACTATACCTTTTGATAGCTGGGCACCATCAACTTTCTTCGCCACATTTAATTATGCACCCATTTGTCCTCAGCGATCATATCATGGAGGTGTGCACCCAATGATATGATATCTTTGTTCTTTGATGCCTGATAACTGATCCCTTTGTAACCACGTGATCACACAGGCTGGTGTGTTCTTCCATGTGGGCTTTGTTGCTTCTGAGCTACATGGCCGCTTGCTTACCCTCAAGCTTTTAAGACCCCAGACACTATGTCTTTTGATAGCTGGGCACCATCAGCTTTCTTTACCACTTTTGCTTATTTACCCACTATGTCTTCAGCGGTTGTGTTGGGAAGGTGAGCATCATAGAATATCAATTTAATAGAAGAAAGTATTCTTGCATTGAGGGAGTACTTGAGTAGAGGCCCAATGTCCTTCTGCTACCTTAATACTAAACCTATAAATATAGGCACATAGATCTATTTCCTCATCCTAATATATAAATATATTTGCATAGGTACATGTTTGTATCTATACCTCTATAAATGCCCTTTGCCTCCCAGCTCTTTCCTCTATTTCCCTTGACTTTCCTCCTGCCCCACTATCATGCTCAGTCTCCACCTGGGTTTCAGCAATACCTCTTAGTTACATTATCCTTGATCATGCCCTACCAGGGCTGTATACCCTCCTCATCACCAATTTGGATCACTTGTTGTTTCCTTGTCCCTGGGTTTGTTAACACCACTACCTTTCCCCCCACCTCCCCCTCTCCCAAATCTCCCGGAACTGTCGGTCCTGTTGTTTTCTCCTCCAGATTGTTCATCAGCCTATCTTATTTAAACAGACCTGTGGAGATAATAACACGCACAAAAACAAGACAGAGCAAAACCAAGCAACAATATACAACAAAACAACAACAACAACAAACCACTGACAAAGAGCAAAACAAAACACAACAAGAAAGAAAAGCTTGTAGTTAGTTCAAGGATCATTTGTTGGCCTTTAGGAGTGTTTTCCAGTTCAGTCGGTTGGGGCACCACTCCCAGGCCCCAAAGTCCACCTTCAGCATTCCCTGGGAACTTGTCACTCCATTCCCTTGCTATTCCGCTGCACTCCCCCAGTGCTTTGCCTCAGTGTGGTGGGATCAGGTCGGGCGCAATTCCCACACAGTGTCTCCATCTGCTGTCCCCACAGGGACATGGGTCAGTGAGGGGCGTCATGTCTCATAGTGGGGCTGGCCATGTGGTCCTCTCTGTGGACTGGCTGCTCTAATTGGGGTCATCGTCCTGAACACCTGGTGGGCCAGGATGTGCTCCACTCTCTCCTCCTCCCCCTTCATCTGCTCTCATGTGCTCTGATCAGATATGGCCCTCTCCTGGAGCTGCAGAATCAATGTTGTCCTTTGAAATAAATTCTTCTGGGGGGAGGGGCAGGCGTCCACTTAGTATTCGGTACTGGGGCCAGCCCCCCAGACCTCTCCACTGGTTCCCTACTCCACGCAGGCATGTTGCATTCACACCTTGGGGCACTGGGTTGAAGTCTGGTGCCTCTTTCCCAGTGGAGATGTAAACAATACCCTCCCCTCGGATGGGTTAGCGCTAATTTTTCCTCATTCGTGTACTTTTAAACTAACTGGAAGTGTCAACATGTAAGATGGGTTTCTCAATTCACAAGCCATTGCCATTGTGATACCTCTAGTAGTTCTCTTTCCTCAGTCATTCTAGATGTAAGAGTAGCATTGCCTCACAGGCTCTGCAAGGTTTGCAAGGTTGCACGGCTTTCGGGTTGCAAGCTGTCACATCCATCTTTGTCCTAGGGAGTGGCTGCGTGTTTGGACTGCGGGCTTTCATTCAGCAGTCAAGCTCCCAACCAGTGTGCCCTTAGTGGGTGAATGTATGGATTGCGATAAGAGCTGTCTGAGCCCCCAAGAAAATGATTTAAAAAATAAAAATTGGTCATTTCTTATGCAGTATATGATTGAATCTGCCTATTCTTAATCCAATCTGACAATATCTATCTTTTAGTTGGAGGATTTGCACTAGATTATGCATCAATGTGCTACAAACATTTAAATCATGGGATTTAGACTACCCATCTTGCTGTTTATTTATTTTTTTCCATAGCCACCTATTCTTTGTTACTTTCTCTTTTCTGTTTTTGTGTGTGTAGTGTTTCTGATATTCAATTTATTTGCACAGTTTATATTTGCATTAATTATACAAGGGTGTAGATATATATTATTTTTTATTGATTGTTCTAGGACATCACATATGAACCTTTAATTTATCACAGTTTATCTTGATAAATAATTGATTGCTTTACATATTGTATAAGAAGCTTCTGGCAGTATACTTTAATGCCCTTCAAATCTTGCTTTTATTTTATTCTACATATGTTATAAATACTACAATTAATTAGTGTTATTTTAAATTACACAGTCATTTATATTTTAAAGAAATTTAAGATGGCAAGACATCTTTTATCTTTAGTCTTATACTTACCCTTTGGGGCACTTTGCATTTATCTTTGTAGCCAAGTTTCCATCTGGTTGTATTCTCCTTTTGTCTGAAGAATTTTCATGAACCGTTTTTACAGTACAGGTTTGCTAGCAACACATTTTTGTAAAGTCCTCTTTGCTGAATGCAAAATTCCAATGTGACTCTTCTCCTGGGCCTGCAGATGTGCTGATTCCCGGTGGTGCTGTTGGAGAAGAGTCAGATGGCGTTAGAACCGCAAGGTTGGTGGTTCAAACAAACTAGTCATTTCAAGAGAGAAGGACTAGGCGGGAGAATCCTGTCAAGATGTATAACCTTAGAAACCCAGGATGAGGGTCACCATGAGACAGGATCCACTCGATGGTGGTGGGTTGATAGTTTGGTGTTTCCATTATATTCCACTTGTATGGTTTCTGACAAGCAGTCTCTATGTTTAAATAGTTGGTTCTCTATGTGTAACATGCTGTTTTCCTCCGGTGGCCCTTCACATTTCGTCTGTCTCTTAAAGAAAATACACACATACACGAGGGGAAATCTCTCCCCCAAATGGATTTTTTTCAAAGTAATGTATTAAAAGTTTTTTTTAGAGAACAAACTTATCACCTTCAAAGTACACTCCATTACACTTAATACATGGCATCTATGATTCCTTTCTTAGAAATATTTTCTAAACTCAATTGTTTGGATGATTGACAGCAACTCTCTCATTTTTTTCTTCACCTCTTCTCTGTCATCAAATTGCTGTCCTTTCATACCCCTCTTCATTCATGGAAACAAAAAGAAGTCTCACTGAGCAAGGTCAGGTGTGTAAGGTGAATGGGGAAAGAGGCATGCTGGGTTTTTTTTGCCCAAAGCTGGCACACTGAGATGGCTACATGAGCAGGTGTGTTGTTGTGATGGAAAAACCAGTACCCCATCTAAAAAAAATCAGGCGTTTTTTTTTTTTTTTGCCACATACTGTTGTACTATCTTTTCCATACCTCGAAATCGAAAGCTTGATTAACAGTCTGACCCGGTGGAACGAACTCCCAATGCACTATGAGTTAACATTTTCATTTTTTAAGGAAGTTGATGAATGTCCAGAATGATGTTTGTCATCAATCAACATTTCACGTTTTTTTGAAATGAGAAAACCACTGTACACTTGAGTTTTCCCCTTAGCGCTGTCCCCATAAGCTGTGTTCAACATCACAACACTTTCTGAGGCACTTTTTCCCAAGCTGCAAACAAAATTTCCCAGATTCACATTGTTCTGTTAAGTAGGCCATCACAAAAAACGAGATTCAAGCAAAACTGCTTTTACGAAAAATTCACTGTGACCATAAAGGACCTTCCCAGGTGACACCACTGGGCTCACTAACTCAGACCGAGTTGCTGGATGCTCCCCTAGTGGGAAAATACATATCTTATGGTAGTTATTGCTCGAGAATATACACACCAATTCAATTCGGGAATGTCCATTACATTATTTGGGTGTGTAGCCAATCTTACTTTCCTTTTGCCTCATTCCTTCTCTAGTAACATAAGCTCACTGTGCTCTGAGGGTTCTACCACTCTTTTGAGTTGTTGCTGCCAGTTTGACCCCATGTAGATAGATTTTTAAAGAGCATAATATTCAAGGCAGACATTCTTTTCCAGTTAAGCTCAGCTGTTGGAAGATTTTAGGGGATATTTGTGGTGTAAATTTTAGAGGATATTTTATGGCAATAATTTTGGAGGGAGGTTCTTCAAGCCTCCATGACTCTATAAGGCATGGAGTCTATGAAAATTTAAAATTCTATTATGTATTTTTCCTTCTTTGATCTGAATTCTTCGTAGAATCTTTGATAAAAACAATCTTCAATAGTGGCAACCAGGTACCATCCAGTTCTTCTGGATGCATGGCAAAGAAGACAAGTGTTAATGGAGGCAATTCGTCGCACTTTCCATTTCCTCCGCAATTTCCCATTTTACTTCTTCTGTCACTCCATGTGAATAGGAACCAATTGTTGAGCATTGTATGACAGCTTGCAAGCTTCCAAATGGCACAAGATTTATGCGGTAAACTAGTAAGTAGGACAGAAACATTAAATGCATCAGGAGGTCATTTACCTAGGATATCCCATAAAACCGTGACCTTAAATCTCCACATCAAGGAACCAAATCTCATGAGGTGTCCATTTGTACATAGTCAGCCTCAACAGTTGCTTTCTTTATTTTTCATTCTTGACCATTGGAATAAATATATTTCTTACAAAACCTTTGCTAATTCAAACTTTCTAAGTGAACAACTTACTGTTAATAATCATATTATTCGAACTTGGATCTGACTCATACTCAGTATTTTGTTCCATTGCTGTAAACCAAAGCTCAGTCCCGCATAAGCAATAACCCACTCTGTTCCACCCCCTTCTTGCTCTAATAACTACTAATACACTTTGGGCTGTACACATTTACTGGTCCTTATTCTTACCTATGAATGAGATCATACAATACCTGTACTTTTGTGATTGACTTATTTCACTTAGTATGGTTTTAAGATCCAGTCATAGTGTCCATTTCTCTACTGGCAGAACAGCATTGCACTATAGGTATAGATCACATTTTGTCAATGCATTCATCTGTTGATGGGCCATGACCAATCTTGTACACTCTTCTGTCTAGCATAATGTACATGACCCCATCATGATTCCATCCCTGTTTCTGTGGTTTGCCTGCAACCGTGATGTTGTAATCTGCTGCCCATCATATTTCTGTGGCACGTTCCTCTGCCTTTCCATGTCTTACTAAGCCTCCAATTCCCTATCAACTCTTGGATCCCATTACATCCTTGAGCTAATTGTCTCCCTCAGCCAGATATCTCTGTGCTATTGTCCTGCCCTTCCTTGTTTAAGACTTAACAGTCTCCATAAATTATATTTTAGCTTTGGCATTTCTCTTTTGTACTCTATAACAGACCTGACCTTATAAGTGTATGCCCAGTACATGAACTTAAATATTTATAATGCAATATTGATATTATTTTAGAAAACATTACTGTTTTTAATTTCTCATAATGTGGTCAGAATATTTAAAACACAGTTTTCATAATATTTGTAAGGTAGTATTTAGCATTTCTGTGCAACTTTATATGATAATGTTGACTATTTCAGTAGGTAATGGAATAAAACAGGGTAACTAAGTGCAATTTTAGCAATTTTATTGTTCATGGGAAACATGAGTTAAAATGATAGAGATTTCAGAATTTGTGGGAATTTCTTATATGTTATCTTTCACTCTCTCTTTCTGTAATTTAATGGGTTTGTAGTCTTTTCAGGATACTCCCAGCATTTAAGGATTATAAAGGCTTTAATTTATCTCTATAACAATATTTTAAAAATCAAAAGTATTAAAAAATTTTATATTAAATATCCTGATATAGCATGAAATTTGAGTATTAGCATTAGAAGTTTTGATATTCTTTGGTGTTCTTAGGTTCCCAAATGGTAACATCACGATAAATGGAGAAAAGGTTGAAGTTGTCAAGGACTTGTGTCCTGCTTGGATTCACAATCAATGCTCATGAAAGTGGCAGTCAAGAAATCAAAAGTTGTATTGCTTGAGGCAAATCTGCTGCACAAGACCTCTTTAGTGTATTTCTTCAGATGATATCTTTTGTAATAACTCTGCCTACTGGTATTTATTTGGTTTACTCAACATGAATTTATTGTGCCTTTAGCTCTTGCTTCTTCGTTATTTTCTGCTAACTGTGAGGCC
Source organism: Tenrec ecaudatus (assembly GCF_050624435.1). Lineage (NCBI taxonomy): Eukaryota > Metazoa > Chordata > Mammalia > Afrosoricida > Tenrecidae > Tenrec > Tenrec ecaudatus. The sequence continues at coordinate 113,670,515 of NC_134532.1, forward strand.
CCAATCTAGAGATAAAAATATCGTTAGAAATGTGAGGGGACAAATCTCACAGAACTGCACAAGAGCTGTTACTCAGGTTTTGTATTTTTCTTTAATATAGATATGGGGAGCTAGCAACAATGAGTAGGTGAAGAAAATATTCTGAAATTGATTGTGGTGATAATTGTACAACTCTCCTTCATATGACTGAACAATGAAATTGTATGATACGTGAAGTATATGCCAATCAATCTAACTTAAATCAAAAGGACCCAACAATTGTATTCGCCGTAACTCAGTGATTGTTTTCCCTAAGTGCTTGGAATAAGTGGACAGTCAGACTAGGATTCCCCAACAACAGAAAGAAAGATTACGTAAGAAGAGGTAGTTTTCTATGGATAAAATGGCCGACAGGTGGAGTAAATCTATTTCTTTTTTCTCCTCCCTTACTCAGTGGCAAAATGCTTGCTGATCCCTTAATCCAAGCCAGCTAGTCCCACAACCAGCAATGCAACCCAGATAAAAGCTAGCAGGCCAAAAATAGCTCATTTTTTAATGTACACCAATGAGAAACATATAAGAAGACAGTTTGTGAAAAAAATAAGACCATTTTATTTTATACTTGTCGTGGAACAAGAAATGATCGGGAAAGCTCAGAAAACATTTTGCTGTCAGATTGTTCATTTTTGTTCCTCATCAATTTGCATTTTCTTTGAACAGCATGGATGAGCTGCATAGGAACATACTGTGTTTGGGGAAACGGTGATATTGGTTGGCCCATCTGGTAAAAGAGCTTGTTTCCTTAAAAAAAAAACAAAACTTGCCTGTATGTTATGACATCATTCCTTATAAAGGTAGAGATAGATTATTGTGCACATATAACATAATGAATTTATATGAGATATAGTGACTATCCCATGAGTGAGGGAACAAGACATAATTTGGAGTTGGAGCCTAGAGTGATTTATGAAGGTCATTGTCTTACAAGTTCAGATGCTTTCCATATGGCGTCGGAGGACCCCCCCCCCCATTTACTGTATGTATAAAACATATGTAGCAAATTAGTTTCACTTACATTTTCCCCTTAAATATGTTTTGGTTTAAAAATGACAGTGTCTTTTGTTTATCTGGTCTGTAAAATGCTACACTTCCCTCCCTCCCACCACTCCTAAGACAGAGGTTATTTGTTAATAAGGACTGAGCGTTTTTAAATGAAACAGAGAGAATCGAATGTGAGCCCTTTGACATTGGGACTTGCTGTGCCTTGGGTGCCAGAGTCTTCCATCTCATTGGATTTATGGCTTAACTTCCGTATCACGCTTAACTTGTGTGTGTTCAGCAATGTGACCTTGTCTAGGAAGAGGAAAAATGAATTGTTCACTTCCCAGCTGTAGCATATTATATTTCTATCTAATTGCATTTTCAAATAGATGTGAAGATGCAACTCCTTCCATCTAAAGGGAATTGCTTTACTTTAAGAGTGATGGAGACTGGATTAGGAATAATATTCTAAATGGAAAGTATTTTATTCCTAAAATAATAAGCTTTTACTTGACCTCAGCTGCAATCCCATTAAGTGGATTTTTCTTTGTATCATCCCTTTCACTGTGAAGACATAGACCTACACACCTTCAGTATATAACTTGGTATTTCTATTCTTTTAGGAATTGCTGGACTTTATAGTCCAGCTCCCACCCCTAAATATATAGCATACCTATTTTATTTAACACTAAAAAATACTGCATGGTATCCCAAATGTTATTGCTGATTTTATTTGAAAAATTTATAATGCACTTAAAATGTTGGAAACTTACAGGGCTATCACAGAACCATGCCTGGAAATAATTGGAGGCACAATTCCAAAGGCAAGACACTACCTAAACATTTTTGTTGGCGAAGTTTCATGTGCTTTTATACCCTTCTCTGGCTGGATGTACTCAGTGATTTGTATCTCATTTATTATACAATTTCCAAGTTATACAATCTCTAAGTCACAGATTATGAGAAGGTAAGAGTATTCTTTGGTTTGAAAACTCTTTAATATTGTGGATTTGAAGCAAAATATTCTTTGAATATAAAAATAAAACCTAGGAAATATATGTCTTTCTTTTTAGTTGAAACAGAGCAAAATATCTATAAAATCATTAACTAGAACCAATGAGAAATTGAATGGGATATAGAACTTTCTAGTAGAGATTTCATTTGAAATAAAAACTTCAAATATAATTTAAAATTAATATGCCTATGTGTGTAAACACATTGCATTTCACCAATACTATAGAATCACCATGAAATGACAGATATGTGCTGGGCATTTTGGTAAGGCAGTACCAGACTCCAATTCAATGCCACCAAAATCTGATACTGTACCTTAATTCCCATGAGGCATTCAGGGTCCATGCACCAGGCTGCATGAGCGATCTTATTTCGGAAGAAGGAAAGGAAAGTTGTGCCTGGGAAGTTTTAACAATTGTTTTGACAACTTATTTCCTAGATGATGATTTTCCTGTGGGTAAAGAAGGGGTGCTGGTGCTTGGAACTGCCAAGGTAGCTTTTCCAGAATCACGATGATCTGCCTGCTATTGTGAACATTTCCTCTCGTGTACACAGGCAAATATTGATCTCAGTATGACCGTCATCCGCTTTCTTCAATCTTCCTCTAGCAGACAGCTCACAGCTGTGCACGCTGTCTCCATAGCGAGGTCATTTGCTGCTACACTCAGATGATTTGGGGTGTGAGGAAGTAGTGCAGTAGCAGGGCCTCTGATGTCTTTCTCCGTGTTCTCTGTGTTCTGACCGGTGTGCCACATTGTTCAGCAGGCTTCCATGGGGTCCTGGTTGGCTTCGGAGACTACAGAAGGAGGAAACAGCGCTGTGAAGTCTGAACATCTGCTAGAGTCATGAATGGCTTTGGGGATGAGCTCATCAGTAGGTAGGTCAACTAACGACTCCGCTCTGCTATCATCAGCCAGATTCACTACTGTTACCCCGGTGAGAATTACTAATGTGTCTCCATGGGCAGGAGATAGGGTAGCTAGCCAAAGAGCTCTTTTTTCTCCTGTCTTGGGGTAGGAGTGGGAATGAGGATGGGGAAGAAAGGGCAATGTGGAAAGCCATTTATGAAGGGCTGTTCAGGAGACATCATGATGTGCAAAACAAACAAGGTCACACAAACAGAGATCAGCATGCCCTAACTTGGATTATCCCAGCGGAAGAACTCACTATATCCTGAAAGAGGAGGTCAAACCTGGGTTCTGTTTCTACCTAGAAGCCAGTCATTCTTACAGGAGCCTCATCGAGAATGCTGGGGTTTGTTCACAAGATGTATCACCAACATGGAACAAAGTTTCTTTTCCTTGATTCATAAGCAAATCGTAAAATGAAAATTTCAGAAACCAACAAATTTTCTGGATATAATCATCTCAATGTTCCCTTTTCCTCCATCAGGTATTTGTTAATGTTTTCCGTTAGCGTCACATATAATAAACATTGCTGTTTGCCAGGCAGCATGTCAGGGTGAAGATGTGTATGGGACCCGTGCACAATTCGTATCTTTGGTGATCTCCCCACCCAATGGGAAAGAGAGAGACATGGATCATTTTATGGAGCTGGGGAAGAGCAGCAATTGAGCCATTATCAAATGATGGTGATTTGAAAATTTTGAAACTAAGTAGGTTCTTGTAAGATGTAATGATTTACACACAGCTCTTACTGTTGTTGCTACTGTTGTCGAGTGAGCTTTGGCTCACGGTGATTTCATTAGAGCGCAATGAAAAGCTAACTGGCCCCACGTCATCTTCATGATCATTGGTATGAAGTGCTATCACGCCAATCGATTCCACTGAGAATTCCCCTCGTTTAACTGACCCTCTACCAAGCAAGCTCCTCTTCTCTAGTGCTTGCTCTTTCCCGATGCTGCGTCCAAAGTAAACTCAGCAAAGTCCCCCCATCCTTGCCTCTGAGGAGTGGTGTGGCGCTATTTTGTACATATTTAGCATGTACATATTTTCATTAATCAATTATCTTAGATCTAGTCATGGCCTTACATCTCAGCTCATGAACAAAGATTCAGTTGCTTGCTTTCTCTACATGTTAAGGGTAGTACCATGAAGATGCTACTATGAAACATGGAAAACCCTTTTTCACAAAGTTTTCAAATCAGAATCATTTGATAATGGCTCAGTGGGTTTGTTGAGTGAGCCAATGAACGGAAAGTGTCATTATCTCACTGTTGGTGTCTGAATCGTTTTTGTCACATCCCTCGCGAAAAACTCTTAGCCCTTGATTTAATTAACTCATATTGACCTTTTCACTGCCACGAAGTCCATGCTGACTCATAGTGACGCCCTGTGGGTTTCTGAGACTGCAACTGTTTATTGGGGTAGAAAGCCCAGTCTTTCTCCTGCAGAGCTACTGGGGGTTTTGAACTGCTAGCCATGAAGATTGCAGCCAGATGAGTTACCACTACACTAACAGGGCTCCATCATATCAACCCTAACAGATGGTACTATAACATGTTATTGGATGTTCCTGTAATGGGAAACAAATCTTCTGGTGCTATATTAAGTTGAAAGGAGCCTTGGAGTGTAGTGGTTACTTGTTGAACTTTTAACTATAAGGTTAGCGGTTTGAAACTACCAGCTGCTCTGTGAGAGAAAGACGAGGCTTTCTACTCCTGTAAAGTGTTACAGTCTTGGAAACCTACAGGGCAGTTGTACCCTGTCCCATGGAGTAACCATGATTTAGAATCAACTTGATGGCAGTGAGTTTTGGTTTTGTGTTAGGGTGGGGGAAAAGAAAGTCATCGGTAGAAAGAAATAAGCATTAAAATGTTAATAATTCTATAAGAATTATTAGGGGCTGGGCTATAATGGAGGGTTATGGTATTTTGGTGTCTAAGGCGATCTGTGAACTTTCAAATAAAACGTTGTTGGAATTATTATCTGTGGTAATTATTGTATCATTTTATCTTTGTAATTACATTGATGTGTATTTTCTCATGATATGATAGAATATTCTATAAAGCACCCGAGGAGCCATCTAGTGAGCCCCCCTCTATTCTCCAGCTAAGAAGTAGTGACCCCAACCTCTGTTAATTAGGGACAGACCAAGGAGAAGAACTGGTCTGTGTTGGGTTTGGAGATCCTGTTCCGATTCCATCATGTGCCTAAGGCGTGCTTGCTGATGATCCCCTGCCCATTGCCTGTGTGCCTACTTGGTATTGTGTGCACTGTTCCTTACAGATCCAGCCACTTGGTCGTGATGGCTGTTACTACTATGGTTGGTTGCTATCTTTATATTCCCTTTGGTAGGAAATTGTTGTCTCAATTGTTCAAATCAGTGCTGGCAGTGGGCAGATATTTTCCAAAGTGGTCTCATTGCTCATTTCGGTTCAGAATGTTACCGCGCTCCCTCAAGCCATACTTGAAAGTAAAACTGTGTTCCTTCTTTCTCCAGACGCGTTCCTCTCCCCTCTCACAGCTGACTGTTCCTACGCAATCCTCCACCTTGAAAAGCATGCCCCCTTTCACTTGCTGTGTGTCAGTGTTTTTCAGAAATGCCCATTAAGTGGATCAATTTTTCCACCCCTTTCAACACTAGGAAGCAAAACAAGTTGAATGATGTCAAAAGCAAGTCACCCATGGGGATAATCACAAGCAAGATCTTCTTTCTGGATATAATTTAAAATTTTGAGGGGGTGTATAATTTTGTGAATTCTTTAGGAACTGGTTGAATACCACTAGGGAAGCAAAATTAATTATATAGAAATCCAAACACATATTTGTAACTTTGAGGGCCTTAACTTTGAAGAATATATTAGGAAGCCCATGTACTGATCTAGAGATGGTGGACATTTTTACACTAAATCAAAAGAACTTATGAATCAATAGTGTGGCATAACATAATCAACTTAGTATAAGATTTATTGATTTAAAACTAAATAATAAACTTGTTTCTAACATGATGCAAGTTCTCTCACAACATATGTAAATTCTAAATCACTAAATGAATTCACAGAATTTCAAAGAACCACATTGTCTATATATAGCTTCAAATGAAACATTCTTTTAGGGGCCGGCACTGGAATAAGTTTGCTTAGAAATCGCCTAAGAACACAATTTGAGAGTAGCCACTTTAACATGTGAAAAAGTTTAAAAGCTCTTTGCTATATGTTTTCTATCTGTCAGATGTGACTGTTGGGTCATCATTGAACTGTTTTCCACAGGGTTAGGAGTTCAAAGCCACTATCTTTGTTCCTGTCAGTGGTTACAGCTTTGAATACCCTACACAGGGTCACTGTGAGTCAGAATTTACTTTATGGCAATGATTATATATACACAAATATACATAATTGTTCAGTCATGCATAAACTTAGTTTTACATATGCATTTGCTATAGATATTTTATTCTGATCATTTTAGTTTCATTAACCATATAGTTACAGTCTGTCATAGTAAAATGTAAAAGACAATGTAGCACATACACAAACATAAGAGATGGTCATTGACCATAGTCTTTTAAAGAAATTCTTTAGTTATTTCTCAAGTTTTCTAATAATTGTGTGAAAATCCATAAAAGATTGCTGGATAAAGTTAAGAGAAAATTCAGTTTCAGTACAAAGTTTCAAACTTATGTAACTAACATACTGTGGAATTCCTTTCTTCAAATTCCTTTCTTCATGCTTGTAGAGATCATTTGTCGTTGTTGTTGTTGCTAGGTACCACCAACTTAGAGCCAATTCCTATCAACCCTGTATACAATAGAACAAAACACTGCGTATCCTGCACCATCCTCACAATTGTTTGAGCCCATTGTTGCAGCCACTGTGTCAATTCCCCTCATCAAAGGTATTCCTCCCCCACCCTCTTCTTTACCAAGCATGATGTTCAAGGGATTAGGCCCTCCATCTAACTTGTCCAAAGTAGAAGTCATAAACCTAATAGGGTTACGTAGACATAGACAAAGTGCCCCAGATCCAACCCTGCTGGACTTATCTGTTCTTTTTTAATGTTAATTTATTATTATTTTAATTATCTAGCTTCTTTTAATTTTTTATAGTTTATATTTGATTAATTCCTTTCTATAGCCATTTATTTTTTTGCGTGTAAATTAGGTGTGTGGGTGGTTACATTTCAAATAATCAACTTTGTATGCAACAATTTAAACTACTAATCAAACCCTCACATTGTTTCCCCATCACCTGTTTCTTGATTTCTCTTTTCTCTCTTATCTTCCATTTAACTGAAGTTAACACCTATCAACAGTCAAGACCATTGCTTTATCTTCCTTCCCATGTCCTTCCCCAACCCTGGTGATAATCCCAAAATCTGTTCCCTTTGCCATGAAAGTCTATATCTTATTTTGTATGGTTGATTCCCACCCAACCCCCCTAATCATAGTGATCTTATATAATATTTTTCCTCTTGTGATTGGCTAATTTAGCACAACATAATGTTCTTCAGGTTCATTTATGCCATGAGGGGCTTCATGGGTTCATCCATCCTAAAAGGACCCAAACCACTGCCCTACCTGGTGTCCCCATTCAAGTGAAAGCGAGGCTGCTTTTCAGAATGTTGTGTGTCTCCAATGAGTTCCTAAACAATTTTCCATGTGTTTGACAATTTTCCCTCTGTTTGGGGAGTAGTTTATTGAGATTTGGTTAGGGAGTGTGATTTAATAGGAGGAACAAGGGACTAGAAACAGCGGGCCTTTATTCTACCCTGGGTTCTGTGGCCTGGCAGAGGAGTCAAACCGCCTTAAATCTTGATTTCCATATGTAAGATGGGGATAATGTCATCCTAGCTTTCCTCACAGGGATGTTGTAAGGATCAAGTGAGATAATGTATGCTCCTTGCAGGCTCTGACATGCTAAAATGTAAGTTACTGTTATCGTATGCAATAGAATCTGGAAGACTGAGCTTCTTTTTGTCTCTGGTGATTATGTTTTTGCTTACTTCAGCATTTGTCCTGCCCTGGCTATAGTTGCTCCGTGGTTGAAGGCCTGCTGGATGAGGCGCTCATTCTCTAAACTGGCGACAGTGCGTCTGTTCCTTCATGTTAATTGGAGTAAACCTTGACCCAGTTCTTTAGCCTCTCCTTTGGTAACTTTTCCCGAGATTCTACTCTAGAAGAAAACGGCAATTTTTATCTCCTGTGGAATGATGTTCAAACTCTCTCTTGTTGCCTACAAGAGTCCTACATGATGTCCTTGGTTCCTGCTGTTCTGATCATTGGACAGTTCTCTTGCCTTCCTCACAGTGTTCTAGCAATGATGACCTTTATGTTTCTCCATTGGGTCTAATATATTCTAGCCCAGTGCCTTTGAACCAGTTGTTTCCTCTCATCAGAATACCGTCTCCTCAGATCATCTCATGTTGGATTACTTCTTGGTGTGACCCCATTCATAAACAGTCATTTTCAACACCCAATCTTCAGGAGACCACTCACCCCCAATCTTTCTATTTAGTCTGGCTCTGTTTTATTTTATACTGCCTATTTTATTTATTTGTTCACTTATTTATGCCTTGCCCCCCCCCCCCCATCATGATACTATAAGCTTCCTCAAGAGGGCAGGCCTCTTTTGGATCTCAGCTGAGATCATATTGTCAAGGGAGGGGATGGTGCTAACTAGTTAGTGATTGTCATGCAAAGTTATGACAAGGTGCCCCTGGACAGGTATATATCCCTATCAGAGGGATAAGGGACACTGATGGGAAAGTCCAATCAGGAGAGGGAAAAGGGAGCAGAAATCTGTGGGAGAAGAGAAATTAATGTCTTTTGGTATCAAAGGGGGAAGACCAACCTCCAAGCTGTGGAGGAAGGGGGAAAAGATGGCTAACAATACTTTTATGGATCTTAAGGGGGGAGTATCCCTGGTAATAGCACCTAATAAGTCACATTGGCCCGAGCTTCTGGACACCCTAGGGACTGAGGCCCAGTGCCATAGAACACTCCGGCATTGAATCTTAGATCTTCAAAGTGAACAACATGCTCCAAAGTCCACATCAGATGGATCCGATGTGGAAACTCCATTAGACAAACTGGAATCAACACCATACACACCTGTAACCTGAGAACTTTAGACAGAAAATTCATGGTGTTTGAAGAAACACAAGATAGCTATTCTAAGAGTATTGAACTGTCAGTAGTTGGACAAACAATGACTTAATACATTAATGCCTGATATGCTGTATTATTTTGGCAGACCTGTTATTGACATTGTCAGTGAATACCTTATTTTCTGTACTAAGATAAATATAATTCTGGCAGCCCTGATGATTGATATTGTCAGTGAATATTATTGTAAATTTTGCCTAACAACCAACTTCCATTGTTGTATAAAGTGTCCAGACAAGTAAAGATTTATTCTGTACAAGTGAATAATTCAGGAATTACAATATGTAGTTAGCCCACACTGGTCTGATATCCCTCTTTCAACAGGGTTTTTAAAATAGTACCAGGGACTAATCAATGACATGATTAATGGAAGATCTTTATGCTCCAGGAGATGATCGATAAGACTCTCTACTATAAATTAACAAGGAGTTCGCTAAAAGAAGCCAAAAGCAGATTTAAAAAGCCCAAAACAACAACAAAAAAACATAGATCCAGGAATGTATTTGGGGCTTGCACTAAATCCTAGCTCCAATTTAAGAACAATTAGTTCTTACATCATTGGTCTGCTCAATACTTGTCCTCAGGAAGGGCGCACAGGAGATACGGTGTGGTAGTTGCATGATGTGATGTCAACTTGAGACTATTAAGAGTGAATGGGGGATGAGCTGGCAAGATGGCACCCAGGTAAGCAGCCCGCATTGGGAGCTCTGCGGTGATCAGTGTAACCAGGGTGGAGATTTTGATATGTGAAGTCTCCTGTGATAGCCCAGAGCACATCCTTGGTCTGGAAAGCTACCTCCCCCACATTTAGCCTTGCTCCGGAACCCTGGGGATCAGTGACCTGGTCCCTGTGACTTCCTGCCCCACGCCAGTCATGCTACTTCAAGCCCCACTGTGGCCACCATCCACTGATTGGCCCCCTTCAGCCTTATTGCCACACATAGAGCTGGCTGGCAGCCATGTTGAGTCCCCCATAAATGCAGCTGGACCCCCCATACTGCAAGAGTCTACTCGCGGCACACTCCAGTGAGCTGTTCCCCACATGGTGGTGGTCCAGCTTCTGAGTTCGGGTCCCTCACACCAACAACCTGTGGGCCCAGTGAACAGGGGTAAGCCCTGTCTGCGCCAGCTCTCCCCACTATTGCTGGACACCTCCCAATCCCTGCAGCCGCGGAGCCTCTCCTCCCACCACATGCACTAGTGGTGGCCTGTGCCTATGCAGCACCCACTGCCCCCTGCAGCGGCAGCTCTCCCATCATTTCTTGGCTACCCCTCACCCCCCACACCTGCAGCACTGGCAGATCCTCTTCTCCCGCCACATGCAGCAGCAGTGGCCTGTGTCTGAGCAGTGGCCTCTGCCTGTGGCAGTGGCAGCTCCCCTCACTACTGCCTGACATGCCCCCTACCCCTGTAGCAGGCAGCTCCTCTTCTCCCACCACACACAGCAGCGACCTCCTGTGACTGTGAAGCACCCCCTGACCATGGCAGTGGCAACTGTCCCCACCAGTGCCAGGCACCCCCACCCTTTCATAGTGGGACCTTCCCTACTGTCACCCGGTGCCAACTCACTCAAAAACAGGACCCCCTCTGCTGCATCTGCCCAGGACCTCCACCCAAAGCAAGGAGGAAGCCTCCCACCAGCACTAGCAGCAGTAGGACTCTCCCTGCCTATGCTCAGCACCCATTCCCATGACAATGAGGCCTCCACCACTGTTATTTGCTACTTGGTGTTTTTTTTTTTAAGGCTACCACTGATATGAAGGGAGATAGGAAAGCACCCAATAAAAAAGGCACGAGATGACAGCAATGAATCCACAGGTCATGATAATAACTCTGAATGTCAATGATCTCAACTCATCCATTAAAGTACAAAAGCTAGCAGACTGGCTCAGAAACCATAGCCTATCAATCTGTTGAGAGACACTTCTTAAGCTCACAGACAAAAATAGACTAAGAATAAAAGGCTGGTGGAAAATATACCAGCCAAACAGCAACTTAAAAAAAGCAGGATTTGTGACCCTAATGTTCAACAAAATTGACCTCAAGGTCAAACCATAAGAAGAGACAAGGAGGGGCACTACATAATGCTCAAAGAATCAGTAAATCAAGAATCAGAGAGCATAATAAATATGTACGCACCTAATGAGACACCGTTATCTATGGAAAGCCAACAGAAAACATCATAGTCAATGGAGGAACGACTAAACAATCCCACTGAAAAAGGGGACCAGACAAGGGGGCCCCTTGCCCCCACTTCTATTCAACATTGTACTTGGGGTCCTAGCTAACAACACAAGACAGCAGAAGGGCATTAAAAGGTATCCAAGTTGGGGAGAAGGTGAAACTATTGCTATTTGCAAACAACACGATTCTAGACATCGAAAATTCCCAAAGCTCTACAACAGAAGTGCTGACAGCTATAGAGGAATATAGAAGGGTGGCAGGATACAAGATCAACAAACAGAAGTCTATTGGTTTGCCATATACATCATACAAGACCATGGAAGAAGAGATCAAGAGCCATCTCAATAACTAAGAACAAATGGAAATAGCCAGGGATATATTTAACCAAAAAAACAAAACACTTATTATACAAGGAAAAAACGACAGGACTCTAGTACAGGAAATCAAAAGCAACCACAAAAATGGAAGAATATCACATGCTCATTTGGAAGACTCAATAGAGTAAAAATATCAATTTTACCCTAGGCACTACATAAGTTTAATGCTATCCTGACTCAAATGCCAACAAGCTTCTTCAAATAATTGGAAAAAACTGACGACCAATTTCATATGGAGAAAGAAGAAGCCAAGAATTAGCAGAGAGCTCCTCAAGAAGGAAAAAGTCGAATGGCTTTCTTTACCTGACTTTAACACCTACTACATAACCACAGTGGTCAAAATTGTGAGGTACTGATATAATAACAGATACTCGGACCAATGGAAAAAAACAGAAAACCCAGAAATAAAACCATCCAGCACATAGGCAAGTGATCTTCGGCAGGGGTCCCACAAACATCAAGTGGGAGGTGGATGTCTTATCTACCAAGCGGTGCTGGAAACAAAGGTTATCCACCAGTTAAAAAATGAAGCAAGATGTTTACCTCACCCCCATTAACAAGAACAAACTCAAGGTGGCTCAGACTAGAACTCAAACCCCAAACTATCAGGACCATCAATGAAGGAATCGGGAGAAACCCAGAGCCTTGGCTCAAGGAATACAAAGGCTAACTGCAATAGGGAAGGGAGCACACACAGATGAACCTAAAATTGACAAGTGGGATTTGCTAGGGTTAAAAAGCCTGTGTGATTCGAAAGACCAATAGGGTAACAATAGAACCCACAGACTGGGAGAGGATTTTTAGTAATGACACAACAAAGGGCTTATTGCTAAAACATACCAAAGCCTCGAAGCTTGCAAAAAGAGGGAAACAGTTAATCCCCTGAGGAAGTGGGCAAAAGACCTGAAAAGAAATTTTACTAGGGAAGAGAACCGAATGGCCAATAACCACAAGAGAAACTGCTCCCACTCATTAGCCATCAGAGAAATGCAAATTAAAACAACCATGAGATACCATACAAAACCCTTAAGGTTAGCCAAAATAAAAAAATCAGAGAGCAACGAATGTTGGAGGGTCATGTGGCGAGACAGGAATTCTCCTCCATTGCTGGTGGTCATGTAGATACTTACAGCCTCTGTAGAAAGCGGTCTGGCGATATTTAAAACAAATGGAAATTGATCTACCTTGTGACCCAGTTATCCCTCCAGTGGGCATTTACCCAGAAGAGGTAAGAAATAAACTATGACCAGTCGTTTGCACTCCAATGTTTATTGCGATGCAATTCACAATTGCAAAGAATTGGAAACAACCCAAATTTCTATCCATAGACTAGTGCATTAGTAAACTATGGCACGTTCATACAATGGAGTACTGTGCATAACTAAAAAGCACCGATGATCACATGAAGCATTCATCTCATGGGAAGAGTGGGAGGAAATTATGCTAAGCAAAGTCAGCCAATCATAAAAGGACAAGCACAACATGAGTCGCCTGAGATAAGTATAACCAGCATAGTCACTATAGAAGAAAACCTCCTATCTCACAATACACGGGTTGAGATACGGCCAGTCAGTTGGAGATCAGACCAAGCCCAAGGAGGTACATGATAACCCAACACAAAGAAGGGAAAAGGGGGAAGGGGGAGTGAGAAAAGAGGGTGGGGAGAGTGGCATGTGGGGAGCAGGGCACTAAACCTTCCAGAGGGAGTATTCATTATGTCTCCACAGAATTGGGAGTGTGCATACAGACCCCACGACGGTGCACCAAACCATGAGGACAACGTAAGCTGTGGGAAAATTGCATACAAAGATTGTGCTACAGGGCTGGCCCCAATCAGAGCCAAACTGAACTCTTCCCTAGAAGTATGTATGACACAGAACAACACTAAACTTACAGCTTGGGGAGAGGGGCCAGCATACCGAGCTCACATGGAAGCAAACCAAGAAAGAGAGAAAGGGGCAGTCTAGATCCCCTATCAGCACACCAAGCCTCAACAAATCAAAGACCCCTAAGCTTTGCACCATTCGCATCATTGTGATTATTTCTACTTTGAAAGGGTGATTCCACTTGAGGGGGTTTATCTTCTGGTACTGTATCTGACAACATTCAACTACTACTTATCAGATTTTCATTGACTAATTCATCTGAAGTTCACAGTTAATTCTTTATTCATAGTTTGTTCTTAATCTGAAAGCTCTGCTTACACTTATTCACCATAAGTGAATCTGCTGGTATCTGAAATGCCAGTGACATAGCTTCCAGCATCATGGAAACATGCAAGTCACCATAGTATGACAAAGTGATAGACAAATGGTATGAACAATTCATATAGTCCCACATAATATCATCCATAAATAACTAATTTTATAAATCTTATAACAATCCTGTTTCAAAATGTTTGCCCATATAAGAGCTATAACATAACTCTCTTTCATTTGGATATTTTGCATTTTCCTCCTGCTTATCTCCATCTAGCTATCTAAATATTTTTCTTACATATTCAACTAATTCAGGGACCAAGTTCAGTCACACAGTTGATTGCATTAAATCAGTATTGTTTTTCAGCGTCATCATTCATGAACTTTTGTTATTTCATTTTCAGTCCATTTTAAGAATTCATAATGAATACAAAATAAATTAGTTCATGTAACTTCTTTTATATATTATAAATTGTTTTCATTATTATTGTGAGGCAAGACAATGCATTCACAGCCCCCATTTGCAATAATTCAAAGATTTTGTTAAATATCAAACATCAAACATTATGCAGTTTTGTTTGATTATACATTTTGAGTAGTAAGGCCTTTTGATTTCATTTAAATTCAGACTTTTAACAGCATTGCAAAACTCCATCCCTGTAAATCACTTTCTAAATGGCAATACTGAATACCAATATTGAAAGCTTTCTTGACAAAAGAGATGCATTCCCAACATCACACCTTCTTCCCATTCTTTCCCTGAGCATGAAGGCTCTGCTTAAATCTCTGGCCACCGACTTCCAAGCATGACAAAGCAAACGAAAGTTCCACTGCGATGCTGCCCTTAACATAACTGAGTAGCTCAAGGTGAGAATAACAGCTGCTCATTTAATAACATTTGTCAGGTGAGAATAAAACTAAAAACCCCAAGCGCTCTATGTATGAAGGGTGTTGAAGAACAATTCTGAAGAAAGGAACACTATATTAGGTGAAAGAACTCATGTTGGTTAATGCAGGCCACGTGTTTGCCTTAGTTGCCTTAGTGTTTGCCTTAGTTGTTGCTCTTTTGTCTGCACGCCTCTCTCTTTCTCTCATTTTAATGTGGGCTGGCTTAATCTTTCCTCGGAGTCACTTCATTCACCACACACATTTTAATGGGATTCGGACCCTTTTCTTCAAGTTTTCTTTAAATGTCACTTCTAATTATGCCTAGGAAGTAATTTGCGTGTATTTATCAGTACACAAGACATGGAACTGACTAAAATCAGAGACATTAGAAATCCGTTGAGTCTTTGAGGACGCACTTCCCCCATATTACAATAGTACAGAAAGCCGGGGACGGGTTGAGACAAAGCAAATATTGGACTCTCAAATCTTTGTGAGTCCACAGCAGCTTTGAAAATTTACTGAAATTTATGGGATAACTTTTAAAATATGATTTACCCATTGGCTTGTATGATAGGTGAATTGTATGTCAATAAAACTGTTAAAAAAAAGAGCTATGTCTTTGAAGAGGACTCCCAGACTGCTCATTGAGATTATATCCATTTCAAGGAGAATACAGGATGAGGAAATTCTATTTAAAGAAGAGGGGAAAAAGTTGCCACCAAGTGGATTTTGAGACAAGAGTGTCCCTATGCAGGTCAGAGGAGCACTGTGCTCCGTATAGCGTTTTCGGTGGCAGATGTTCCAAAAACTGATCGCTAACCCTTTCGGCCAAGGTACCTCCCGGCCGACTCAAGCTCCCAGCCTTTTGGTTAACGGCTGAGTGAGGTAACCATTTTCACCCCACAGGGAGGCCCAGAGAGGAAAACGGAGTAAGCAAGAGACTTCCCTCATTCCCAGAAAGAGGGGCCAACACAGTATCTGTAATATCTGTCCAGAAAGCGCATTATGTCTCTCTTCAGTCTTCCTGTTTCCTGTGTGTCCTTGCTGCACCACTGAGTATATGATGCATGTGAGGTAAGAGAGAGCGGAGCGACACCGCTCCGGTTTATTGGATATTGAACTCTAAAGGGTCACCCAGTGTGGGGAAACAGGCTTCATCTGAGATGTTGGCTCCTATGATCGGAGAGGATTGGGGGTTGTCTTTCTGGGTAGGGGATGAATGTGGTCCATGGGTGGGTAAAATAATAAAATGAATGTTTGGTGACCCAAAGGGTGGACTGCAGAAGAGGCTGCCAAGGTCTGGATTTGCTCTCATCTTGTTGGCAACATGAGGTAATTGGGGTTTCCAGTTGTTCTTGTCGTTAGAGGTTGGGGCCAGATGAGTAAGTGATGGACAATGGTATGTGGATGAAAATGACCTGTGTCATTTCTAGGTTTGGCTCCTAAAACCCTTTCAAGCAGTATGTCACGTCATTTTGTCTCAAGATCTTGGTGATTGGATGAATAACGTGAAGGAATATGGGAACCATAAAGTAGCAGAAATCTGGATTCCTGCTTCTTTTCATTTACTGATCGAGGGTTGCCATGGAGAGCTGATTTCCCAGCATTGCCCTTTGACTTGAGAGAGGACTACATTTCTACAGTGTTAAGCTTCTGGGGTGATGGGCTTGTTTGTTAGTGCATCAGTATTCATTATCTTAAGCAAGACAGATGGAATTCCCTGGAGCAAAGGGCTGTATAGAGGAGTTCTTAGGATGTCTCAAAAAGATCTTAGCCAGAAGCTATTTTTTGTGGCAAAAGCTTCATTTGTTTCATGCAAAAGGCCAGACCATTTTAGAATAAAAGGCTAAGCCTTAGGAAACTGTGACAGGGCCATACCATTCTCTTTTTGGGTTTCTGCAGATGTGATTCTACACATTCTGTCAAGTGACTTCATTACATTCCGATCTGCAGATCTGTGATGATTTCATAGTAAAACATTATAATACATTTATTATATATTTTTTAATGTATGGCTTTAAAAAAGAGAGAAAATGTTCATCCTCCCATAAAAGGTATTCATGGGTTTTACTATCACGCAGCCACAGCCCTTCTCCAACACATGGTCTCCGTGCTCCAGTTTGGTGACGCCATCCCTTCCCCACTCTCACCCTCTGTTTGTAAGAACATCTTCTTGAACTTATTTCCAGCAGGACTTAAATCTGGAAGTGAGTAATGAAGGGCAGAGGAGGAAAGTGTGTCTGAGAACAGGTGCCCAACAGTGGCAGGGAGGGCTAAGTGACTGGAGGAAATAAACTGGGTCCTGGTGACATTGCCTGAGTGAAGCTGAGCCCTAGGACATTTCTACTCCTGGAATGTTCAGTTACACGATTCAATAAAGCCTCCCCTTTAAAAGCCTCTTTGGATGGAATTTCTTGTCTCCTGGCCATGTGAAACAGTTCTTACTGATAAAATTCTTGTTTGGGAAAATAATGATTCATTTAAATGTGTTGCTATATCTTGGCCACTAAATATCTAGGGTTTTATACAAACTAATATCACCTCTCCCTACTTTTCAAGCAAACAAAACCAATTTCTGCCAACAACTTTAGTACAGTTTTAAATGTGTAGTACAACTCTAAATGATTTATTTATACTAAAATATTTTCTAGACTAAATATTTAATTATTTGTTTCAGATAATATCTTCTTATCTAATGTCATAAATTATAACTGTACCTTCTGTAATACACATTTTTCTTTTTGTAATTGTATCTTTTTGTAGTCAAATTATCTAAATTGAAATTATCTTTAATCCAAAATGGGTCAGGTCCTACAATCCCTGGTGTCTATGTTCTGTGGTCATAGTAGAAAGCCTACTTGTACAACTGTATGGTCTTGAGGCTAATGTGAGACATGGAATACCAGTACACAGGTACCATTCTGACCATAGTCCCAGTTTTAGAAATGATGCCTCCATCATTTTTACTGAAAGAGGAAGAGAATTTTGTGTTCTAAGACCTAGCTAGTGATGCCAAGCCATAAGAAATTACATCCTAGGAGACAACAGAACTGTGTACCTTCTATACGTAAAACTTTGTATTAGGCGCTTTGGTTAATATATAGCAGAATATTAAATGATATTTATTATTATCTTGGGTTTTTTAAAATGAAGTTTAAAACTGAGAGCAACGTGTGACTTTCTCCACATATTAGAAAGAGATTCAAAACTATATCTAAATAATTATTCTAAGAGCTGATCAAATACATGCTTAGCTTCTCAACTATTTCTATGCTATATAAAAGAAGGTTAAAAACTGATCAAAGGTCAAATATTGAAGAAATCAATCATAATGGGATTTCCCTCCTCCTCGTATTGGGTAAATTGAAGAGGTACATTTCCCTCCCTCACCAAGTGAAATGGTTGATCCCAGTTCATGGAATCCCAGATACAACAGAAAGAAGTATTAGTACTGAAGGAAGAAATCCAAGCAGCACTGAAAGCACTGAAGATAAACATGGATCCAAATCATAATACCAAATAAAATGTTTCAATGAACTAATGAAGCACTAGAAGCATTCACTGGTCTATACCGAGAAATTTAGAAGATAGGTACCTGGCCTACTGACTGGAAGAGATCCGTATTGGTTCCCATACCCCACCCCCACCCCCCCAAAAAAAACAACAAACAAATGCCCGTTACCAAAGAGATGCAAAAAGTATAGAACAATGTCATTAATATTATCTGCAAGTACAACTTTGCTGAAAACAATTGAACAATGGTTGCATCAATGCGTGGACGAGGAGCTTTCAGAAAGTCAAGCGAGATTCGGAAGAGGAGTGGGAACACCAGATGGATCTTGGCAGAAAGTAGCAAATATGAGAAAGATGCTTACTTATGTTTTATTGAGTATGGGTCTACTGTATGGATCATAATAAACTATGGATATCATTGAGAATAATGGAAATTTCATAATACTTTATTGTGCTCATGCATAATCTCTACATAGACCCAGAGGTGGTCTTCTGAGCAAGGAATATTTAAAATCAGGAAAAGTATGCTTTTGGGTTGTTTCCTTTCACCATACTTATTCAGTCTGTATGCTGAGCAAATAATTTGTTCTGCTGAACTTTATGAAGGAGGAGGCATCAGGATTGGGTGAAGGCTTATTAACAATCCCAATATTCAGATGGCACAATCTTGCTTGCTGAAAGTGAGGAGGACCTGAAGCCTTTGCTGATGAAATTCAAAGACTGTAACCTTTAGTATGGATTGCAACTCAATGTAAAAGGAAACCAAAATTCTCACGGACCAACAGACAACATCATGATCAGTGGAGCAAAGTTTGGAGCTGTCAAGGATTTTATTTTGGCTGGATCCACCATCAATGCTCATGGACACAGCAAGCCAAAACCCAACTGATGACTTGTGCTGGGTCAATGTGCTGCACAAGGGCTTTGAGCACTAAGGCGTACTTGACCCACGCCATGGTACTTTTAGTTGCCTCACGTTCATGTGGAAGCTTGACAGTGACTGAGGAAGACACCAGAAGAATTACTGCATTTGAATTAGGGTGTTGATGGAGGACTGAAAACACTGTTAGCTGCCAGAAAACAAACAAATCTGTCTTGGAAGAAGTAAGCAGAATACTCCCTGAATTGAGGATGGCGCAACAATAATTTGTTTACGTATGTATGGCAAGTATATCTATAAACATAATAACGATTCGAGGGCCTGGGAAAGTTCTCAAAGTTTGTATCAGTGCTGGCATTAGGTGCCTTTAGTTGACTCTGATTCAAAGCAACCCTACAATGCAGAACAAAACACTGCCTGATCCTGTGCCATCCGCACAAGCGATGCGTTCGAGCCCATTGTTGCAGCCGGTGCTGCAACCAATCTCATTGACCGCCTTCTTCTTTTACACTGACCATCTACTTTACCAAGCAAGATGTCTTTTTTTTTTTTCAGGGACTGGCCACACCTGATCACATGTCCTAAGTATGTGATATGATAGCTTTCTCCTTGCTTCTAAGGAACATTCTAGTTGTACTTCCAACATAGATATGTTTGTTCTTCTGGAAGTTCAGGGTACATCCCATATTCTTCATGAACACTGGAATTCAAAATCATTGATTCTTCTCCAGTTTCTTTATTCAGTGTCCAGCTTCCCTGGCATGTAAAGCAATTGGGAGTATGATGGCTTGGATTGGGCATTCCTTAGTCCTTAGAGTGACATCTTTGATCTTTATCACTTTAAAGAGGCCTTGTCTACCAGATTTGCCTGATGCAATATATTGTTTGATTTCTATACTGTTACTTTCATAAGAATTGGTTGTGTACATAAGTAAAATAAGATCTTTGATAGCTTCCGTATTACTCATATTTCCATTTATCATGATGTTGTTTATTTTTCCAGTTGTAAGGATTTCGTTTTTTTCACATCCAGTTTTAATCCATATAGAAGACTCTTATCTTCATCAGCAAGTATTTCAAGATCTTTTCACTTTCAGCAAGCAATGTGCATCATCTACATGTAACAGGTTGTGAGGAGCCTTCTTCTAAGGCTCAGACTGTGTTCTTTTCTATCTAGTCCAATTTCTCAGATGACCATATTTGCTCCGCATATAGATTACGTGAATTTGGGGAAAGGAGTTTATTCTAAAGCACATCTTTCTTGACTTAAGAACAGCTTCTCCTCCTTCGTTTGATTGCTGCTGCTTGTACAGGTTTTGCATGAGCACAACGTAGTGTTCTGGAGTCCCCATTCTTCTCAAAGTTACCCGGAGGTTTTTATAAGTCACACAATCCTATGCCTTTGCACAGCAAGTAAAACATCAGTGAACACCTCTCTGGTGTTCTTTGCCTCCAGGCAGGATCTATCTGACATCAGCAATGATGCCCCTCTCCACATCCTCTTTTGAATCCAGCTTGAATTTCTGAAAACTACAATAGAAGATCCTGGATATTGTGGGAGGAAAGGAAATACAGTACACAATTCAAAACAAGAGAAAACAAGCACACTTACTGATCTGCTAGAGACACGTAAAACCATGATCCTAAGCAACTTGTCAATCTGGACCTGAACTTACACCCAAGGACCAACTTTTAGCAAAACATTTTACAGGTCTTTACAGTGAACATTAACACCAGGAAGGAGAGAAGTCCATAGAATGACCAACCACAAGAGAACAAAAGATCAACATTTAATGAAAAAAGAAGACACAGAAGGCAGGGAGGGGATGGAAAGAAGGAAAAACAGAAACAGCAAACCTAGGGGGAAAGTGGGAATAGTGCTGCTACATTGTGGTGATGTAACCAATGTCCCGAAACAAAATGTGCATGAATTGTTGAACGGAAAATGAATTTGCTCTGTAAACTTTCACCCCAACTATTTTTAAAAGTTAATATTTACATTTCATGAAACATTTCAAGAATAGTTCTAACATATTTCTATATAGCTATATCTACAAAGGGGTTCAAAAATGTGTGAGAAAATTCCATTATCTTTTAATTCCTTTTTCCACAAAGCTCCATCTATACTGTGACACCTTTAAAAAAATTTTTAATCACCCCATCTCTCTCTTTATGTATATGTGTCTGTATCTGCCATCTTACTTTCGTTCTCCCTTTCTTAGGAAGAAATCTAAAATACCTCTCATTTCTTTTCCCAATGATCTTGAGAGGTATTATTATTATGCCAATGTTACAAATGAGGAAACTGGCTGGGGGAGACAAGGTAATCTGGGCGAGATGCCATTACCAATCATTCTGGAAATTGCAGTGCAGTTAGTGCTGGTGGTCTGGGTCTCCTGGGTCTGAGCTATGCTTTCCCGCTTTTGTATAGCTAAACTGCCTTTATAGAGAAAAATCAAAGACAATAATGGAAAAATGAAAATCGCTTTTTGACTGCACATCAGGGAATCAACTCCTTTGGTTAAATTGTTTAAAGTTGGCACCAGCCTTTAGAAATCAGTGACTGCCACAGATCTGGAGAGAGAATGGCAGTACCTGAAATTCTGGTCTGGCTTAACCCCTAAAACCTAGCAAAGTTGAGGAAAAAAAGCAAATCAATTTCTTACGGAGCCGGAGACACACAAGGTGTTTGAGTCTGGAGCCAGGCTGTCTAGAGTGAAGTAGCACGGTTCTCGACAGAACCATCGATCGAGAAGACAGGCGGCCCTGGGCATGTTGTGAGACTGAAGAGCTCTGGGGAGAAAAACCAGGGAAGTTACAAACAAAGTGTCAGAAGGACCCAGACTTGGCAGAAATCACCAATGCTATGAAAAACAAAAGGGATTTTAGAATGGATAATCATGAATAGAGCTCTGTTGGCTCTCTCTTCACTTTTTAATGGAAACAAATTTTACCACGTGGAAATCAATTGCCTGCAGATAGAATTGTGAGTGTCTTTACCTTAAAGTTCAAAATGAGAGTCATCTTCATATGACAGATCCTTTCCTTTCAGGTTGTACCGCTGAGGCTGAACATTTGGCTGGACACTCACTCATGAGTCACATGCACTGATTGATATAGGGACCTCTTATTTTTATCACAAATAATTTTGCCTAAATGTCATAATCCATAATTGTGCGCTCTTCTGAAAAATCAACAGTATAGCTAAGAAACACATTCCATTATTTCTTCCTTCTTTTTTTTCTTCCTTCTTCCTTTTCATCTCCCTCCCTCCCCTCCTTTCCTTATGACAGGATGAAACGTAATTGAGAACAAGTCAAGAAGTTCTTTTCCCTGTGAGATAAATTCAGTGTCACGCGTCTGGGTCATAAACTAGGTTTATGACAGGGCGTCCCGGATGTCTCTGCAGCTTCCTCTTTGCATCACACACAAGAATCCTGGCGGCCTTGTCCAGAGGGTTGCCAATCTGTGTAACTAGCTGCCCCTCCTACTGCTTCTTGCCCTTGGAAGCCTTCAGTTGGATTCTTCTGTGGCTTTAATAGGTCTCTGAGTGTGTTTGCAAACCATAGTACAACCCATGCTCCTCGACCAGGGAAGGGAAAGAAAGGTAAGGTTGTTTTTAATAGAGACACTCTCACAAACTGAATTAAACTGATGGAATGAATGTACTGGCTTTTTAAAAATCATCAGATTAGGTTTATTTTTTAAATTTATATTTTAAATCCCTTTATCGGGGGCTCCTACAACTCTTACCATAATCCATGCATGTATCTATTATGTCAAGCACATTTGTACATTCGTTGCCCCCATCATTCTCAAAATATTTGCTCTCCACTTAAGCCCTTGCTATCAGCTCCTCATTTTCCCCCATCCCTCATTGCTCCCTCCTTCCTCATGAACCCTTGATAATTTATAAATTATCATTATTTTGTCATGTTTTACCCTGTCTGACATCTCCCTTCACCCACTTTTCTGTTGTCTGTCCCCAAGGGTGGAGGTTATATATAGATCCTTATAATCGGTTCTCCCTTTTTACCCCATCTTCCCTCCATCCTCCGGTATCATCACTCTCACCACTGGTCCTGAGGGATTTATCTGTCCTGGATTCCTTGTGTTTCCAGTTCCTATCTGGTCGGATTTGTAAGGTAGAATTGGGATCATGATAGTGGGGGTGAGGGGAGGAAGCATTAAGAATTAGATGAAAGTTGTATATTTCATTATTGTTACACTGCATTCTGACTGGCTCGTCTCCCCCACCCCCCCGCGACCCTTCTGTAAGGGGGGTGTCCTGTTACCTAAAGATGGGCTTTGGGTCTCCACTCTTCACTGCCCCTCATTTACAATGATATGATTTTTTGTTCTTTGATGCCTGATAACTGGTCCCTTTGACCCCTCACAGTCACACAGGCTGGTGTGCTTCTTCGATGTAGGCTTTGTTGCTTCTGAGCTAGATGGCTGCTTGTTTACCTGCAAGCCTTTAAGATCCCAGATGATACATCTTTTGAGAGCTGGGCACCATCAGTTTTCTTCACCAAATTTGCTTATTCACACGTTTGTCTTCAGTGATTGTGTCGGGTAGGTGGGCATCATGGAATGCCAATTTAATAGAACAAAGCACTCTTGCATTGAGTAAGTACTTGAGTGGGGGTCCAATATCCAACTGTTGCCTTAATACTAAATGTTCCCGATCACCTGCCATCAGAGAAATGCAAATGAAAACAACTATGAGATACCACCAAAGACCCTCAAAGATAGCCCCATTCAAAAAATCAGAAAACAACAAGTGTTGGAGAGATAGGAACTCTCATCCACTGCTGGTGGACCTGTAGGTATGTACAGCCACTATGGAAATTGATTTGGTGATTTCTCAAACAGATGGAAACTGAGCTACCATATGACCCAGCAATCCCCCTACTGGGCATATACCCAGAAAAGACCAGAAACAAATCACTGCCAGACATCTGTGCACCAATGTTCACTGCAGCACAGTTCACAATTGGAAAGAGGTGGAAGCAACCCAAATTTCCATCAACAGACGAATGGATGAAAAAACTGTGGTACATACATACAATGGAGCACTATGCATCACGAAAAAGCAGTGATGAACGCATGAAGCACATCGCCGCATGGGAAGAACTGGAGGAAATGATGCTAAGTCAAGTAAGCCAAGCACAAAAGGACAAGTACAACACGAGTTCACTGAGGTAAGTTTATAAAAAGAAAAAAAGAAAGAAATGCAAAAGGGGCACAGGGAAAAAGCTAATGTATACAAACACTCCAGGGGTGAGGTCCAGGTAGTATGGCAGGGGCCAGACCAAATCCAGGGGATCATCTGTACTGGCTTTGGGGAGTGTGAGAACGCAAACTACAGTCTTGAGCACTGATCACGTACTTGCCTCACCTTTTCATTCTGTGCCTTCTCCTCAAACATCTGTCTTACTTTGCCTTATCTTTCTCACACTGAAGGTGCACCCTTTTGGGGCTCCACTGAGCTATGGGATTTTAAGCATTTTATTTTTGCTTCTTTGTTTTGCTTCTAAATTACAGACGTAGTCGTCAAAGGGTTTTACGTCATGGCTTTGCTATTCTCTATTTGGAACAAGGGAGGTAAGATTTCTCTTTTAAGTTAATTTCAGGTATTTATTTTAAAGATTCAGACTTCTTGTGAACCTATTTCTTCCCTCTTTTCTATAACTGAACTGCACAATAGAGATAAAATAGGATAAAATAAGACTAGTGTCGAAGTGGGTTCCATCTATTTCTAGTTAATTTATGTCTGTCTTCATTTGGGGAGTTTCTATGCACTCCAGTTGCTTAACTCTCTCTTGACTGCAAATCCAAAGGCTGGGGGTTGGAGTCTACCTAGAGATGCTTCTGGAAAATGCTCAGGGCAGATGCTATCAAGTTGGCTCTAACTTAGAGCCGCTCTATGTGGAGCAGACTGAGACACGGCCCAGTGGTGCGCCCTCCTCACCTTTATTCCTAGGTTGGAACCCACTGTCGCGCACACTGGGTCAAGCTATCCCATTGAAGGCCTTCCTCTTTGTTGCTGCTCATCGACTTTACCAAGCATGTCCTTCCTCAGGGACTGGTTTCTCCTGACAACAAGTCCAAAGGCTGTGACATGAAGTCTCTCCTTCCTTGCCTCTAAAAGCGTTCTGACTACTTTTTCCAAGACAGAATTGTTTGTGAGGTTTATTTTTAGTGGTCTGTGTTACTTTCCATATTACTCATCGCCATCATATTTCAAATGCGCCCTCTCTTCTTCCCTCTTCTGAATTCAATATACAACTTTCCCATGCAAGTCAGGCGACTGGAAATGCTCTGGCTTGGGTCAGGTGCTCTAGTCCTCAAAGTACCATCTCTGCTTTTCAACACTTCAGGTGGTCTTGTGCAGCAGATTTGCACAATGCAACACTTCCTTTGCTCTTGCGACTGCTGCTTCCCTGAGGATGGATCATAGATCCACGCAGGACAACATGCTTGACAGCTTCGATATTTTCTCCATTTACTATGGCCCAGCTGTGAGGATTTCTTTTTCAATTGAGTTGAGCTCCACAGTGAAAGCTAAAATCCTGGATCTTCATCAGCCCATGCTTCAGGTCCTCCTCACTCTCAGCAAGCAAGGCTGTTAATAAGCCTTCTTCCAATCTGGATGCTACATTCTTTTTCCTGTAATCCAGTTTCTCTGATTATTTGCTCAGCATACAAGTGGAATACATATGGTGAGATGATGCAATGCAGATGCACACCTTTCTTGCTTTTAAACTATGTGGCCCGCCTTGATTCTGTTTCCACAACTGCCCCTTTGATCCATGTAAAAGTTCCTCATGAGCACAATGTAGTGCTCTGGGATTCCCATTCTTCTCAAGCTTATCCATGATTTGGTAGGGTCCACATAGTCAAAGGCCTTGGAACAGTCAAGTAAACACAAGTAAACATCTTTCTGGTTTCTCTGCTTCCAGCTAACATCCATCTGACATCAGCAATGATACACCCTGTTCCACACCTCTTCTGAATCTGGTCTGAATCTCTGCTAGCTCCCTGTCAGTGTACTGCCACAATCGATGCTGGATGATCTTCAGCAAAATTTTACTTGCCTGTGGTATCAATGATATTGCTCTATAATTTAGGCCAGCAGTTCTCAACCTGTCAGTCACCACTGACCCCTTTAGTGGGGTCAAACGACCCTTTCACAGGGAAGGTGACCAGATGTCCCGATTTTGGTGGGACAGTCCTGATTTCTAACAATTTTTCCCGAGTCCCATGGCATTTTTAAATAGTCCAGCTTTTTGGAAAGAATGCATGACAAGCTAGGGTATATGGTTTTCGGCTGCCATGTGGCTATTTTGCCAGGAAATGAGTTTTATCAATGGTGCTCTGCTTTACCACTGTTAAAATCTGGCCATTGAGAGTTATGAAGTAGCCACAAAAATAATTTCACGGGTGGGGGGGTCACGACAACATGAAGAACTGTATTAAAGGGTCGCGGCATTAGGAAGGTTGAGAACCACTGATTTCGGCATTCTGTTGGGTAACCTTCATTTGGAATGGGTACAAATATGGGTCTTTCCCAGTCAGGGGGCCAATAGCTGTCTTCTACATTTCTTGGTATAGCAGAGTGAGAGCTTCCAGTGCTTCACTGGGTTGTTGAAACATTTCTTTTGACATTCCATCTGTTTCTGAAGCCTTGTTTTTGGCTAATGCAGTCTCAGCTTCAACTTCTTCCTCCAGTATCACTGGTTCAAGTTCATATGGCATCTCTTGAAATGGTGGAATGGACCAAAGCTTTTTGCTACAGTGATTTTGTGTATTCTTTCCATCTTCTCTTGATGTTCTCTGGATCTCTGTATGTGTGTCTTGCGGGTGCAAACCCAAACAGTCACTATAAGCCCTCTGGAACAAAAATTTATTTTGACATACAGGGAGTTGGCAAGGGTCTGGATCAACTCTATGGTAAATGGTATTTGTTCTGGTTTAGTTCTAGTGTTCTTAGTGATTGGATGAAAGCAAAATCTCCTCTTTATGGAGATATATATCAATGCTGAGGTTTTAAATCTTGAAGTCTGATGAATCATTCAGGAATTTTTTTTTTGTGCCTTTAAAATGTCACATTCACAAGAATAATCCTGAAGGAGGGTTACAAAGAAGATACAAAATACAGCCTGGGCATTCTTTTTTAAAAGTTAACATTTTATAATGATTTAAGTGTATACAAATCAAAGACACATGGATTATATTTCCCTTGGAATACACATGGGTTTGAAAAATTAAGAGAAAAAAGGCTTGGCACATTGTGGTTGGAGTATTATTGAATGCACAACATTTGGGGAAAATATTTAGTTTTTTGACAAGCTCCAAAATTGACCAAGCTAATTCATCTGCTTTTCCTCTCCTTTGCTTCTAGAACGGAGAGGCTTTGAGGTCAGAGGATGTAACTGTTTTGTATTTCTTTGACAGGAAGATGGTCATACCGTCTCTCTCTATTTCGCCATCTTCTGAACCATACTTGCCACCATATAAAAGCTCAAGCAAACAAACAGAAAAAAAGACCCCACTGCCATTGACTTGATTCTGACTCATAGGGAACCTGTCGGACAGAGTAGAACTACCTCTGTGGATTCCCATGGCTGTAAATTCACAGGAGCTGAAGTCTCGTCTTTCTGAGGACCAGCTGGTGGTTTTGATCTGCTGATCTTGCAATTAGAAGCCAAACACATTACCCTCTTGGGTGACGTATTTCAGACCTGAGGAAACTCACAAAGTATTGAAGTCTGTAAAGTGCAAGGATGGATGTGTGTGTGTGTGTGTGTTGTTAGTAAATACTTATTAAACCAACTTGACTGCTCAGCTTGAAATAATCATATGCTTTGGTTTGCTGTGCTGTACCGTGCTGCAAATGCTTTCCTTAATTCCTTCTGTCTTCCACCAATATTTATTGAGTACCTACTGTGTACAAGGTGCAGAGCTGAATACTGCTAAGTATTTCTGTGTGATGATAAATTTAGTATTAACAAGTAATAACTGAGCATTAACTTGGATATTTTGAGGGTTCCTTTGTCCTCTGGGCATTCTCAGATGATTTAAATAACCCATTATTTGCTTTTGAGCTAGTCATGATAATATCCTCTTTCTGTGACATTTTGGCAGATACGCTCTTTTGATACGACTCTGGTACAGGAACAAATGCAGTTGAAATATTTTTGTTCTTGAGAATATACACAGCAAGACACATCCCAGTTCAAGCACATTGTGTATGCACAACTCAGTGACATCAATTAAGTTCCTTGAGTTGTGTCACCGTTCACATCCTTTTCCGTGTTGCTCTTTCCTCATTAATACGACTCCCGCCCTCTCTAATGTTCCTATATGATCTTTCAAGTTGCTATTGTAACTTTGACCCCCATATAGATAGTTCTTTAAAAAATAATGCTCAAAGCAAGTATTTTTTCTTAGCAGTTAAGCTAAAGTAGTGTTTGATTTAAAAAAGACGTCAGTGGATATACAAGATTCACTGTAATCAAGTAGACGTCAACTCACAGGACCCTGTAGGGTATCGCAGAACTGACCCTGTGAGTTTCTGAGATTGTGATTCTTTATGTGCGTAGAAAGCCCTGCCTTTTCCCAAGAAGCCAGTGGTGATTTCAAACTGTTTGCCTTGTACTTAGCAGCTGGATGCATAATCTTTGGTGTTCGGTTATTTCTGTGTGAGGAGAAACCTAGCCTGAAAACATAATAAATAAGTAGTTGGCTTATGTGTTGGGCTGTGATGCACCATGCCTGCAGTTCGAAACCACCAGGGACTCCACCCGGAAATGTGGGCTTTCTACTCCTGTAAAGAGTTACATTCTTGGCAACCCACAGGAATAGTAGCCCCATCCTATAGGGCTGCCATGTGTCAGAATTGACTTGATGGCAGTGAGAGTGAGTTAAGTGAATATTTAAATTTTAAAGATTATATCAGGGAAGTAGTTTAAGAGCTCATCCAGTCGTCTTAATTTCAGAAGGCCTGGTTCATGAAAATCTGAAATTCTGTCCATTTTCCTCCTTTGATACAACTGGCCAGTAGACTGATCAGCATGTTCAGAATTAAAAACTCAGCACCACCACATTCGGTTCACGTGGCAAAAGCGGAAGTTGTTCATGGAGGAAATTACCCACACATTCCACATTTTCATCTAGTCTGCACTCTTTTTCTTTCTCTGCAGCTACAGGGAAACAGAGACCAATTGTTATGATTCAGATGGCTGCTTCCAAACTCTTGAGATGCCATACAATACATAGCAAGCCGGCATGTGGAACAGAAACACTAAGCATGTTGTTATGCCAATTATCTAGGATGTCCCCAAAGCCTCCAACCCCACCGACCAAATCCCACGAGGTTTTTGGTTATTCACAAGCAGTCCCAGAAGTTGCTCTTCATATTTTTGTCATTGTTGTAAATATATCTATTACACAGCTTTTGCAATTCAACTTTTTACAAGCGTACAATTTATGGACAAAAATTACAACCCTTAATCAATGTGACTTTTCATCATAGCTAGTCCCCCTTGCCCCTTTATTTGCTCATGTGCACTTGCCCATTCTCATTTAATTGTACACAAATGAGGTCACACAATTTTAAAGCTGGATTTCCACCTGCAGCAAAGCAAAGCGGGAGCAATGCCTCACACCATCTACCAAACAAATTCTAAATCACTAGGGACTTAAATGTGCAAATAAAACCATGACACTCAGAAGAAGATGCAGGGCAATCAGTGTGGTCTCACTTTTAACGATGGATTGTCTAAAATAATCACAAAAACACAAACAGCAAAAGACACAATAAATAAATGGTACATCATAAAAATTTTTTAAATGTTCATCAAAAGACTTTACAAAAAAAGTGAAAAGATAAACAACAGACTACAAGAATATTTTTTGGAAACTACATATCTGACAAGATTGTAAAAGACTATACTAATCAAAACATATATAAAACTTCCACAACTTTGTGTAATTAAGCAGGATTACTCTGAGATTCAGCTGGCTGACTGGCATGAACAAGAGTCAGTGGGAGCTCCAGCTCTTTGGCTCAAATCCCAGTTTGCTAAAAGAAGCTGGGAGGGTGGAATGGTCCATCTGTCTCAGAATTGATGGTTAGCTTTTATGGCACCTGCGGCCTTCTCAACACCCCCCCCCCCCGATCTCTCTTCTGTGGCTTTTTCTTTGCAGGCATGATGGGCCCACCTCCTGGTATGAGGCCTCCCTTGGGTCTCCCAATGGGCATCTCCCCTGGATGGGAGACTCCGATGGGCATGCCCCCTGCAGGGATGCAGCCACCTCCCCCAGGGATGCGAGGGCCCTCTCCCCTGGGAATATGCCTACCAAGGCCCTAGACTCATCTTGGTCCTCCTCAGCTCCCTGCCTGTTTCCTGTAAGGTTGTCCATAGTCCTTTTTATTTTCCTTGTGGCCTACAACAGTTTGTAATAAATTCTTCAGAGAATATTAAAAAACACAAAACTTCCACAACTTGACAACAAAAGACAAATAAGCCACCCCCCAAATGGGCTGTTTGGAGGAGCCCTGCTAGCTCAGAGGTTAAGTACTTGATTGCTAACCAGAGTTTGGCAGTTTGAACCCACCAATCTCTCTGCGGGAGAAAGGTGTTGGAATCTGCTTCTATAAAGATTTGTAGTCAGCAACATTCTGTGGAGCGGTTATGCACAGTCCTAGCAGGTCACTGTGAGTCAGAATTAGACTCAATGGCAATGGGATGATTATATCTACTACATAGTTTGCAAACATCAATGTATTCTAAGAGGAGTTTATTTTTAAACTCTATTTTGATGTTTTTATGGTTTAAGCCTTACCTCTCAACCTTATTAGAAAAATCATCTACAGTGGCTTTTTTTTTTAACATAGCAGCCATTCCATTGGCAATATCTTATATAATCCCAGAGATATATGAGTCTCATTCATCTGCATGACATAAAAAAGGGATAAATATAAGAGTCTTGGCATATGTATATATTCTTTAGCAAAATGGAAGGCTTAGAAATATGACTATAGAATTAATGAAATTTTCCAATAACCAAACTTGAGTTCTAAAAACAAAACATAAATTACTAATTCATTGTGGTTTCCACTGAGGTTTCTATAGCAATGACTTTCATAATTTAAAATGGTGACAAACTATGTTTTTTTAAGATGTATACTCTTCTCTCAAATATAGCTATTTGTCAAAATGAAACAAAGCTTTAAACTATATTCCATGGCCTTTAACTGTCTCTATCTCCGAGTTCTCGTTCCAATGAAACATGTGCTTATTAAAACAGATAATTAATATAAAATACAAAAAAATTGTAAAGATCTATTAACGTTCCTAAGGAAGATGGGCATGTCCATTTTCAGATTAAAAAATCAAGTCAAATTCATTGCACAAATAAAAGCATTTAATAACTACTTAAATAAGTCCACAAATTTGGGTCGGTAATATATGTGACTTAATTCTTTTATTAATGTGCAACAAACAACCCTATAATTTAGCAATTTAAACAAGTATTTATCGTCTCACTGATTGGGTGGGGCAGGGATTCAGCCTGGTTAACCTGGGTGTCTGTGGCTTTCCTGTAGTGTTAGCTGAGCTGCAGTCTAGTCTGAAGACATGACGAAGGGAGAGATATGATTCCAAGCTCAGGCTATTGCCTAGAAACGACAGTTCTTCATCCTGTGGAGCACCCTATGGGCTGCCTGAATGTTCTTATGAAATGGAAGCTGATGTCTTCCGGAACAAGCGAAAAGAGAGACCACTTGCGAGTGTGCCCAAGGGGAAAGACTTCGTCTTTTATAATCGAAGCTTGAAAGTGAAATCATCTCACTCCTGCTGTATACGATAGTTCATACAGACAACCTTGGGACAGTGTGGGAGGGGACTCTACATGGGTGCAAATATTTGGGGACTGGCTTCCCAATACGTGTGTATATATGCGAGTCAAAATTAGCCAGGACACCGTTCTGCTGCTGGCATACCTTAAAAAAAAATTAAGACCTACAGTCCTGAAGTTCTCAATGATCTGCTTTCTAGGTCATTAATCCTTTACAAACATAATTTCCTATTCTTTCCTTCATTCTTACCAGAATTACTGGTAAGGTTTCCTAACTCCATGACTCTCCCATTTAAAAAAGATCTCAACGGTTTTCCATAATTTAACCAGTAGATGGAGCATGGAGTTCCCAAACCTGCTGTTTTAAGACTACTGTCTTCAGTTTGGGAGCCTGGGCGGAAAGTGAGGTATGCACTGAGCTGTCAACCGTAACACCAGCAGTTTGAACCCAGCAGTCACTCGGGAAAAGGTGAGGTTCCAGGAGGATTTAAAGCATTGGAAAACCAAGTGGGCATCTCTCCTCTGTCCTCGACGGGCACAATGGAGTGTAAATCCACTTGATGGCAGCGAGTTTGGTTTTGGTTTGGTCTTTGGGTTACATGTGATATGCTTTTTGCCTTATAGTCTTATAGATTTGGGAGGGCCCCTATGCATTGAAATTGACTAGATGGCAGTGGTTTTTATTTGTTGTTGTGAGGCATGTTGTTAGGTATCAGCTCAGAGTGACCCTGTGTATCACAGAAGAAAACCCTGCCCAATCCTGTGTCACTCTCGCCATGGCGATGTTTTACTCCATGGAACAGCCACTGTGTGGGGTCATTTCATTGAGAGTCTTCTTTTTTGCTGATTCTTCTTTATCATGCAAGATGTACTTTGGATATGTCATCAGGAGAGACCAGTCCTTGGGGGGAAAAATGACATCCAATAAAGTTCATATCACCAGAATAATTATGTCAACATTTGATTTAAAAACTGAGGAATAGGCAATGTTGATTCAGTGGTACGATGATCATCTTCCATGCCAGACATGGGTTCAATTTCCAGGCCATACATTTCATGGGCAGCCGGTACCTCTCTGTAAGTGGCAGTCTGCAGGTGGCTATGGTGCTGAATAAGCTTAGCCGAGCATGCAGGCTAAGAGGGGCTAAGATAAAAGGCCTGGTGATTTTAAGTCATTCAAAGAAAATGCTTTGGATTACAATAGTCTGCTCTGAAACCATTCATGGGCAAGGTGCAGGACTTGGCAGTATATTTTTTGTTGTGCTTCAATGGGATGGACGTACGTGTGGGTGTGACTCACCACAACTAACAACAAAAGCAAGTTAAGAATATTGATAGAGTTAATACTGGAACCTAGGCCTTTGGACTTCTTGCATTTCCCCCTAAAACACCTGTCTAGGTTGGAATCACTAAAGGTCGCCTGCCAAGAGCAGTGAATTCAGTTCATTGTTAAGTTCTTAGTCTATTGAATGCATGCAGAGATTAATAAAACAACCCCTGCTTTGTGAGAATTCATGGTATGCATGAAGGGACAGGTAAATGATTTCAATACACTTACGGAGACCCATTTTACCTTAGTACATAGGACTTTGATCCCTAAGGACCATCTCATGAATGCTTCCTTGGATGAGAACTTAACCTAGCCTGAAAGTGGGCAAGGAGTCATGGTGAGGGAGTGTGGGAAGATGGTGTCGGAGAAGGATTCTGGTAGTATACAGACAGGTGTTTTAGAAGAATTAGCCCAAATTATTGAGGTAGAGAAATATTGGGGGGTGGAGGGAGTAAGGATGTTCCTGGAAGAGAAAAAAACCAAAAACAAAACGTGAGGACAGATGTAAAGGAAATATTTGATCTGGTGGCTCTGAATAACCAAGTACCGCAAATCCATATTCTGAGCTCCAGGAACACTAAGATTACACACCTTCAAGTCCCCTTTTGCTGATCGCAGGACCACAGGTAGTAGGAAAGCTATCCCTATGCCCATCTTCTAGTGAGGAGGAAAATTCTCTTCGTCGGTGTCTTTTAATCAGCAAAATCTTTTTTTTTTTTTTGTAAACCACTCTGTGCCAAGCACTGTTTAGGTTCTGAGAATGGGGCCGTGACTAAAAGGGAGACATGTCTATATTACATAGAGTTTACCTAGCATGGCAGGTAGGATTTATGTCAAGGAGACACTTGCAGCTGGGGGTGGGGTCAAGTCTGTTAATCAAGTCACAGCCTGATGACGTCTCCTTGAGGTCATGAGCCTTTTGGTATAAGTGCGAGACACTGGGGATGAACGCTCTTGCTTTGCCCCTTCACCTTCCTGCTTGCTGGCACTCTGACTCTGAGAGCTGCCTTGTTTCCATGGACCTTGCATCTCCTCGACTCTGCACCTACAGGCCTGTGATCGTCCTGCTTCCTGGTTCATCCTTCTGCATCACTGGTATGTGGCTACCTGTGTCTGAAAAGGCATTTATGGGCTAGCTTTGTGCCTATGAACTTGAGTTTGACTGGGATTTGATGCCTTCTTGATATATAACTGCTTCTTGATATAAAGCTCTTTTGAATACATGGATGGGCATCACTGGATTTGTTTCTCTGGACAGCCTGGCCTAACACACCTAGTAAAGGTGAACCTATAGAATATCAGAATATGATCGATGTTTGATGAAAATAATGCATGGTAAGGGAGAGTGTGCAAAGAAGGAGGGAGCATACATTGAAACAGGTTCAAGAGGGTAGGTATGTTTTTCAAATACATTAAAAAGTGTCTTTCAGACCTATCTTCTGAGCAGCCTCTGGTGGGTTTGAACTGCTGATACCTCAGCTAGTAGTAGAGCTGAACGGTTTGAGTCACCTTAGCACTCCACACTCAAAACTCACACTTATGTCACTGAATTAACTCCACTCATAGCCACCTGTGAGACAACGTAGAACTGCCTCTGTGGGTTTCCAGCGCTGTCTACTGGAGCTGGGTCTTCCTCCTGTGGAACAGCTGGTGGATTGAAATTGCTGACATCGTGGTTAATAATCAACTCCTAACCCATGATAGCACCAGTGATCTTTAGGACTTCATATGGAGAGGTGTAATTTTGAATTAACCTACTGCCAATGAGCCCATTCCAACCCACAGCAACCTGACAAGGCAGAGTTGAACTGCTTCCAGTGGTATCAGAGACTTCTGAATCTTCATTGGAGCAGAAAGCCTTGTTTTTCTCCCACAAAGTAGGTGGTGGGTTTGAACTGGTAACCTTTTGTTTAGCAGCTAGACAGGGAGCTAATCACACCACGAGGGCTCCTTAATATGGGTTGGGGAGTATACATTTGAAGGAGATAAGTTTTGGTTAATTGATGCATTTGAATTGTGATGCTGGAGAAAAATATTGAGAAGTACCTTGGACTGCTAAAAGGATAAGCTCATCTGTCTTGTAAGAGTATGGCCAGAGTGCAAGGATGGCGAGACCTTGTCTCACAGACTTTGGACGTGTTGTCGGGAGAGACCAGTCCCTGGAGATGGACAGCATGGTCGGAAGAGTAGAGGGGCAGCCAAGGAGAGGAAGGGCCTCAAAGGAGACGGATTGGCACCGTGGCTACCACAATGGGCTCCAGCATAGGGACAGTTGTGAGGATGGAGGAGGGCTGGGCAGTGTTGCTTTCTTATGTGCTGTGGGTCAGAACCAACTTGACGGCACCTGACAACATAATGACTTTGAGTGTAATTAGCTACTTGGGATAAATCATAAGATGTTTTTTGAATTAGGATGTGATGAAACAACATAGTCCCTGAAAGAGGGACTAGGAGTCACGGATTTCATGGAGAGAATTATGTAATATTTATCAATATACATACTGATACTGGCTTTAATGCATGTCTGACTTGTGGATGACACCTACTTGCCCTTTAACCGAATTCTGTCATAGCCTAAGCAGTGAAACAGGGAAAGGCCTGTATAACTTGGCCGATTCGGCCTGGTATCTGGAACCAGAAAAATTGCTCGTGGGAACCGTGGAATCAGACACTTGGAAGAGGTGCAGCGAGACTTTCAGTACCTAGTGTATGCGATTGGGTTACAGGAGGACTGCGCACATTTTAAAAATCGTCAAAAAATGATGATGGTGATAATTATCTCAATTATTCCAATGCTATGTTTCTGCATAGCATTTTCTATTTTGGAAAGACCAGGGCTGCTAATTTCTTAATCCCCAAGTGCAAAATCAGTAAAGAGGATACCTCTGCAAGGTCAAGGTGGAGGGAGACAAGCTAACGCTCAGGGTTCCTCTTTGTCTTATGATTTATGAATCTCTAACTGCCAATCTCCCTAGATATGAAAACACACAGTCCTTCCATGGGGATAAATCAAGTTAATTTTATTTGTGTATTTTAAGAAATGTACTAGCCCCTTAGGACACTGTATTATATTGACACCATGAAGATAAATTTGGACAGATTTAGAAAAGCGTCTGTATTTTATGATCCATGTGGGATTTGCTGCTGATGTGGTAATTTGGAAAACTGTATTTTTTTTCTTTTCTTGCTGTTTTGTTGTTTTTACACCAGGATGCTGTTGGCACATTGAAATAGCAAAAAGGAATGGAAAAAACAACAACAACAAAGAAAAAGTTTAATCAACACCAGTTCCTTTTCTTCCTGATCCCGTACTATCATTTGGGAGTCACCTCAGGCTTCTGAGTCAAAGGGATTATCTTCTGAGTTAAAGCTTCAGTCACCAAGTTTCAACTGCATTTGGACTCTTTGTTCTTTCTTCTTCATCTTTCCTCTTTATGGATGTGCCCACCTCCCCACCCCATTTTAGTCCCCTCCGTCTCCTCTCCCCACACACCAATAGAAGCCAATGAAAGGCATTGTTGGGGTTTTGAGCCCTTTGACAGAAACCACAAAATGACTGGATGTGAGACTGACAACCAAGCCGTCTGGAGGGGAGTGGGAGAGGTGGTAGAGAAAGGCGAAGAGGGAAAGAGAAAGAAGGGGCCCTGGGGTGCCATTTCTCCCATTCCTGCTCCTGGTAGGCGGGGCTGCAGAGTCTCACACAGTAAGTAGTGCAGATTCTGAAGAAGGGAGTTGGTATTTGAGCCAGAAGGAAGGATGGGTCAAGAAAGGGGAACCACCCTTCTCTTGGCAGAATGGAAACACCGCGGGCTCAAGGGCAGTAGCCTCATAAACCACAGCCCCTTTCATCAGTGTGGGCGATGCATAGAAAGAAGTCTTCTTCATGGCGTGCCTGGTCTCGCTGCCCCATTGAGGCACCATTGCGTGGAACGATGTCGTTGACAAAGAAATCCAAGGCGTCTTCAGCTCAGAGATGAATTCCTTCCGCATCAAGCACTAGAACTGACCAACGGAGCTCAAAAGGCACCAGGCATTTCTTTCTGTCCAGATCACCTCTCCGAGCTTTGGGCGCCTTTTTTTGTGGATCTTCTTGTTCTCAGAGCTGTGCTTCTGGAAGGGATGCACCTCTTTATACGCGAGCTTCATCCTGCCAGCAGCTGAGGGAACCCAGGAATGCAGGGCCGGGGGCTGTACCTTTCTCATCAGGGTTTCATTGTTTAAGGAGGACGTTGGAGAAAACAAATGATTACCAGGCATCTTCTCAAATTTCTGCGACTAAGGGTAAACCACAGAGTAGACTTTGATTTTACTAAAAGAATGATGAAAAGATATATTCTATTCTTAGCCTTATGTCAAGACAGACAGTTTTTGGAGGATTAGAGAGAATGGGAGGCCAAAATATTAAAAAATTATTAGTTTTACTTGTCAGATATATGGTATTTATTTTAGGCAACTCTTTCTTCTCCCTTTAAACACATTTTTTTTTAATTTGAAGACTTAATTGTGAAGGCAAGGTAACTAACTGTGTAGGAAAATCTCTTTTATCTATCTTGTCTGGTGGTCTGGATGAGAATGATTTCAAAATTCTCTAAGCATGTAGAGTTAACTTGCTTTTTAAGTCACAACACTGGGGTAGTGATGGATCCAAATCTGCTATGAAGTGTTAATAAATGAAAGATTTTCTGTGTCTTCTGAAATGTTTCTCAAATTCTTCTTTTGGAATGGAAGCTATTTTTAATCTTTAGATGACTTCTATTAATTCTGAGGGCTCCCCTTCACAGTAGTTAGACAATATTTACCTGGGGGTGTACCTGAGGACCAGAGAAGCCAAGTGATGGATTTAAGGTTACAAAGAAAATCAGTGGCAGAAGTAGAATCAGATGTTACAACTTTTGGTTCTTCTATTAAACTTTCTCATTTAAATTTGACTTGGCCTCTTTAAGACTCGGTTTTGTAATTTGTTGGCTAGGGAGTCAGTAAATAAATTGTAACCACTACGATTTCCACTAGATCACATAGCTTGGACAGCTGGGCTGTTGTTGCTAATTGGTCTCAAATGGATTCCAACTCAGAGAGAGTCACCTGCGCACCGCAAAATGAAACACTGCCCGACCCTGCACCGTGCCACAACCGCTCCTACGTGTGAGCCCCTTGTTGCAGCCTCTGTGCGACTCCATCTTTTTGAGTTAATCCCCATTCTTCACTGTAGTGGAAGATTTCTTCCTTTTCCTTTCCAGCACATATTGAAGGTTCCAGCTTGCCTCACACCCAGGCCAACCACGTCTAGACACTCAGGGTTGCTTCAGGAAAACAAGTTACATGATAGTCTACCAAAGAGGCAGTTGAAAGGCCTTCCTTAATTGATTCCTTTTAGGTCTTCTGCTGGATTTCCTTTAGACTTGGACTGATTTTCATTAAGCCTTATGCACATGAGCATGTTTTAATTTGTGTCTCTGCTTTACCGTCCCTCAGTCTTTCAACTCTACATTCTTTGGAACTCAGAATTAACGGCTTTACTTGGTAATTGTCAAGCAATGATGTTCTCAGTTGCGGCTTATTTCTATATGGAGGGCTAATTGCTTTGTAATTGACCTCTGTGCTATCAGAGACGTGTGTGTGTGTGTGTGTGCGTACGCGCTCTTGTGCTTAAGGACTCATCTGTTATATAAACTGCACACATTGGTGGGGGGGTGGTAGGACAGAGCAAATGAAATTTTTAATTGAAGCCAATGTAGTTTAATGCTGTTGCATAGTTTGTCAATTGTTTTATATGCATGAGGGAGGACAAAAATGGGTATGTTTAACTTATTCTAACTCCAAAACTGTAGTTTTGCGAAAGCACCAGACCCCTGCTGACTGGGAGTGGTACAGAGGGAAGGATACAATATGTAAATACACTAATCAGATCAATGTAAATCCTAGTAGGACATTCCTTTACTAGGCCTGCGGAACAGCTGCATAAAACAGAGTGATTTACATTTTCATAGGTTGGGGTGAGCCTTTTAGACAAGTTCCACTCCCATTGAATCTATGATTTTTAGCTCTGTTTCACTTTGATTTTTGTCTGCCCTCTTCCTACCTTTTTTTTTGGTCAGAGTACATGTGGTGGAAGTCGGCACTTGAAGCATAAATGCTAGTTCTATTTTCTTCTCTCTGTGGCCACCTTAGCCACGGAACCGCAGGAGAGGAGCTTTTGTGAGCTTTTATGCATCACTAGCGTGAGGGGAGTGATGTGGCAGGTGTCTCAAAGGTTTCCTTAGGAGAGCATGGGTCTTCATATTTGGAGAAATAGGCACACACCGTGTTTTTTTCTTAGAGACTCAAGTAATTATTTCAATTTAGCAAACTTGATGCCACCGTTTCATAGTTTTATCCAGACTTTTAATTTGGTCAACATTGGCCAACTTTTTTTTTTTTTGAAGAGTGAATTGGTAACAGTATAAGATCATATAGTGGCAAAATCAGATAGCTCTGCTCCTTTAGGCCCCTTCAGACACATTAAAAACAGCAACAAAACCCCTCCCTGTGAGCCAGTCAGTTCTGACTCATAGTGACCTTATGAGGTCAGGTAGAACTCACCTTGTGGGAGTAGTAGAAAGTCTCATCTTTCTCCCTCGGCATGGCGGTGGTTTTGAACTGCAGACCTTATGTTTAGCAGCCCAAAGCATAACCTATTACATCACCACAGACCCACTAGACCATGTAGGAAAACAAGATGGAGAGAGATAAACCATATGCTGTTGAGTTGGCTCCAACTCAGAGTAACCCGGCGTATGTCAGGGTGGAACTTCGGTCCAATGACTGGGTTGGGCGGAGTGGCTCTGCAGGCTTCTCATCTGAAGCATCACCAGTGCAGTCTAAGCTCTAGTCTTTCAGGGAGCAGGGTGTTTATCACTGTGGGGATCTCACAGGATGCAACGGAGCACATGCAAGGGAAGAGAGTTTAACGGGGGAGTGTCGATAAATCAGAGGGCTCCTCTGGGTGGGTAAGTTGGGAGAAGAGAAATAAGAAACAAGCTGGTAAAGCAAGCTTCATTCCGAGTTTTCTTTTCAATGAAAGTATGAATAAAATAATGCGCTGAGGCAGTGTGGAAACATTTTAATGGCAAGTTGCAAATTTTAGTGACAAAATTGCATGATGATTTGTATTGAACTTTAGAAAGAAAATCTCAGTAAACTTTCCACTGCTAGGTGGGGAAATCTGGAGTAAAGTCTTGGCATAAAGGGATCCTGGCACCTAAAAGATCATGCCTGAAGGCAGTATTAATAAAGTGAGCGGTTAGTGTGCATCCTTAAAGTTCCTATTCTCACTTCCTGGGCAGAAGAAGACTGTGAGAGGGATTGCCTGCCCTGCCGAAACTCTGGAGGAACAGGAGAGAGATCTACCTTTTCTACTATAGTAGTTTCTCTGATTATGAAGTCCTAAAGAGCTGTCTGCTCAGTTTCCAGAGATCATATGCCCACGACTCATTCAATCTACTTAAGTAAATGTACATTGGCATCTCTTCATGTGTGTTTCCATTTATTTCTTTTTGTAATATGGATAAAGACACAGAAAGTGCTATTCATGGCAGATCTATCTATCTAAATATTCAGTACTTCTCAAATAGAGATCCTAGCAA
Organism: Tenrec ecaudatus; assembly: GCF_050624435.1. NCBI lineage: Eukaryota > Metazoa > Chordata > Mammalia > Afrosoricida > Tenrecidae > Tenrec > Tenrec ecaudatus. Next base: position 113,711,470 of record NC_134532.1, read on the forward strand.
ATCTAAGGGCATTGGAAGAAGTAGTTGAGGATGTGTTAACCTAACATAATTAATTGTCCAAGAAGACATTAAAAACAGGGTTAAAAATAACTCTTATAATTCCATGTCCCAGTGAGTGTATCTCCTTAACGTCTTCTGAATCAGTTCCCTTCTTCCATAGCTGCTGCCACTGCTGTAGTCCAGGCCAATGCAATTTCCGCTCGGGAATACTTGGCCATCTTCTAACTGCACTTGCTCCTGCCCTATCTTCCCGTCGCTCCCATCCAATATCTGCACTGTAGTCATGGTGATTTTGTTTCTCATTATCTTTGCCTCAAAACTTTGCAGTGGCTCCGCACTGTCTGTTGGATGAAGGAAAATCACCCTGGTGTGGCAGAAAATTATCTAGACACTTCCTGGTCTATAGGACCAGCCTCACTGGCTGCTTACAGGACACTTGCTACTTTGAGTCTAGTTGTTTTTTATATCAGTGCCTTTGCATGGATGGATTTTTTTTTGCACATGGTCGTTTTGTTATTTCTTTATTTTTTTACCTAGCCTCCCTCTTTCCCCAAATTGTTGCTATGGATGCTGTTGCTAGCTGCAGACAAGTCGGTGTTCAAGCTACCACATGAAAACCAAATGAAATGTCTGGTCCTCTGGCCCTGTACTTTCAGCGTCCTCAGGTGCAGATTGGACCCTTGTGATTCTTGGGGTTTGGTTTTTTGATGCAGATTGCCAGGTTTTTCTTCTTAGTTCATCTTAGTCTGGAAGCTCAGCTGAAACCTAGTGACCATTAAAGCATCATACAAGCCCCCTCTGAGAGCCAGGTTGTAGCTGAGTAAGAGGCACATCGGACCAGAATCAATTCCCAGTCTCTTACCACTGAACTCTCAACAGTTCTTACACAGAACAAACCAAGAAGACTGAATCATATGGCAAAGAGGTTTGGCGATGGAAAACTGTTCCTGAGGTCAATGCCAGGATGACAGTTGTATCACAATGAGTGGGGTCCCACCTTATGCTACTTCACTTAAACAATTAAACGCTTCTTAGTCATTCTTGCCAAAGAGGAGTTTAAATTACTCAGCTAGACAAAGGTGAACGATTTATTCCTGCATTCTTTGGAAGCCCCATGTCTTAGCATGTAGTGGGGCCACAGAAATGCCACAAGTGGACGGCTTTAACCAGCAGGAATTTATTCTCTCGCAGTTTTGGAGGCTGGAAGTCCACATTCGGATGCTGGGTCTATCAGAAGCCACTTTTTCTCTGTTGGCCTGACGGAAAGGTCTTTGTCACATTTGCAGCATCCCTAGGTCTGACATTCCTTGGGGATCTGGTGTTTTCGTGTGAATTTTCTTGGGCTTAGGAATTTCTCTGTGCAGGGAGCCCAGAGCCTAAGGATGACCTCCACTGTCAGCTCTTCTTTCTTGGTGGTTGTAGGTCCCTCTGATCTGGACTTGCTTCTCTCTTCTTTTATCTGTTGTAAAATAAATTACTACCAAGGGAAGTAAATGCCTCTTATATTGGATCAGGGAAATGATGGGATGTGGTTAAAATGGTGCATCACGCAGCTATTTCCTTATTGGTTCATCACCTCATCACATCGTGGAGGATGATCACATTACTGACATATTACATTATGACATAACTGCCAAATCACTTAGAATCATGGCCCGAACAAGTTGACACGCATTTTGGGGTGGACACAAGTCAATCCATGACATGACTTTTCTATCCTTTTACTTGAAATGGTGTCTGAGCAAGTTTACACTTCAATCAAATCACTCCCCCCATACACACAGTTATGTTTTCCAAATGGGTGTAAACAATTCATATAGCTTTCATAAGTCAATTAGGAAAGACATGTCTTTGGCATATGCAAAGACATCTGTTGAATATGTGGCATACAATTTCCTTCTACCACACCAAAAAATGACTTCTTTCTGAGAAGCTGTAACTGTCATAATCAAACTAGAATGCTGACCTTCTCATTTTCCTGGCCATCCTTCCTCTTTCCACACTTCTCTGTAGTCTCCTAGCACTCTGCACACCCTTCTCATAGAGACTCATCACGAGCTACGTGGTAAGGTGTCTGTACTTCCTGAGAGGCAGTACAGCTCGAAGCTGCGCCTATGATTACCTGTCTTTGTGACTTCCATGCGTAGCACAATAGGCGCTTGATAAAAAATATTCATTGAATTGCTAGGCCTTGGTTTCTTTAAAATCTCTTCTGATGTCTTTATATTCAGAACTATGAAAATCGAACAAGGAAATGGTTTTAAACCTGAAAAATTAACATGGTTTCCTCTCATCGCTATTTTCTTTGGAATATAGACTTTCCTCCAAAAGTTCTTGTTGACTTATTGGTTAATGGTGTTTTCAACTGTTGATATGACAACTATGCACTGATGTGCTAAAAAGGAAAGACTGTAGTTATGTTAACAAACAGTTTCTAGTGTAAAGAGACTGAGGCTATAAAATATCCAACTGGGACAAGGTTTTAAGATACTAATGAGCCACAGAAATCTGGTGGCAATGAAAGTTTGTCACAATACGTTTTATCAAATCCCCTTTACTACATTTTAATTGGCTTCTTAGAAAAGCATTGTATTCTTGAGAGTTATACTTATTCTTCTGAATTGATTATTTGAAAAACTCATTGATTTATTGATTCATATAATTTATAAATATTCACTGATAACCTGTTAAGAACACTTAAGGTAGGGGCTTCAAAGTAGAAAAGATGTGAGAAAGAAAAAGAAGAAAATAAAAATATATCCCCTTACTGCAATATATTTTTTTACTTTGAGAAATAAAATTCAGACATTTAATCAATATAATTTTTTATTATTTGGTAAATATATTGAAGCAAGATCATATGAGATAATCTTTGTATTTAAGGAACTTGTAGTAGGGTTGTGGAAAATAGGAAAATGAAATATAAATAATTCAGGAAACATTCAAAGACAGCTCAGAAAATAAGACAATTTATAATTCTCAGTGACAGAAAAGGAACATAATAATGTCTCCAGGGAGTTGTTAGATGACTAAAAGAGGCATTCCTACATTCTCATTTTCTAATTAGATAAATTGAGGGTAAGAGAAAAAGAGTGTTTCTTATCAAGGTGAGGCTTGGGCTAATTAAGTGATGGCAATTCCTTCCCTATGGCTTTCAGGAGCCCTGGAAGTGGTTGCATGTTAGGTCAGGATTTGCCAACCCATCCTCGGGAGACAGGTGAGTCTTTCTGCTCTCTTAAAGATTTAGTGTTGGGAACCCCAAACGACAGTTCAACTTTGGCCTCTCAGTTGACTGTGTCTCAGAATTGACTCCGTGGCAGTGGTTTGGTTTCACCTGCTTTCACTCTTTTTTTAAGTCCCCTTGGACTAGTGAGAAATCATAGCAATCTTCATCATGGACCTAAATGATAGCTCCAGAACACTTTCCATTCGGCATTCCAGGAGGTGCTTTGGGCAGGACAAACAGAAGAGATGAAAGTGTTTATTATATCTGGACTAGGTAAGTACTCTGCAGCCCATAGCCTTGTCTTTCTCTTGTGGAGTGACTGATGGATTTGAACTGCTGACCTTTCAGTTAGCAGCCCAACGCCTAACTCACAGCATCACCAAGGCTCCGCCGTGCTCTCTTCCAGTTAGTTTAAATTCCTGCGAGGTTGCACTTCCATGGTCACCTTTGGCAAAAAGTTGATGCTTCAAGGGGACTCCCACTCTAACTAGATTTTCTTTTCCCATGGTTGTGGATTTCTGTAAACTCTGGACGCTCTCTGGTGTGCGCTTCAGTTATTTTAGCTTCCCAACTTTCACCCCCCAGCCCTTGAAAAGTTCTTTGGGTGCAGGAGTTTCATGGCATGGTTGAAATCCACACAAGGAGGCATTATGGCAAACCAAAATTTAAAAATTCAAACAGACACAAACCAACTTCCTCTAGAAAAGAACAACTAATTAATAGCAGATTTCTCATGAACTACAATTCCAATGAACATAAGATGGCAATAAAACAATATACCTAAGGCCCTGTGGGAAAAATTACCATCAATTTAGAATTCTAAGCAATCTGGAATATTGAAGATGAAGGGCAAATTAAACACATTTTCTTTTGTTTAACAAAGGATTTGTCATAGATATTCTGACAAAACTTAAAATTTTGAATGAAATCCATCAATTAATAAGGTGTATTAGTAAGGCACTATATAGAACCATGTCATCTACAGAAAAGCATTTTTATCCCAGAGAGGCATAATAAAATTTTATAAAATAATGTCTAATTAATTATAATCAGATTTTAAAAATACAACTAAGAGATAAGTGGCAAAAACATGACATTTGGAAGAGTTAAAATAAAATAAAAACTGGCTTCAAGGATCTTGTACTGTTTGAAAGAAGACTACAAATATTAAATTTAGACTTAATCAGGTATTCATATTGTATTAGTCTTCTGGGTTAACTAGAGAAACAAAATTTATAGACATTCATGCATATATAAGAAAAAGCTTTATATATAAAAGCAGTTGAATATTGAGAAAACATCACAGTGCAGTACAGATCAAGTCCATAAGTATGATATTAGCCCATATGTTCAATACCAATCTATAAATTCCTCTTCAGCCTCACGAAATACATGCAATGATGCTAAATGCAGGACAATCATAGGCCAGTGGGCAGAAAGTCTTTTGGATCCAGTGGCGGTGTAAGCATCTCAGTGCTGGCAGTGGTCTCCACGTGGCTCGTCCAGCTCAGGGCACTAGAATAGTTTCAAGTGTCTTGCCAGCAGCAATGTTTCCCAGCGAGTGAGCCAAAGAGAGAGTGTCTCCCACTTCCAAGGAGGAATACAGGAGTTCCCAGAATCCTCAGGAGAAGGCCATGCCCACACAGAGACCTCATTAACTATGGCCTGATTGACAGGCTGGACTCCACCCTGTCACTTTTTTTTTATCATTTTATTGGGGCTCAAAAAACTTATCACAATCCATATATACATCAATCGAGTAAAGCATCCTTATACATACGTTGCCCTCATTATTCTCAAAATTTGCCTTCTGCTTGGGTTCCTGGAATCAGCTCATTTTCATTTTTTCCTTCCCCTTCCTCCCTACTGCCCCCTCCCTCATGAACCATTAATAATTTATAAATTATTATTTTATCTTATCTTACACTGCCCGGCATCTCCCTTCACCCACTTTCCTGTTGCTCATCCCTGAAAGAGGAGGTTATATGTAGATCCCTGAGATCGGTTAGCCTTTCTAACCCCCCTTCCCTCCCCGTATCGCCACTCTCACCGTTGGTCCTGAGGGGTTCATCTGTCCCAGATTCACTGTGTTTCCAGATCTCAACTGTACCGCTGCGCATCCTCTGGTCTAACCAGGTTTGCAAGGTAGAATTGGGATCATGATAGTTGGGGGAGGAAGCGTTTAAGAACTAGAGGAAGGTTGTGAGTTTTATTATTGCTACACTGAACCCTGAGTGACTCGTCTCCTCTCCACTACCCCTCTGCAAGGGATGTCCAATTGTCTACAGATGGGCATTGGGTCCCCATCAGGCTCTCCCCTCATTCACAATGATATGATCCACCCCCCCACCTTTGTTGCTTGAAACCTGGTCCCCTCAGCCCTTCATGATCATATATATTGATGTGCTGTTTCCATGTGAACTTTGTTGCTTCTGGGCTAGATGGCCGCTTGTTTACTTTCAAGCCTTTAAGTCTCCAGATGTTATATCTCTCAATTGCCGGGCACCATCAGCCTTCTTCACCACACTTACTTACGCACACATTCGTCTTCAGCATTTATGAGGGGAAGGTGATCACACAATGATGGTTTTTGTTCTTTGTGTCTGCTACCTGATCCCTTCAACACGTCATATTCACTTAGGCTCGTGTGCTTCTCCTCTGTGGGCTTTGTTGCTTCCAAGCTAGATGGCTGCTTGTTTGCCTTCAAGCCTTTAAGGCCCCAGATGCTATATCTTTTTGATAGCCGGGCACCATCAGCTTTCTTCACCACATTTGCTTATGCACTCGTCTGTCTTCAGCAATCATGTTGGGAAGGTGGGTGTCATGGAATGACTGTTTAGCTGAGCAAGGTGATATTGTATTGAGGGAGTGTGCATGAGGAGGCCCAATGTCCACCTGCTACCCTACTACTGAACCTATAAATAGATGCCCATAGGTCTATTTCCCCCATAATCATAAATTTATTTACATATGTACATGTTGGTATTTAGGCCTCTATGCATGCCCTTTGCCTCCTATGCCTTTCCTCTGTTTCCTTATGCTTTCCTCCTGTCCCACTACCATGTTCGACCTTTATTCTGGTTTCAGTAATTCCTCTCAGTTACCTTGCCCTTGGTCACGCCCTACCAGTCCTCCCATCCCCTCCACTGGTTTTGAACCACTCCTTGTTCCCTTGTCTCTGGGTTGCCCAACACCTCCTCCCTTCCCTTACCTGCCACACTTTCATGTCCCTTCCGGGACCACTGGTCCCGTTACACATTGATTGTCTAGCCTATCTTATCTAGGTGGACCTGCAGATATAGTAATATGTGCATAAAAATGCAGATGGCTTTGACAGCACCAAAGTGACACATAGAACATGACGTCGACAGCAGCAACACCGACACACTAACAAACAAAAAAGCCACTGACATACAAAATTTGAAAGAAGAGAAAAAATAACAACAACAACAACAAAAAACCTGTTAGTAGTTAGAGGTTTGTTTGTTGACCTTTAGGAATGTTTTCTGGACGAGTCTGATGGGGTGCCACGTCCTGGCCCCAAAGTCCATCCTTTATACTCCCTCGAGACCTCCTTGCTCTGCTTCCCCTGCTGCTCCATTGCACACTGCTAGTGTTTTGCCTCAGTGTGGTGGGGTCAGCTCAGTCGCACATCCCCCACTGTGTCCCAGGTGATGTCCCATGTAGGGCCATGGGTCAGTGCAGGATGTCACATCTCGCGGTGGGGTCAACTATGTGGTACTCTCTGTACATTGGGCCCTTCGAGCTGGGCTATTGTCCTCTGAGCTTGGTGGGCCCAGGTGTGCTCTGCTCCGTTCCTCCTTCCTTTGCTTCTGCATCGTTCCAGGTGTGGTATGGTGTGGTAGGTCAGTTCCTTTCCCACACCAGACGATTTATTTTCATTTTCTGTGGTACTTTCTTCGATGGTGGGTGTCGGGCTAATTCTGGTTGGGGCCGGCGTATGGTCCAGTCTCTTTGTGTATTCCTCTGTGCTTTACGTTGCCCTCCTAGTTTGGCGTGTCATGGTGGGGTCTGTATGCATGTTCCGGTTCTGTGGGGATACAACCAATACTCTGCCCGACTGAGTTAGTGCCCTGTTCCCCCAATGACATCCACTCAGTTTCTCCCAACCCTGCTTCTACCTCCACCTGCCCCACTTCCCCTTCTTTATGCTGGGCTTTCAGGTACCCCCCTAGGTGTGACCTGCTCTCCCTCCAACTATCTATGTTTCCTTCCATTTATTTCAAGATAGATGTGTATTCTTCTATTCCTGTCATGCTGATTGGACTTACCTCAGGGGACTCATGTTATACCTGTCCTTTTGAGTTTGGCTTACCTCGCTTAACATAATTCCTTCCAGCTCTTCCCATGAAACAATGCATTTCATGTATTTGTCTGTGCTTTTTCAGTGCTGCATAACACTCCATTGTGTGTATGTGTCAAAGTTTACTAATCCACTCATCTATCCATGGAAACTTAGGCTGTTTCCAAGTCTTTGTGATTGTGGATTGTGCCACAATAAGTATTGGAGTGCATATGACTGGCCCTATTTTATTTTCTGCTTCCACCGGGTATATGTCCAGTAGAGGGATGGTTGGGTCATAAGGTAGATCAATTTCCATTTTCTATAAGTGTCACCAGATTGCTTTCCATAGTGGCTGTACAAATCTACACGACCACCAGTAGTAGAGGAGGGTTCCTATTTCACCACAGCCCCGTCCGACACTTGCTCTCTGATTTGCTGATTTGGGCTAGCCTCAGGGGTGTTAGGTGGTATCTCACAGTTGTTTTGATTTGCATTTCTCTTATGGCAAGGGACTTCGAGCACTTTCTCATATGCTTATTGGCCATATGGGTCTCCTCTCTAGTGAAAGTTCTTTTCAGTTCTTTTGCCCACTTCCTTAGGGGTTAGCTGTTTTCCTCTTTTTGCGGGTCACGATGGTGTTGTAGATTTTAATAACGAGCCCTTTGTCTGATGTGTCATTAGTAAAAATCCTCTCCCAGTCTGTGGGTTGTCTTTTTACCCTCTTGGTGAAGTCTTTTGAGGTCTCATTTGTCGATTTCCAGTTCACCTGTGTGTGTACACTTCCCTATTGAAGTGAGCCTATGAGTTCCCTGGGCCAGTACTCTGAGGTTAGTCCCAATTCCATCCTTGATGGTGCTGATGGTTTGGGGTTTAACTTCTAGGTCTGTGATCCACCTTGAGTTTATTCTTGTGCAAAGGGTGAGATATTTCATCTTTCTACATGTGGATATCCATTGTTTCCAGTACCATTTGTTTAAAAGGGCATCCGCTTCCCACTTGACGGTTTTGGGACCCTTGTTGAAGATCGGTTGTCTATATGCTGATGATTTTACCCTTGGGCTTACCATTCTTTTCTACTGGTCTGAGTGTCTGTCGTTGTGCCAGTACCATGCTGCTTTGACCACTGTAGCTGTGTAATAGGTATTCAAATAGGGTAAGGCGAGTCCTCCAATAGTGTCCTTCTTCTTGAGGAGTTTTCTGCTAATTCTGGGTTTCTTCCCTCTCCATATGGTCTTGGAGGTCAGTTTTTCCAATTCTTTGAAGAAGGTTGATGGTATTTGAATTGGTATAGCATTGAACTTATAAAGTGCTTTAGGTAGGATTGTCATCTTTACTATGTTGAGCCTTCCAATCCATGAGCAGGGGATGTTCTTCCATTTGTGGAAGTCACTTTTGGTTTCCTGTAATAGGGTCTTATAGTTTTCCTTATATAGGTCTTTAGTATTTTTTGTTAGATATATTCTTAGGTATTTCAGTTTGTTCTTAGCTATTGTGAAGGGTACTTCCTTCTTAATCCCCTCTTCTATGCCCCTATCCAATGTATATAGCAAACCTACTGACTTCTGTTTATTGATATTGTATCCTGCTACTCTTCCATATTCCTCTATCGCTGTAAGTACTCCAGCTGTAGAGCTTTTGGGATTTTCAATGTACAGGATCACGTCGTCTGCAAATAGCGATAGTTTCACCTCCTCCTCTTCCATTTGGATCCCTTTGATATCCTTCCGCTGTCTTATGCTGTTAGCCAGAACCTCCAAAATGATATTGAATAGAAGTTGGGACAGGAGACATTCTTGTCTTGTACCCCTTTTCAGTGGGATTGTTCTTGTCTTTTCTCCACTAACTATGATGTTGACTGTTGAAAATAGATAGCTTGTATAAGCTTGAGGAACGTACATTCCAATCCTGTCTTCATGAGTGTCTTGATTAGGAATGTGTGCTGGTGTTGTCAAATGCTTTTTCTGCATCTATGGATATTTTCATATGGTTTTTATCTTTTTTCTTGTCAATGTGATGCATAATATTGATGGATTTTCGGATGTTAAAACATCCATGTATCCCTGGGATGAATCCTACCTGGTCATGGTGGATGAGATATTTTATATACTTTTGTATTCTATTGGCCACTATTTTGTTAAGGATTTTTGCATCTATGTTCATTAGAGATATTTGTCTGTAATTCTCTATACCTGTGGGGTTTTTTCCCCCTGTTTGGGTATCAAAGTAATTCTGGCTTTGTAAAATGAGTTTGGGAGTTTGCCATCCTCCTCTATGTTATGGAATACTTTGTGGAGGATTGGTGTCAACTCTTCCCTGAATGCTTGGTAGAAATCTGCTGTGAAACCATCTGGCCCTGGGGCCTTTTTTGTTGGTAGGTTTTTGATGACCCTTCTTTCACTCTGGGTTTGTTGAGGTTCTTGATCTCTGTCTGAGATAATCTAGAGAGAGACTCTTTTTCCAAATATTTATCCACGTCTCTCAGGTTTCTGAATTCATTAGAATACAGACCTTCATAGTACTTTGTGATTATTCTTTTAATCTCATTGAGGTCTATTGTTTTTGCCCTTGATTCATCCCTCATGCTGGCTATTGATGTTTGCTCCTTTCTATCTTTGGTACGCTTTGCCAGAAAACTGTCAATTTTATTAATTCTTTCATTGAACCAGCTTTTAGCTACATTTATCTTTTTCATTGTTCTCTTTTCTTCCCACTGGTTTAACTCCCCGCTGAATTTTATTATTTCTTTTCTCTTGCTATTGGAGGGGTTGTTCTATTGACTCTGTTCTAGTTGTTGGAGGTTTTGTGTTAATGTATCTGTCTTACGTCTTTCTTCTTTTTTCATATAAGCATTTAATGATATCAAGCTAACTCTGATAACTGCCTTTGCAGTGTCCCATAAGTTTTGATATGCTGTAATCTCATTCTCATTAGTTTCTAGAAACGTCCTAATATTCTCTCTGATCTGGGCCTGTACTCATTCATGTCGCAGGAGATCATGCTTCATTCTCCAGTTGGTTGCCCTTGCTTTTCTGGACATCCTCTTATTAATCTCTATCTTTATGGCATGGTGATCAGAGAAAAATTCCTGAATAATATCTATGTGTTTGAATTTACTCAGGCTGGATTTCTCTCCCTGCATGTGGTCTATTCTTTAAAAAGCTCCATGTGGATTTGAAAACAATGGGAAACCCTTTGCTTTTGGATGGAAAGCTCTATAGATGTCTATCAGGCCCAGTTGACTAATAACATTGTTTAGCTCTCTATCCTCTTTTCTGAGCTTCTTTCCAAATGATCTGTCTTTCTCTGATAGTGGAGTGCTAAAGTCACCCACTATGATTGTTAATTCTGTTATATTTCACTTTTCATCATTTTAATATTTTGTTTGATGAAATTCACTGCACCATAATTAGGAGCGTAAATATTCAATATGCTAAGTGCTTCCTGGTTTACTGAACCTTTGAGCATTATGTAGTGTCCCTCTTTGTCTTTTTTTATGGTTTGGATCTTGAGATCCATTTTGTTGGAGATTAAGACAGCCACCCCTGTCTTTTTGGAATTGCCATTCAATTGGTAAACTTTCTGCCAACCCTTTATTCTTAGCTTATTCTTGTCTGTGCACTTAAGACGTGTCTCTTGCAGGCAACAGATGGATGGTTTATGTTTTCTGAGCCAGTCCTCAAGCCTTTTTCTTTTAACGTAAGAATTGCATCCATTAGTATTCAGAGTTATTACCACTATCTGTGGATTCATAGTTGCCATACCCTGTTTTGTGTTTTGAGTCTTTACCTATCTCACTTCATATCAGTGTGATGTGTTTGAGTGAAGAGTTTCTATCTTGTTCTCTCTTCCATCTGGGACCCTCTTGTCCTGGTAATTGTTCCTGGCATGTTTGCTTTTAGATGGAATTTGGCTAATTGTTCTTGGTGGAGGTTGATCCTCTGGCCATAGTGAGTCAGCCAGTATCTTTCACAGGGTGGGGTGACTTGCAGCATATTCTTTGAGTGTTTCCTTGTTCTGGAAGACCCTTATATCATCATTTCTTAATGGGTAACTTGGCAGGGTACAGGATTCTGGGGGAGGCATTTTTTTCTTTCAGTTTCTAGAAGGTCTTATTCCATTCTGTCCTCCTCTTCATGGTATCTAGTGATAAGTATGAGCATATTTTTACCTGCGCTACTTTTTATTTGACTGTCTTCCTTTCTCTTGATGCTTGTAAATTTTCTCTTTTTCCTATAAATTGGATATCTTTACTATTATTTGTCTCGACGTGTTATTCTTGCGATTTAGTCTAGCTGGCGCCCTTTCTGCTTCCTGTATAAGTGTTTGGTTCTCCCTTGTTAGGATGGGGAAATTTTCTTCCAGAAATTCCTTTGTTATCTTGGCTGTCGACTTGTGTGTTGTGCTCTGGTAGACCGATTATTCGAATGTTATTCCTCTTCATAGCATCTCTCATTGATCTCAGGCTATCTTTGGTTTCTTTAATTTTCCTATATGACTGTCTTTCTTGCTTACATAAGTCTGTTTGAGTGTCCTGACATCATCTATATGGTTCTCTGACTCCTCAAAGCTAATCGTAAATTTTTTGACCTTGTGTGTGGCTTCTGCTACCTCCTCTGTTAGCTCCTGCCGTTCCCTTTGGTGGTTGGATTTCATTCCCTCTATTGTGGACTTCACCCCCTCTATTGTGGACTTCATCTCCTCTATCATTGCATCTTTATTCTGGGTTGCTTCCCTCAGCTCCTGTATTACTGGGAGCAGACTTCTGAAGATTTCCTTCTGTGGCAGATCTGTATCTGTTTCTTCTATGAGAGACGTTAGCTCTGCAAATATGTTTTGTCTCTGGTTTTTTGGGGGGCTGGGAGTGATATGGTCTATTGATTTTTCCTTGATCCTTTCATAGGCCCCATACTTCTAGGACGCCAGGGTAACCTTAGCTGTGATACTGTTAAGGATTATTTCAGGCGACTGCCTATTAACAACTATGAGGATGGGTCAGACTGCTGTGTAGGCAGAGCTCCCCAACGGCTTTGTGACCCACAGTGGTGGGATGTTTCAGCAACTGGAGTGGGATGGAGCCTCAGTGAGTGCCCTCAGGCTGCTTTGACATGGTTTGTCAGGGTACCCTTAGCAGCCCTTTTTGTTTAGTAATAAAAAAGAATTAAAGAGGTTAAAATTTAAAAAATAATTTTTAACAAAATTTTGGGCAGAAAAAGAAAAAAATGGAGAGGAAGAAGGAGAAGCTTTCAAAGAGGAGAGAAAAGTAGTGATAATAGTAGAATTGGAAGGAGAAGAAAAAAGAGATAGAAGGAAAACCTATAGAAAAGGGGCAGAAGAGCAGTACTATCAATAATGGAAATGGAGGAAGAAAGACCAGAGAAAAGTCAATGCAGAAAGTAAAAGAAAGAAAAGAGGAAAACCAGCGTGAGATAAAAGATGCATATATGTATACATATAAATTTCCCCCCTTCTTTTTCCTGTACGTTCTAGTGATTTCTAATAGAACATGGAGGTTGGGGATGCCTCGCTGTCACAGGATAGTTGCTGATCTGGGCTCCGGTGCCGGGCTTTGTGGGGGGTTAAATGCTGTTCAGATCAGCAAGCCCTCCCGGGTCCCTGCAGGCCTGTAGAGTTGAGCCTGTGGGCAGAGGCTGCACAGGCAGGAGTAGCCCCCAAGGGCGGGCCTCCCGCTCCGGCTGGAAAATGCTGAGGCCACTATGGGTGCTGTGGGTGCTGAGAGAGGCACAGGCCTTAGCGCTCACCTCCTATGGCAGCTGGGAAGGGCTGGGGTAGGCTTAGGAGCTGGCACTGGGGACCCCACAGGGTCCCTCGGTGGTGAAAGCCTGCTGGAGCACACAGATGTCTCTAGCAGGAACTGCAAAGCCGTGTCCCAGGCTCCTCAGAAGGCGGAACATTTATTCTTTAATCCACCGACCCTGTGAGGGCGCAGGCAGGCTCCGCAGGGACGTGGTCGAGCCGGATCGGACAGTGGCGGCTCTGGCAGGAAACTGCAGACAATGGCGCTTGTGCTCCACCCACGCTCTGAGCTCAGAGCCACGAGCCCCGCAGTGCACTGGGAAGGGCAATGCCACTCCCGCAGGAGTGCAGAACCCCCGTCGCTCCTGCTCCCAGTAGGCAGGGGCACCCACTGTTGCACCTGGCATTGTGAACACTGGAAGGGGTGCCTTCAGCAGGCAGACTTAGCGCCCAGGCCATGGCTACAGGTCTCCACAGGCCAGCCTGCCGTGGCTCCAGAGGAAACAGTGTTGGGGGTAGGTGTGGGCTGGGCTATGGCTCATGCCTGTGGCAAGTGCTCAGGGCAGGTTCCCAGGGCCGGGAGTGGAGTGAGCGCTAAGCTGATGGGGGTGGGTGGCCGGGAAGATTGACTGCCATTGGAGAGGTCCCAGGCAGCAGTGGGGGTGGATGGTCTCCCGTGGGGGTCACGAGGCAGCCCCTGATGGCCTGCAGGTCAGTTACCTGGGGCTTGGATGAATGGAGGGAGGGACGCAGTCCCAAGGGCAGATCGTTGCCATGTAGGGAGAGGAGAAATGTGGGAAAGGGAAGCTTCTCTCCTCGTGGGGTCCCACGAGTGGGCAGCTGTTGTAGGGGGTCCCGTGACCGCTGCACGTGTCTCGGCAGGGCAGGTAAGCGACTCTGGGCTTGGAGTCCCCGTCTGGGGATGGAGTGGGCTATAGCTCGTCATGGCTGTGATGGTGGCAGCCTACTGATCGGAGACGTACCATGAATCGGGTCCTGGATCCCCGAGGCCCCTGCTCAGGACAAATGTGTGGGGTGGGGGTGGGGTGCTGTCCTGGGGGGATATTTCACTCACCAGACTCCTACCGCTTGGCTACCTGGACACCAAACCCGCTTTGTTCGAAAGAGCTCTCAGAGTATGCAGGTCCCCTGGTCTGCCATCTTCCCAGAATCCCACCCCTTCACTCTTAATCCTCTGAAATTTGACAAACGATTATATAACTACCACACATATGGAACTTGAATAGAATATGTAACTCAGTGTCTATAGGTTAAGATAGAATAAAGAACAATAGATGGCAGAAGTACTTATTTAGGAGAAATAAAAAAAATAGGCAGCTTCAACATGCAGTGGGACAAGACGTTGATTGAAGAAAATTGATGAAACCAATCTAAACAATATAAGATAAAACAATACAAGATCATTAAAATAAATCCAAAGAGATAAGAGAGACTGACTGTATATACTCAAGTATAAGACGATTCGTGTATCAGCCAAGCCACCCAATTTTACCACAAAAACTGCATTAAAAATGTGCAGGAAAAACTTGGCCTATACATGAGTATATATGGCATATATGAATATGTATAAAAAATTTAAACTGATTATAAGCAGATTACCAGATTTTGTCAAAATGAATTATAAATTCTTTAATTTATGAAACTTGAGGTCCCAGAGACCCATGCCTAAATGGAACAGATTTCATCACAGATCCTCGGACAATGTTCATTGAATGATTCTAGGACAATTATAAAATGTGTTTGCAGTGAAATCAGAAATCTCCGTACAATACTTAAATACAGACTGTTCTAAAACAGAAGAAATGCTGATCTAAGGACCTCAGAAAAACCAAACTCACAGGCATCAAGTTAATTGTGATTCATAGCAACCCTATAGGACAGGGTAGCATGGCCCCTGTGATATTTTGAGACTTTGGGAGTACAAAGCCTGGTTTTTCTCCCACTGAGTTGGTGGTGATTTCAAACTGCTAACCTTTTGGAAAACAGCCCAACTCCTGACTAGCATGTCACCAGGGTCCCCATGGAACTGATAGGTGGGCTTTTTAAATGACTATTGATATAAAAATGACAGAAAAGTTTGTCTTTTATCTAGGACTGCTTTAACAATACTACCACCAGTAGGTGCTTTTACCGGCGAGGAGTTTGTTTTCACACAGTTCTGCAGATTAAATGTTCAAATCAGGGTCCTGGCTGTGTCAATTCCTTCCTTGTCGGTTGTCCTGGCTGTTCTTTGGTTCCTCTGTGATACACACATAGGTGTGTCTCCCCCCTTTGTACATATCTCTATCTCTGTGTTTAACCTGATTGCTTTATAACTCAGAAGTGGTTAGATTAGAACCCACTGTTTGAGTATGAGCTCATTACCATAACAAAGAAATCAATTTCCAAATATCCACCGTGCCAGAAGAGTAGAACTGCCCCACAGGGTTGTCTTCGGCTCTGATGTTTCTGATGCAGGTCACCAGGTGCTTCTTCCACGGTGCTGCTGGCTGGGATTGAACCGGTAATCTCTAAATTAGTAGTCGGTACAAACGATTTATGTCACCCAGGGATGTTGGGCTTATAAATAAAATGCATCTCTTTAAAGGCATAACTTAATCAATAAGTGTTTAATATTTGCCTTATTGGAGCTGCCCAGGATCATTCCTACAGCATATGCCCCTCCCCCACTTAAAAATTCTGTACCCCTTCTCCTGGACCTCATGCTTGTAGGCTGCAATTACTGGGCACAGTTGGAAGGCAAGGATGCATCCAGATTGCCAGATCGTACAACATTCTTGGTGATACTCTGAAGGCATCAATAGCCTCCAATTTAACAAACTTGACTCCAGATTAAACCCAGAAAAAACTACGTCCTCCAAATTGCCAATCCACTTCTCCCCCTTAGTCCATGACTACGTGGCGGTCCTTTTCCATTAGTCAGATATCTTTTTTGAAAAGGTCATGTGATGCAACAAATATCATCCTACAACTTTAAAAAGAAATGAAGAACAACTGCTGTTGTTCAATTTACTGAAATAAATAATGGATGTTAAGATACAAGTTGTTATCTGAAATTTCAAAGAAGTTCATTAATGCAACTGCTTTTGCTAAGTAGCATAGTAAAGAATCTGCTATCTATTTAGGTATCAAGGATATACAATTATGGTGTAGTATTATATGAAGGACAGTATAAATGAGGTGACTAAGAAAAATAACAACTTAAGAGCCCTTGGTCTAAATTAAATACACACAGCACCATTGTCATGGCTATACAGACTGCCAATGAATAGCTTGCAGCAAGAAGTGGGAGAAACTGCATGCTCCTTGAAAAGGAATTTGCACCAATTATCCCACACGAACCCCCTTTTGGTGTACAAATATTTTGACTGCATCAACAGTTAGATCTAAATTAGCACTCTGAAAAGAGTTATAATCAAGGTGGTTAAGTGTCTCAAATGAACAATAATCCCCGGAGCAATTACCCATTGAGGAGCGTATAGCACAAGAATTGAAATTGACAAGTCCCAGAAGCTTACATCCCTAAATAAATGCATTCCCTTCAGGAACAAACAAACAAAAAAAATTTTTTTGACATAAGAAGTCTTTTGTGTTTCACCACCCTCTCCTCCAGGGCCACCCCCTACCCCCCCACCCCACCCCAAGGCAAGTAAGTGCTTCATCATGCAAATTAGCTACTTTCAAAGAGATGGCCAGTGAGCAGTGTGCATGGATGGGACTGGGAAAGTGGAGATTGTTTTCATCTTCCCAGCAGGACAGATTCCTCATGCCACAGATTAAGTGATCCCCTCTCCCCAACCCCCATACATCATGAAAAGGGATGCTTAATATTTCCCCCCAACCCCTGGTTTAAGTGAAGCAGATTTCTAATAAATTCCTTTTCTTGTGGCCTCAGAGTTAGCATCAAAAAGAACAGTTGTGGTTAAATAAATATAGACACATAATATGTTGGTGCTCCTAAATATGCTGATCATCAATCACTGATTCAATTGTTTGGGGGGGGGGTCATGGGAAAGGAGTCTTAGGAATAATTGTTCACAAATTTGCTCAAATTCTTCCACTATTAGATACCTTATGAATACACCTGCTGTGTTTTGCTATTGTCAATTTGGCTCCTGCTCATGGTGAGCTTATATATAGCAGAACTGTACCAGCTTGGGTGACTATTGAAAAGGTCCTAGTTCAAATCCACCAGCTGCTTCTTGAGAAAAAAGATGAGGCATATGTTTCCATGAAGATTTATAGTCTCTTTGAAACCTTGCTGTAAACAGTAAGGATATAATTATTGGTCCTAAGGAGCAGTTGTATGCTTTGCTGTAAGGTTGCTTCTAAGTCAAGATCAACTCAACAACAGCGGGTCTGGATTTGGTATGGTTCAACTTTATGATGGTTGGTATGTTTGAGGCTATGTTCAGTTATTGAAAATGATTATTAGGCTCCAAAAGTTCAGACTCCAGAATGGAGAGAAGGGAGAAAGATGGCAGGAAGTGAACCCATGACTGATCTCAGAATCGTAATGTTCGTGGAGACACAAAGATACCTTTAGCTCCTTTGTAGGAGAGTATCATATTCAGCAGGCACATTCCAGGTAAAGGCCTTTTATGGGCATAAGTGATGGCGACAGAGAGAAACAAATAGACAGACAGACATGCAATTTCTGGATTTGCGGTATGGCACTCCCATGGAGAGTTTTAGGGCAGAAAAGTTGCAGGCACTGTATGCTTGGATTCAGATTAATTTCTCAGAAAACTGCTAATGTATTCTTTTTTTTTAAAATGCATTCCCTCTTAAGATCGCAACGATAAGGGTGTTCAAGTACATAATGCAGAGTGTCTTTGCGTATAAGAGAAAAACTCTGGCCAGTAGGTGTAACCCACTGTGCAGGTTCTTAGAGAAGCCACACATGACCTGGCTTGATTTCAACAATGCAAGAGTGGTTCACACTCCTATCACACTCTGCAGCTGTGGGAAATGTTTGATTTGGAGATCATCCACTGGCATTCTACCCTGTAAAACGAGGAAGTCCCTTAGAGACTAATAAAAAGCAAGCAAAGGAAGCAGGCAGTTACTACTCCAAGCTTCACTGTAACCTGGAAAAAATGTTGAGATGATAAAACCTTTTACCTAATGTCAGGCATATTGTATAATCACAAAAGAGAAATCACACAGTATTGTGTGCCAACCTATAAGAAAGTACCACAAACTTTGGAATCTTCTTGTCTCCTAAGCTGTGTTGTTTCTTGAGGCAAGTCAAGGCAAGGCCAGAAAACAAAATTTTACTCCTATGTTAATTATTTATAATATTTACTGGAAGCATACTGAAAAAGATCAGAATGTGTTATCCCTCTGATAGGGTTGTCTACCTGTCCAGGAGGAACCTCCTCATAGCTTTACATGGGAGCCACTCAGTAGACAACATCCCCTTCTCCTCCCTGAACAATTTGATCCCAGCTGACATGATGTGCCCTCCTTCAAAGAGTGTCTCCTATTTTTACATTTATGAAATAATTAGCACAATTAAGATAATGAAATTATTAAAAAATCTGTTGCGTATCTCTGATGTAATCTCTCTCCACTTGCACTACCCCAGGAGAGCTTGATTCAGCTTTCTATTTCTATTAGTTTGATTTTCAAGATTTTTATAGACTCAGCCCTTTATTTCTAATCTTTGTTTGATAACCCATTAACATCATAGAAACACACAAGCCTCCACCAACAAAACTGCCATAACGTGTGTTGTGCATTGGTTGGGAAGTGAACATGAGTCTCCTGAATGTTATGATTGTTTGGGGGAGGTGCTGGTTCCAAGTCACAGAGACCCGATGCACAGTGGAATGGAAGATCCCCCGGTCCTGCGCAATCCTCACCATTGTTTAATGCTAAACCCACGGTCGCAGTCCTTGTGCCAATCCTTCTTGTTGAGGGCCTTCCTCTTTTTGACTGCTCCTCATCAATCTGGGTCACTATGGTCCATTCAGTGCTTACCAAATATGATACCTGTTCCAGGAACTGGTCTCTCCTTACAACATCCCCAAAGTATGTGAGATGAAATATCACCATCTTTGCCTCTAAGGACCTGTCTGGCAGTACATCTTTCAAGACAGATTTATTTGTTCTGCTGGCAACTCATGGTACGTTCAATATTCTGGCTCAGCACTATCGTTCAAAAGCATCAAATCTTCTGTCTTCCTTAATGAATGTCTAACTCTCACATGGATATAAAGAGACTGAAATACCATGGCTTGGGTCAGGCACATTTTCATCCCCAAAGTACCCTTTTTGCTTTTCTATAGTTTGGAGAGGCCTTGTGCAGCAGATTCACCCAATGCAATGTTTCCTTTGACCTCTTGACAAATGCTTCCATGAGCATGGATTGTGGATCTAAGTAAGATGAAATCCTCGACATCTTCAATCTTTTCTCCACTTTTCATGAGGTTATGTATTAGTCCATTTTGAGTATTTTGGTTTTCTTTTTTGGCAGTTGAGTAATATATATTTTATTTTATTCCAAAACCATTATACTGGAAGTTAATCGACATCATACCGTTCCATAATTCAATCATATCAGACAGTGTTGTACAATAGCTACCATAATCAGTTCCAAAACATTTTCTTTCTTCTTGGACTTTTTCATATCAGCTCCCCCTTAACCCCATCCCCACTTCCCCTATCATACCTCCCAGAAACCTTTATTCTGGTTGTTGTCTCCAAAGATTTATCTACATATATGTTATATAACAAAAAAAAGAAAAACAGATAACAGACCCAATAAGGATACCAGCAATGACAACATTCTCTTTATATTGAATGATAACCCATAGTGAGGACTGTGATCCTTAATCTTCATCAGCAAGTGCTTCAAGTCCTCCTCATTTTCAGCATACGATCAAGCACCAAAGATGCTGAAGGAAGAAGTCCAAGGTGCATGAAAAGCATAGTCAAAAACAAGACTCCAAGAATTGGTGACATAGCAATTGAAGTGTCTCAAGAAGCACTCACTCATCCATGCCAGGAACTTTGGTAGACAGCTACCTGGCCAACTGTCTGGAAGAGTATTCGTACCCATATCAAAGAAAGGTGACCCCACAGAATGCTCAAATTTTAGAAGAGTATCATTAATACCACATGTAAGTAAAAGTTTGCTCCAGATCATCCAACAACTGTTGCAGCCGTCCATTGACAGGACGCTGCTCTAAGTTCAGGCAGGATTCAGAAGAGGATGTGGGACAAGGGATTTCATTGCTGACGTCAGATGGATCTTGGTTTAAACCAGAGAATACCATGAAGATGTTCACTTGTATTTCATTGACTGAACAAAGATATTTGACTGTGTGAAACACAAAAAACTATGGATAACCTTGAGGATGGGAATTTCAGAAGTCTTCCTTATACCCCCGTGGAAACTGTACATGAATCCAAAGGAAGTTGTGTAAACAGAACCAGGGCATACTGCATGGTTTAGAACTAGTAAAGTTGCGTATCAGAGTTTTATCTTCTCCTTATACTTGTCCAGGCTTTGTGCTGAGCAAATTTATCAGAGAAGCTGGAATATATGAAGGCGAGTACAGCAACAGGATTGGGGAAAGGTTTATTAACTTTAGAGAACAAGGGAATGATAGGGAGCTAATGATTGATGATAAGATCAGCACTTTGAAATGTAAAGCTTGATTAGTTGGCTAGGAGGAAGTGAGTTACTACATAGGTGAGGGGTGTGAGCTGGTTTCTTTGCACGTGATTACCCAATTTTTTTTCCAGGAACACATTTTTAATGTCCAGACACACTCTTCCCGTGAACAAATGGTTCAAATCCTGCACTCATGCCCCTGGGAACACATGTTGGTCTCGTCATTCTTCTGTCTGACACAGCGCCTCAGTTTGAGGTTTTTCTCTTCACATTTCCCCCTTTTAATCAAGCCTCTGTTAGGGGATGTTGATTGTTCTCACAGCAGGAATCTTTCTTCTTCAGCTACCTTGTTTTCTGAGTAGCTGCTGTTTGAACGCTGACTTGATTCTCCTTGTGGAATTAATAAGCCTCTCCTTCAGCTTCAGGCCAGGTCTGACCTCTTCTGTCTGCACAAATGGGAAGATAGACCTAACTGCATGTATGCCCAAGGATGATTCTTCCATCCTAACACCCACCATCCCTTCAATGGCTCTACTTCTCTGATGACTTTGAGAATCCACTGTAGTGCTCTATAGAACTCACAGATGATATTTTCAAGGATGGGGTTCACTAGAGCACTTAACAAGTTACAAGTTAGGATAAAAACATTAAGAATATAGCCCATTTGTCTTCTGTGCCATGCTGATAGAAAGAGCTCTGTCTGGTCCGCAGCCACCTGGCCCCTTGACCCCTGCCCTGCTTGGGTCCATGTTGCAAAGCTCCGTTGTTGCTGCTGTTCTTAGGTACCCTTGATTCAGTTCTGACCAATTCCTGGGTTACAGCCCTCCACATCTCCCAGTCATTCGGTGGGAGTCTCAAAGACAATTGACAACCTGTGAACACCAGCCTGGGATCTCCCTGCAACCCCTTTGGATTTTCTGCATTACTAGTCTTTGGCTATGCATGTCCGAAGAGGACTCGGGCTAACATCAAACCCATGGACTTGAGTTGGACTGGTTTGGGATGATTTCTTGATATAAAATTACTTCGTAATATCAAGTTCTTTCTTATACATATAATTCAATGGTCTTCCGTCTTCATTGTCAAACTTTCACACGCATACGAGGGGACTGAAAGCACCTTGACTTGGGTCAGGCACATCGGAGTCCTCAGAGTGACATCTTTGCTCTTTAGTACTTGACATACATCTTTACTGCTGGATAATTTGAAGTTTCACACTGTGCTATTTGAGGCTTTATTATTTCATTTTTCTCTCTCCCAGACCAGAATATTGGGGCTTCTAAGGATACCGAAGCCTTTGCTAACCGGAGAAAATTCATCCGTACATTCTTGGATAACTTCACTGGTGAGCTCCTTTATCATGAAAAAGTGTTTTTGCTGCTATCCAACTAGGTAGAATACTTTCAAGAAGTCTCTTCACTACAAGGCTGTAGGATCACGATGCCAAAAGAAGGCTCTGGCCAATGTGAACATCTGTTAGGTAGCCATTAGGCAGTCCCAGGGTTACAAAGGTCCCACTTATGGATAATTTCTACTAGCTCTAAAATTGATTCCGCCATGACTGATGAAGAAAAACAGGAATAGACCTGAATTTTTATGATTTCGTTATCTGTCACAGTAACCAGACTGGGAAAAAATATCTGCCCTCGAATGATAGACTTGAAAGAGGGGTGGTTAGTGCATCCAGGAACTTGATGGATGAAAGTAGCAGGACAGTGGAGAGCCACACACATGCAAGATGGTGCAGTCACCACCTTTCTGTGGTGTGTTGCCATTTTTGGCAGCAGCCAGAGATGTTTCTGCCCCAAATCTATTTCACATCTATTTGACTGTGCCCTCACTATGAAATGACTGGATAAACCTCTACCCACAACAGAGTCTTCATTATAATCACCTTCACTTGATGTATATGCAGCCTCTAAATCATTGAAAGGTCTTTGAGCCTCTTCTTGCACTAAAGTAAGGCTAAATAAGAGCCTTATGCACTTGTTTCAACTGACCTACGGGTTCTTAAAGACACAGTTAATAACAAATACTATTTATAATGCAAAGGCGGCATGTACATAACAAGAACCATTTGAGGGTTGAAGATAAATATAACATTGCCGTCATTCCAGAAGAGACTCAGAAGTTGAAGTGCAGGTCTCAGGGAAGACTTTAAAGGCCTTTTCCAGGATTATAGTGAGGTGATACATACTAGATGGCAACATGTTTAGCTGCCTTGAAAAATTTCCCCCACGAATATATTTTTAAATGCCTCAATCATTTGCCATAACCCCATGTGGGGACTCCATGTAAAACTTGCATTATAGGAACATGCAGGAAATTAAGTAAGATATATTTTAAAAATTTTTATTAGCCCCAGCCCAGCCCACAATTTATTGGCAGGATCTTGGTAACAGCCTGCCTCTTTCTATGTTTCTTGTATTTTAAAAGTAATTTTAAAGTTAGTTCATGAATTTAAAGTTATCAGTAGACAAATTTGGGGAACTTCTTGATCATAAGTACAGAAATAACTTGAAAAGCAACTTATTTGACTGCCATATTTGCAAACATTTTCTTTACTTTCTTAAGTTTAGGATATTTTCTTTGGTTGATGAATTTGTATTTTGTCACAGTAGTTTCAAAGGGAAGTATCAATGATTCTAACAGGTCCATTGCTAAAGTTCCATTTTTAAAATGTCAAAAACAAACAAACATGGAATTTTCTGGAGGAGGTTAAAAATCCTATTTATTTTCATAACATGCCCAAAACAAGGAGGCTTAAAAAAGTCAATGGAAAAAACCTATTATCATTTTAAAAATAGTTTTATTGAGACACAATTAGCATTTCATGAATCTCAGTATTCAATTTCATTAAGAAGGGTGGTATAATTATCATCATAATCAACTTGAGAACATTTTCTTCCTTCTTGTTCCCATTGTTGTTGACTCATTTTTTCTCTATGTTAGGCTGGGTTGTCTAGAAAAACAAAACCAGTGACACTCATGTATGTATAAGAAAGAAATTTATCATACGAAGTAATTTTATATCAAGAAAGCATCCCAGCTTAGCCCAACTCAAGTCCATGGGTCCAATGTTAGCTGGAACCCTCTTCAGACTCACATCGCTGCAGGCTGATGATGCAGAAAGGGGAAGTGGAATGTAAGATCACAGGCTGGCTGGTGCAGAGTCACATGGATCACGGATCTAAGGTTGGGGGAACCATGGGAGGGCGCCAACAGCTTGGAGGTTGACTCTCAGCATCAGTGGCCCATGTGAGAATACCCTTGGAGGAAGACTAAACATCCTAGAAAGCAGAAAAGCAAAGGGACAGAGAGAAGACACTCCCATGGTCTGTCTCATAAAAAGGCCACTCACCTATAAAGGCATCACCATGTTGTGACCTGATTGATAGAATGGACTCCACTTGTACAATTTAACACAGGTACAAGTTGACATAAAGTCTAATTGTGAACCTTCTACCCCCACCCAACCTCCCCATTCCATGGCCCTAATATAGTCACTGTCTTCATAGATTTACCCACACTGACTTCCCTATACAGAAAAGCATATACACAAAGACAAAAAAGGACCCAGCAACAATGACCAAATAAGAGAAAACCCTTAATCAGAAACAAAGCAGGAAATATTTAATACCTAGAATACATTTAAAATGGGTCAAAAGGACATTAAATGACAAAGTGTTAAAGGTAAATCTAACTACAGCTACTAAAATCCACATTACAATGCTCTTTGTCTAATAGTAAGGATATTTACTTTCCTAGATTATCATCAATGGAGATTCATTAAGACTCATTCCATGTAGCGCTCTAGTTGCTCTGATATTAGGCCAGAGCTCAAAAGGCATTCATATGTATATGTATATGTGTATACAATTATATATATATAATCTCCCTGGTTCATTTTAGAAATATCATTTTCATTTTATCGGAGTATATCATAAGTTGTGTCCATGGGGAGAAGGTATTATTGATATCATTGATAGTACCATTGTTTTAGTTAGTGTTATAGAATATAAAACACTGTTGAGAAAAAGGAATTTATAAATGTATAACACATCTTTTAAGATGACAATATATTAATTGCTGACTTGTGCAGCTTTGAAACTTATGTGACTGGACATTGGTTACACAAAGTATCAGGGTTGGGGATAACCCGTTTTCAAAGGCAGAACCATACCTGGTAGGCAAACACATTTCACCAAAGAGCAAAGAGAATGTGAAAACAGTAAATAAATGTTGGTCTCAGGTCACAATTTGTCAGGCACTCTCAAAGCAATAGGTTAGAACCAAACCAAAATCCAAGGACCATCAATTCCCTAACACTCGTGTTGTAGTTAAAGGATTTTATGTCAATTAGATACTCCTAGCTAGGAGTGGAGTCAAACCTGTCAATCAAGTGGTACCTTGATGACACCTCCTTGGGAGTGTGGCCTATTGTATAAGAGTTAGGGATTCTGGGAGCTCTCACTCTCTCTGCCTCTCCACCTTTCTGCTTGGTGGAACTTTACCTGCTTCAATGGCCCTATGTGGGTCACCCCCCCACCCCTAAAAACTGTCAGTTCCTTGCCATGTTTCCACTGACCTTGTACCACATGACCTTGATCCACATGACTCTGTACCTACTGGTTTGTGATCTTTCTGCTTTCGGTTTCACCATTCTTTCACACCAGTATGTGGCTACATGAGTTTAAAGAGGAACTTATTATGGAGTATCATTGGACTTAGGGGGTTAAATTGGGCAGTGCTGGGATACCTTCTTGATATATAGTTGCTTCTTGATAAAAAGCTCTTTCTTATTTATAGATGAATGTTACTGTATTTGTTTCTCTAGACAACCAAGTCTAACACAATTGAGATAGTGATCATCTGTATCTTCTCTGAGTAAAGAATTTCAGCTTTAAGTTCAAGGGAGTATTTCAGTTCCCTAGAGCTATTACAGGTGAGTGTAAGGTGAAGTTCAGTTTATTAGTAGAGTTTCCAATTTGGTGCTTCTGGTGTGGTCAATGAAGGGTGTTGTGCATCTAGAAAGGAGAGAGTCTAATGTCCCAGTTGTCTATCCTTGTCCCAGGGGTTGGATAGAAACTAGTTCAAAAGTGCCAAGTTAGAAATAATATAATGATAGGGATATTTTCCCCTGGGGGTTATCTAAGTAATGTAAAGTATTTTTCTCAATGGTGGATTGCTCTTCCCAACTGACCCACCATCAAAAGTGGAACCACCTTCTCTGATTTCACTTGTCCCCCATTCCTCTTGATTCCAGTTCACAGTAAAGTTCACTAATTATTCTTGTAGTAGTGTTTGTTGATTTTTTTATGACCATAGAATTCTGCTGTATGGTAGAAATAGATTGATCTTCTCTCTCTCCCCAATACATGGGAAATTGACCATATCTGATGTGAGGCCATCTGTTTTGAAGTAGTTTTTAATATGTTCAAATAAGGGGATAATCTATGGGTTCTGGGAACTAGGCAGGTCCATTACTTTATTTCATGAGGGACCACATTAGAAGACAACGCGCCTGCATTTTTTGTGTTTTTTATCCTTATAGTAGCAGACTCATACAATACTTGTTTTTTTATAATTGACTAACTTAATCAACATAATGATTTCCAGATCCATCTGTGTCACGAAATACTTTGTGTTTCATTCCTATTTTTAAGGATATATAGTATTCTATTGTGTGCATGTACCAGCATTTTATCCATCTTTTCCTGATGTACACTGGGTTGTTTCTTGCTTCTTGCTTGTGTACAATGTGCTTCAATGGACATGAAAGAGCATATGGCTGTTCACGTTCTGTCTTTTACTTCTTGGGGGAATATGCCCAGCAGAGGTATTGCTGTGTTATATGGTATTTCTATTCCTAATTGTTTTAGGAAGCATCATATCCCTATCCACAATGGCTGTACACATTTACAAGGGTACCTGCAGTGTATGTAAGTTTCACTCTTCCTACACTATCTTCAGCATTTGTTGTTCTCTCTTTTTTTTTTTTAAAGAAAAAATGTGGGTTATTGTGGGGGTAGGGTGACAGATCATTGTTTTGATTTGCATCACCTAGATGGCTATTGATTATAAGTATTTCTTCATGTGTTTATTAGCCATTTGAGTGTCTTCATGGTGAATTCTCTTTTCATGTCCTTTGATAACATTTTAATTGGATTATTTGTTTTTTCTTATTGAAATTCGGGTTTCTAATGATTCTGGATAAGACTTCCAGCATGTTGTTGAATAAGACTGGTGATAGGAGGCATCCTTGTCTAGTTACTATTTCCAATGGAAATATTTTCAGAATTTCCCAATGAATGTGAGGTTGGCCATTGTATTTTTGAATATAGCTTTTTAATATGGAGGAATTGCCATTGTATTCCTATTGTATTGAGCTTTTTCAGAAATAGGTGTTGGATATTGTCAAATTCCCTTTCTACATCTACTGATATAACCATGTGGTTCTTATTCTTTGTCTTATTTACATGGTATATTACATTTTTTCTAATATTGAACCATTTTGGCCTCCCTGGTATGACTCCCACTTGGTCGTGATGAATTATTTGTTCAAGATGTTGTTGGATTGTATTGCTCAGGGTTTTGTTGAGCATCTTTATGTTCATGAGGGATATTGGTCTATATTCTCCTGTCTTTGTGAGGTCTTTGGCTGCTTTTAGGATTGGGGATAAACTCGCTTCATAGAATGAGTTTAGGAATCTGTCATTTCTTTCTATATTCTGGAACAATTTGTGTAGAATTGGTGATAGTTCTTCCCTGAATACATAGGAGAATTCCCCTGTGAAGCCATCTGGTCCAGGGTGTTGGCTGGCAATTTCTTGATTACCTTCCCTATTTCTTTCTTGTTATTGGTCTGTGAGGTGTTCCACTTCAGTCTACATTAATTTTGACAGGTAGTTTAATTCTAGGGACTGGTCAAGCCCTCTAGGTGATCAAACTTGTTGGAGCACAACCTTTAGTAATGGTGCATTAGTCTTTCTATTTCACTTGAATCTGTTGATATCTTTCTTCAACTCTGAAGATTTGGTTGATGTATTATAAGGGCCTTTTATTGAGTGTGTACATGTTTATTATGTCATGTCACTCTTTTCATTTATAATTTTGGACATTTGCATTTTCTCTTTTATGCCCATTTGTTAAGTTTGTGAGTGATTCTTCAATTCAGTTGCACTATTCAAAAAACCAACTTTTGTCTTGTTGATTTTTCCCATTGATTTTCTGTTTTCCAGACAATGCATTTCTGCTCTAATTATTATGATTTATTTTCTTCTACTGTTGGAAAGATTATATTGTTGCCCTTTTCTAGTTGTGGGTATTGTGTTAAGATATTGATTTTGGATTTCCTTTTTCCCCCGAATGTGTGTTTTAATTGCTATAAATTGTCCTTTGGTAACTGCTGTGTCCTAAAGGTTTTGATATGTTGTGCTACTGTTCTTAATTGTTTTAGGAAATTCTTAATTTCATCTCTTATTTGGTTTATTCCTCAGTCATTTTAAGTAGTGTGTAATTCAGTCTCCATGTGATTTTCTTTATCGTCTTTTTTTTTCCTACTGCTTGTTTTTAGTTTTATAGCATTGTGATCTGAGAAAATGGATTGTAGGATCTCGGTGTATTTTAATTTATTAGTCTTGCTTCATGGCCCAGAACGTGATATTTTAGAGCATGCACCATGTGTGCTGAACTGTGGTTGGGTGCAGCTATCTGAATAGATCTGGGAGGTTGAACTGGTTGACTGTGTTGCCGAGTTCTTCTGCCTTTCTTGCCGGTGATCTAGCTTTCCTTCAGAGTGGTGGAGTGAGTCTTCTACTATTATTGTTGGGCTGTTGATTACTCTCAACTCCGTGAGGATTGGATCGATGTACTTCAAGACTCCTTCATAGGAGGTGTGTATGTGTATTATGGTATATAGCCCTGATATATTGGTACTTTAATCATCCTTATCTCTCATTATGTTATTTGCCTTGAAGTCTATCATATCAGACATTAATATTGCACTCTTGCCTTTTTATGGTTGTCATTAGCTTGGTAGTTTTTCCCATCTTTTGAGTTTTAGTCTTATTTTTTTTTTCTTTGTGTGCTTCTTGTAGCCAGCATATAGATGGTGATTGCGTTCCAATCCAGTCTTTTTCTCTCTGTCCTTTGATGGCAAATGTAGCCCACTGGAATTCAGTGTTATTATTGATACATGTGGGTTTGTTGCTCTAATTTTGGTGTATTTTTTCTGTGTGAATTATTGATGTGTTTGCTCCTCCTTTAGTTTGTGTTGTTCTATGTGCCAGTCAAGCTTCTCCTGACTCATGAAGGCAGATGACCAGGAAGCCAGATGCTGAAACAGAGGCAGGAAGGGTGTAGGCAAGGAAGAACACACTGGCAGATGCAGAAATAAATGAAGCAGAAGTTGCCCAAATGAGTCCACTCTGTTCTGCTGACAACTCCTAGGGTCGGCAGGTAACTCAAAGTAGATCAAGGAAAGAGATGTGAGGTCCAGTTTGAGTAGAAGACAAAGGACCAAAGAGGATTTAACTATGCTTGATCTGTTTCTTATACAAGAGGTCGGAACCCCAAGGAGGTGTCATTTGAAACCTGATTGATACGTTGAGCTCTACCCTCACCCTTACCCAGGAGAGTATAGTTGTCATAATGACTAACCATTACACCTCTCTTTCCCTTTTTCTTCACTTCCTCATGGTATGACTTCTGACTCACATTATACCTTTCCTCCATAACTCAAAAGATTCAACACTCCTACACAAATCATAACTCTTACACACCACTAACAGCTGCACCACAGTGTCAGAGAGAGATCAATTGCTGTGCGCCCATGACATCAAGAAAAAATAAGTAAACAACCAAAAGTCACCCCAAACCAATGGACTACTCTGAAAAAGAGGCCTGCG
Source organism: Tenrec ecaudatus (assembly GCF_050624435.1). NCBI lineage: Eukaryota > Metazoa > Chordata > Mammalia > Afrosoricida > Tenrecidae > Tenrec > Tenrec ecaudatus. The sequence continues at coordinate 113,741,310 of NC_134532.1, forward strand.
TTTGCCTAGTCCCAGGGACGTGTGTGTATAGCCCCGGGGAAGTGAGGTCACTAGTAGAGAAGTTGTGGGAGTCTGAAAAGGAATGGAGATTAATTTAAAATAAAGCAAAATTAAGCAAAAAATAAATTTGCGGGTTTGCTGGGGACTGCAACTTCCCTTCTTGGGGCAACACGTAGATGTATTTGCCAGGTGTAGCAGGGAAGATGAACGTTAGGGGAGGGGTGCCGAGGGAGAAGATACAGAGGAAAGCTAAGAGAAATTAGCAAAGTGGCAAAAGCCATTGCTTGGGCTTTTAAAAAGTCTGTGTCCTCCACACGGGCCTTGCAGGTGCCAGAAAGCAAAGGTGCTTTGCTTGGTGCATGTGCTGGGATTTGATCCAGATCTGCTCCGGCCCGCAGAGAGGAGCTGACCAGTCTGAAGTAGCGCCTACTGGTGTTCAATGGGACTAGAGAACCAGAAAAGCTCAGCCCAGGGTGCTGACTTATTTTTTAAGAAAGAAATAAAGCAAAAAAAATAAAGAAACCTGTTGCACTTAATGTTCACATTGAGCCTCTAATTTCAACAAGTAAGGGCCCTGCCCTGGTGGGGCCTGTCTGGAGCTTGCTGAGGTGGTCTAATGTGAGAGCTACCTGGGAGCTATATTCCTCTCTTCTCTCTTATCTTCCAAATCCATCTCCTCACAAACTTTTTGAAGTGCCCTTGTATGATTCCAAGACAATATTTTTGATCTTCAAAAATGTTAACAATTTTTTTTCTGAAGCTGTTTTCTAAACTCTATTGAGGGTAATTAATTGGTATGTTGGGCTGAAGTGTCCTCAGGTAGCTATCACATACTTCAGTAGAAATTATTACACCACATTCAGACTGTAAATAAGGTCTAGAAGGATTAGGTATTAAATAGGAACATTTCGCAAACAATACTAAATCATAATTTATTACACAGGTCACTGTATATGGCATTAAAATTTTCTAAAGCAAACCTAGGCAATCGTGTGTAAGATGGTTGTTCTCATTAGTTGCAGGAAGACATGTACCTGGATGTAAATCAGACACAGAGTGTAATCTAATATTAGATTCCACCAGGGGGTTAACTGCATCAGATGTAAGTCTTCTGAGAGAAAAAATATTATATACAGGCAGAATTAAGTAAGGCAGTCATAGCATGGAGCAGTGTGGTAGTTAGGCGACTTTATGCAACTTGAAGATGCGAAAATGGTAGAGGTGGAATCCAACCTCTCAACCAGGTTATAGCCTGATAATGCCTTCTTTAGTCTTCTTCTACCTGGGGGAATTTGGGAATTTCCCTCCCTCTCCATTCCTTTGCCTTGCTGGTGGTGGGGGTGATGGTGGTAGTGGTGGTGGTGCTTCTGCTGATGACCCTGAGGTCTGCTGGTACTCTGCCATGGGTCCACCAACCTTAGATTTACAAGACTCTGCACGCTCTGGCATGTGACTTTCTGTACCCTCTGGCCTGTGACCTTCCTGTATTCTGCATTATTTCATGTGCTACTTGAGTCTGAGGAGGGAAATATGGACTATTATTGGACTTATGGACTTGAGTTTGACTGGGCGAGGAGACTGCTTGATACATAATTACTTCTTAATATGAAACTCTCACAAGAATAAGAGTGCCACTGGGTTTGATCTTTCAACAACTTAACCTAACAGGCACATATACAACTAAAAATGTATCAGTACCCCATCTGCCATGAGGTACTGTCGGGAGCCATGAGGCCCGGCCATAACCTTGTCTGTCTGGAGCCATGAGGCCCGGCCATTGTCTTGATCTTTATTGCCTGAGCTCTGTAACTTTCCACAGGAACTGTTTGTTCGGCGGTCATTGTTCTCAGGGAAACACCTGTGACTTGCTTCCCCCATTTATTCTCAGGGAAACACCTGCGACTTGTTTCCCTTTCCCTGGCCTATATAAGCTGTAGCCTTTTACTCAATAAATGAGACTTGATCGGGCTACTTGTCTTGTCTCCATTTCTCGTGTCTCTTGTCCCCTCAATTTCCACTCCCTCCTCCAGGGTCCCGTTGAAGTTCCCACGGGTCTGGACAGGTACACGCTCAGGGAAGGGCAGGGTCAGGTGTAGGCAAGAATGACCTATAGTTCTTTCCTGTCCTCCATTGTTTTTTAATTAGTTTGCTTCAAGAATTTCCAGAAAGTTCATGAACAAATAAGGAAATATCTTTGTGGCAAGTAGGAAATTAGAGTCTTTTTTAACTGCGTTCAAGTGTTTGATCCTCTGGTGAAATTTTGAATGAAAACAGGTAAGAGACATTTAAATATTTCTAAGAAGAATGAGCCAACCAAGAAAAAAATTGGAAATCCAAGTTCAATAACTAGTGAATCATCAAAGTATTACAGAATCTGAGAAAGATAGGCGGGAGACACATTACTCTAGTGAGGCATGTCAGTCCAGCTACAATTGTTAATTTTCCCAGATAAAAGGTAACAAATAATGACTTTGAGGATACCCAGGAATATTGGAAGCAGTTATGCCCACAAAAATAAAAGGAATTACATCTAAAGGGATATGGAAAAATAATAAATGATGAATAAGGACAACTAGGGATCTAAAAATGATAATATGACTGATTGAACATATTGATACATCTACATTCAATTTTATTTTTAATGGAATATTAAAGAGCATTAAAGGGGCTCATACTAAGAATATTTGAACCTTTAAAAAGAAAAAGTATTTTTCTGATTAAAAGGATGAATAGAGAATAATAGAGAATACCAAAAAAGATGTTTACTTGTATTTTATTGGCTATGCTAAGGCATTCGACTGTGTGGACCATAACCAACTTTGGATAGCTTTGAGAACAATGGGAACCACAGAACACTACATTTTGCTCATGGAGAACCTGTAAATGGATCAAAAGGTAGTTGTGTGAACATGGGAATAGTACATGGTTTAAAATCAGAAAAAGTGTTTATTCAGGTTGCATCCCTGCACCATACTTATTAAATCTGTATTCTGTGAAAATTATCAAAGAAGCTGGATTATATGAAGAAAAAATGCAACAACAGTATTTGAGGCTTATTAACAATTTACAGTATGCAGATGACACAGCCTTGCTTGCTGAGCATAAGGAGAAAGTAAGAAGCACTTGGTGAAGATATAGGATTGCAGCCTGTAGTATGGATTGTAACTCAGTCTAAAGAAGACTGAGGTACCTTGTTTCCCTGAAAGTAAGACATGCCCCCAAACTAAGGCCTACTTACAGTTTTGCCTCTTGCTGAAATATAAGACATCCCACCAAAAATAAGACCTCCCAGAAAGTAAGGATTAGGATTGATATGATGATGTTCCAGAAGATGAAGACATGACTGTCATTGAATAAATGAGTGAATATACCATAGATTGTACATGGAAATAATGGTAGTAACAAGAAATTCTTGATACTGTAGGATTCACAGTTTGTTTGGTTATGCTGGTTTGTGATGACAACTACTACCGTACCATATACAGATAATAAATTTCCTTTTTTTGTTGTTCAACAATAAATGTGTACCATATTCTTCTTCATGGAAAAATAAGACATCCCCTGAAAATAAGACTTAGCATATCTTTGGGAGCAAAAGTTAAATAAGACACTGTCTTATTTTCAGGGAAACAGGGTAGTTTATTGTGCCATCCTGGCCGATGAAAACGTGTGGGGTTAATTGAAGGGTGGAGGGATAAAGGGTTCGGAAAGCCTCGCCTTTCAAGTTCTTGGGTCTCTTACTTTGTGATGGTGCAGCTGCCTTAGCCAGTTCCCTGCTTCAGCTGGCAAGGCTCACTTCCTGCAAAACATTCCCAAGGAGAAACCGCATGGACCTACCTGGATGCAGCCCTGAGCGCTGGAGCAGCCGTGTGGAGACCCCTGCCAGTGTTGAGATGCGTTCACACTCACTGATTCGGCTTTCCTCCTGCAGCCAGCATCATAGAGTGTGTTTTGTGAGATTGAGGAGGACTTTTTGGATTGGTGTCGGACATATGGGTTAATGTTGGACTGTGGGCTTGGGCTGGGTTGGAATGTTTTCTTGATGTGCTCTTAAGCTTTATATAAAACTCTCTCTTATACATGAGTTTCTGTGGATTTGTTTCTCTAAAGCACCCAAACTAACACAAAGACCAAACTCTTCACAACTGGTCCAACAATGGGCTCAGACATAGAAACAATTGTGAGGTACAGACAATGTTTAGTTGTATTGCAGATCGGTTGCTATTCGTTGAAACCAACTTGACAGCATCTAACAAGAAGACCAATAATCGTTTTGCTCATCGTTTGCATGTATACTAGGATTAGATACAAAGCTCATACTCAAAGTCACTGCCACTGTGTCACTTCTGACTCCCAGAAAGTGTGGAAATTCCACGTGTGTAAATCTCTACAGGAATAGAAAGCCTTATTTTTCTTCTGTGTAGTAGTGACTGGTGCTTTCAAACGGCTGATCTTAGGGTTAGCAGCCTAAGGACTTCTTGAATTAGAAACAAGAAACCTTCAAAGAGTTCATGGGAAAGCTAAATAGAAAGGTAATGAAATTTTCTCACAACTTTTTTGTAAGTCCCTTTCAATATTATTGAATTTTAATCTACTCAGACAACAACACTCGACCTAGATGTGTGAATGCGGTAGCTCATAAAGTTTCAGAAACTATGTACAAATTGTCATAAAGGAAGGAGTCGGCAGAGTTGAATTTTGGGGAGGCATGAATGCAATTGAATGCAAGCCTGTCTTTGTGAACAAAGGAACATAAAGCAGATTCAACAATATTTCTTCCTTTTCACTAAATTGAAAATGGAAATCCCATTTTAATAGAATATCCCTTTATAATAGATTGATAGGTGCATCAAAGTGGAAAAATAAAATTGTGTGAATCTCTAATAGGCCAGGAAGTAGCAGTCCTGTTTGGTGACCCTCGCGATTTTAAGGTTTTAGTATTAGGGCTCTAGAGTCCCGGGATAAGACATTTGTAAGCAAGTTGGTTAATAGAAGAAACGATTACTCCATTATCAATTAAAAACTTGCAAAGTTCTCTGTAAATAATTCATTTCTATTTGCTGATTCAGAGCAAACACGGAAAAGTATTTTGTTCATGAAGTCCTTTCATCTTGCATCATATTGTAGGATATTAAAAAGGGAGACTATGTTAATATTTTTGTTTTGCTTTTTAATTTTAACATTCCCATTTCCTACTCCTTTACAGAGCTACAGTCTCAGAACTCTATGGGGACAATTCTATGCACCCTATCCTAGCGGGTCGCCGTGAGGAGGGTTCAACTTGATGGCAGTGAGTTTCAATTATTTTTCTTTACAGTAGCCAAATTAAAAAATATTGTGACAAATGCCACTTTGTGCCATTGGAAACTTAAACATTTTTTCTTTTAATTGGAGGACTGCAATTGCAGTAATTGAAGGGCCACTAATTTACTAGCATTAGAAATCCTTTAAGCTTACAGTCTGGAAAAGTGTCTAAGCTAAGTTGATTAGCTTGACAATAAGAGCCGTGTCCCAGTCTAATCAGGTTTGTTACTGATGCTGAGACCTGATAGGTGCTGTTGAGTTGACTCCAGCAATCTGGGTCTATGTGAATGAAACACTGCCAGGTCCTGTGCCATTGTGAAAGCTTGAACCAGTTTTTTTCAACTGTCTTGTCAATCTCCCAGGTTTAAGACGGAATGTATTAAAGAGCACCGAAAGTACTGCAGGCACCAGGTATATGGTCAAAATACTGCCAGAGTATTTGGAAAACATCTGGAGCAGCTGAGCCTGATAACGATATGCGCTTTCATCTTAGTTTTGTTTACAAGAGTGAATTTTGGTTCACTAAATCAGCGGAGGGGAAGACTTTGGCTCATGGTGCAAGAGTCTTTCAATGGATTGGCATTTTATCAATATTTAAACTTCACTATCCTTGGAGTCTTTCCAATCTGTCTGCTGAAGTAGTAATCAGGCTTCTTCTGGGTCAGAAAGATGAACGATTTTATATAAGTTGGGAAACTCAAAGTGGTAAACTTGAACAAGATTTTTGAATTTTTCATAAAATTCATAGAGTTCTTTATGGAACTTAGGAAAATATTTCATAATGCCACATAGTTCTGATAGTGTCGGGAGGAAGTGATATGCAGGGAATTGTCAGTATCTCTAGTAGGGAAAGCACCAAAGGGCATTGCAGGCAAGGGTTTAGTTGCTGTTTTATTTATTTTTTAGGGGGAAAGGGACATTCAGTTAAAGTGTTATCAGAAGCCTAGGAAGGCAGGAGAGGATTTAAGGACATAGCAGGCGACAGAGGAGCTGGCGGATGGCAACTGAAATTTGACATGGATGTTCTTTCTCTGTTTACTTAATTCACGAGTGTCTTGCAGGGAAGCATTTTTACTATCTTGATATCTTTTAGAGGTCTCTATATACCAACCAAGTTATGCTGTTTAATCCAGGAGCCTCAGTGCCTTACCTTACTGTGCAGGAAAATTAACTTTGAGAGCTCAGAAGAACCTGAAAGTAGCTCCTAATTTTCCAAACTGTCTTGGGTAAAGTCATGCTAGACAGACAAGACCAGTGTATGATAAGGGGCCAGAATGTTTGTTCCTGTATTGACCAGGAGTCCCATACCATGTCCCACATCTCTTTTAGGAATGGGATTCACCATTTAATAAGGACGTTCTCAACAAACTCGTTGCATTTGAAAAATAACAACAACAAAAGAAATTCACAATGAAACTAAAAGAACTTTCAGTGCAAGAGAATGCCGCTAGGGTTCAAGGTTATTGTAGCCTCATCTGTTTCTGGGAATTCACAGAAGCGTACAACCCCATGTGACTTAGGAGTACTGTGCTCCCATAAAGATACCTCGGAGATCAGAAAAGAGAATGCATCTTTACAGTTACACTTTTAACACTGGCGATGTCAAAGACGAAAATCTTGCCCTCTGTAAGGAGTGGAAGAAAAGGAGTTTTTGGGGGGGGGGGATAATTCATCTTGACTGAAGAGTGTGGAGAAAGCACAAAGCACTCGATCATGCGAGCTGAGAGATGAGTCTTGTACATAGAGAACAAAAGGAAGGGAGTTAAGGACTGGTTATAAATAAGATCAGCTTCAGCTTGCAGTCCTTTGAAATGTAAAGGTGGATCATTTGGCTGGGAGGGAGTGAGTTACCACATTAGTGAATAGAGCCAGCTGGTTCAGTTAAACATGATTACAGTCATGAACACATTTTCCCTCTGCACATTTTTTTTTCATCTTGACACATTCTTTCCCTGAATAAATGACTCATATCCCACCCTTTTGCTTCCTGGGAATGCTTGTTGACCCTACCATTCTTATGTCTGACACAAGGGCCTCCAGTTTGAAAAGCTCTTCACTTTCATATCCAATTTTTTATTTTATTCTTTTGCCATTACCCATGATAAAGGGAAAGAGATAAAAGTCTGTATGAACATCCCAGAGGATCTTCAGAGTACATGAATCTAGAGTCTGTAACTTAAAGGTGCTTTTCTTTATCTTGGAATGTTAAGATCCCTGTGGGATATACTCAGTTATACTTTGGGGTACACCATTTCAAAACCTCTCCTAGAAGAAAGCAGGGTGTAAATAATAAATAAATAAAGTATACTTCAAGTTTTCAGTCTTTGATATGCCAGATGTGGTTTAAGGAACTTCTGGTAAATCCAGGATATGGGGCATTAAGACAGATCTGTTATCTATTATTAGGGCCTGTATATATAGGAAGCCCATTTTGGGATGGTTTCTTCCCCCTGGGTATCTTGAACTGGGTGTTAAAGAGTAGAACATGTGTTTTAGATGCAGAAATTCATGAATAAAATGGCCTTTGGGTAAGCCTAGGTATTTTAAACATCTGGTCCTCAAATGCAGAAATTAACTTTTTATTCTTCTTGATGTAAGAACCATCACGAAGGTAGGCGGAACTTCCAGGGCCACAGCACCAGCCTTCTTACTGATTTTATTGACTTCAATCTTTCCCCCTATTATCATATTTTAATGTTTCTATTTTCCTAAAACATATAAAATATTGTTTATCTCTAATATTGAAAGGATCTTGGCAATCCTCTATTTCTTTCAGAATAAGGTTCAATTTCTATCAGTTGGCACCAAATGGCTTTGACCACTGGTTTGCTTTCAACCTCATTTTTAAATCTCCTGCAATTCTCTGTTGTAGGCCATGTGGTTATGCTATACATTTTCCTATCTCCGTATCATTGTTTCCTCTGTTCACCTAGTCAAGGATAGTTTTTCTCTCCTTTGTAATTATATGCATCTTTCAATATTTAAGGATCTATTGAGTGGTACAAACAGTTAAATGTTCAGATATAAATCAAAGAGTTTGTGGTTCAAATCCCACCAGAGGTGCCCCAGAAAAGAAGGATGACAATTTACTTTGGAATAGTCACAGTATAAGGCTTATGATGTGCAGACCTACTCTGACACCCAGTGGGTTGCCATGATTTGAACTTAACTCAATAGAAATGCTCTTTTTCCTCTTAAGTAGTTAAAATGCTACCCTTTATAAACCCTAAGACAGAACTATTTCCAAACAACACCCACTTTCTCTTCAGGATGATTCTGGAATGGTAGCTGCTGGTATTTAATGTGTGTTTGTTAAAATGCAGGTAATGTTCTTGCTATCACATTGGAGATAAGGTAGCTGGTCCACAGCCAATGTGGGGCAGGCTTTAAACACATCTCCAGGTTAACACTTACTGTGTGAGACTCAAACACCTCGTGTGCCTCTTATGGCACTTAGAACAGATTGCCTTGCATTTCATTGGATATATATTTGCTTTGAGAGTAGAATTTTCCCCTCAGTTATTGAATTTATCACAATGCTTTTGATCATATCTATTTATTTTAAAAAGTCAATTTGATAAATTGTTTCTGGTTATGTCAGACGTACATTCTTACTAAACTAAACAAAGAAGAGAAATCTATATTTTGGAAATAAGGAGAACTCAAGGAACTTAAGGATAAGACATGTAGTTAGATGTCCTGAGGAACCAGGACAAAAACAACATTAGAAAACCAGGCAAATGTGCTTTCAAGGGAGGCCCTGGATGGTGCAGTTAATGCACCTAGCTGCTAACTGAAGACTGCAAGTTCAATTCCAACAGAGGGAACTTCTAAGAAAGGCCCAGAGATCTAGTTCATAATAGCCATCTACTGTAAACCTTTGGGCACAACTCCTTTCCCACCTAACGGAGCCATCAGGAGTCAGAGTGCACCGAATGGGCACTTATTTAAAAATACTTTGAAGACTCTCATTCTAGAATTGTAGCACATCTTGTGTTTTCTCTTTGAGCATTTGTTCTTTTTGTTTTTTCCTCTCTGACAGGAATTATCTGCCCAAGTCATGCAGTGATTTTACCTGGCCTCCATGGCCAATAATTGGCTGGCTACAATTTTATGATCTCAGCTATACATTTATGGAAGAAGAATTTTGAATAGAGCAGGTGCCCACTCTTGATTAACTAACCTACAGCCAAAGGACAATGAAAGGAACCACTAAAATGACAGAAAACTTTAAAGGGAATACTCCGAGAAGGGTTGACCTGGGCCGAGAAAACATCTGGTCAGTTAATGTTTCTACCCGGCTAGAGCATTGAGTTATTTACTATTTAACATGTGTTATTCTGGCGAGAATTATATCTTTTAATGCTTGTAAAGTGCAAGTCAAAAATGACATTTCAAGATCTATATTGAAGGACAATGCTATTCTTGATGGTCTTGCAATAGTCACTAAGGCTGGTGGGGAAGAAATGGAAAATTTTCACTAATTTTTCAGTCTAAAGTTGATCAAACATAGGTGGCACAAACAATTAAGTGTTCAGCTACTAACCAAAAAGTTGATGTCTCAAATCCAATCAGAGGCCCTCCAGAAGAAAAGGCTTAGATTAAAGGCAATGATTAAAATGCATTGATAATTATCAGCTATCGCAAAAATATTGCAGCTATGCAAAAATTGGAAAGGAAGAGAAAGGAACAGTAGTTGGAAAATATGGCCTTGGTGATAGAAACAAGGTTGGAGATCACATGACAATTTTGAAATAAAAGTGACTTCTTCACTGCAAATAACTTTTTTCCACCCAACAATGTAAATAATGACTATCCATATGGACTTCACCAGATGGAATACAAAACAATCTAATTGACAACATCTACGGGAGCAGGTGATGGAAAAACTCAGTGTCTCCAATAACAATGAGGCCAGTAGCTGACTGAGCAAGAGGCCCGTCAATTGCTCATATGTAAGTCCTAGATGAAGATGAGGAAAATTAAAACAAGAAAGCCAAAACATGTCCTTGAGCGTATTTCACCTGGATTTTGAGATCAACTAAAGAATAGATGTGACTCATTGAGTACAAATGACAGAAGACTTGATAAGCCATAGGTGGGATTACATCGAGTGTCCTATATGAAGACATCAAAAGGTCATTAAAAATGTGGAAAAGAAAACGGGACCAAACGGATGTCAGAGAAGAGACCCTAACACTTGTTCTTTAATGTAGACTAGCTGAAACATATGGAAGAAATGATGAAATAAAAGCTGGATAGAAAATTTCAAAGGGTAGCACAAGAAGACAAAATAAAATGTTATAATTAAATGTGCAAAGACTTGGAGTTAGAAAACACAAAAGAAAGAACATGCTTAATATACATCAAACTGGAAGAAGTGAAGAAATAATTCAAGCCTCTAGTTTCAATCCTGAAATATTTTATGGGCAAAATATTGAGTGATGCAGAAAACGTCAAAGAAAAGTGAAATGAATACACAGAGTAACTATACCCCAAACCAATAGCTTTGCCAACGACCATCTCAAGAGCCAGCATATGATCAAGAACCAATGGGAAAAAGGGACGACGTCTAAGCTGTCCTTAAGGCTTTAGCATAAAGCTGGCCTCCAGGAAATGACAGAATACCAATAGAAATGTTTCAACTGCCAGCACTTACTCATCTAAGCCAAGACATTTGGAAGAAAACTACTTGACCAACTGACTGGTAGAGATCCATATTTGTATACATTCCAAAGAAAAGTGACCCAACAGGATGTGTAAATTGTAAAACAATATCACTGATATCACAAGCAAATAAAATTTTTCTGAAGATCATCCAACAGCAAACTGGAAGAAATCCATATTTATACCTATTTCAAAGAGTTAACTCAACAGAATGCAGAAATTATGGAACAATATCATTAGTTTCACATGCAAATAAAATATTGCTGAAGATCTTCCAGCAACTGTGGCAGCAGTGCATTGACAGAGAGCTGCCAAAATTCAAACGAGATTCGGAAGAGGGTTTAGAACAGCAGATATCATGATTTATATCATATTGCTCTTGGCTGGAAGCAGGAATTACCAGAAAGATATTTTATTGATCATTCAAAGAAGACATTCAACTATATGGATACAGACACAAAATGAATTTGTAATGGAGCAAGTATCTCTTACTTGTTGCATGGCAGAAATTTCCCCCCTGCCCCTTTTGAATATTGATAGGAGTCTTTGCTTCTTACGCATTATTTATAATTTTGTGTTTATACTATTAGGACTTTTAGCCTTACCACTTTAGTTTTGTATTGTTTTCTGTTGGAGTAGTGGATGCATAAGAAGAATAACTGACACAAGAGGTTATAGGGGATGCAGGGGTTGGGCAATAGGGGGGCAAGGGGTGTCAGGAGTAAAGAATGAAGGTGGGAGTGGGAAGGGAGCACTAGAACTGATAGTGATTGCACAACTAATGTTAGAGGAAATTTGTCCAATGGGGAAGGGGTACTTTAAGATTAATGTAGTACTGACTGTACCATGATATGACTGGAGGATTGAATTATTGAAAATATGTATATTATGTTCCAATAAAACTGTTGGGAAGCAAGCAAACAAACTACAGGCAGCATTGAGAACAAGCATTCCAGAACACTTAATTGTGCTCCCATGAAACCTGTACATTGATCGGGAAACATTCATTCAAACAGAACGAGTGAATGCTGCATAGTTCAAAATCAAGAAAGTTATGTAATTTCCCTATTCGTATTCATCTATAGCTTGAGCATGTAATTTGAAGAACTGGGCTCTTTGAAGAAGAATGTGACATCAAGATGGGAGGAAGGCTTATTCACCACCTGTGATATGTAGGTGATGTCCTTTTCCATGTAGAACTTCATGATGCTACCTTTAGCAGGAAAGATCTTTGGTGGCAGATTAGCTGAATAAAATACATCATGGGAATTCTTGATTGCTGTTTCCACTAGCAAATAAAATGTATTTTTGAAAACTGCAGTCTTTTCCCCACCTATCATGATGTGATGTGGTGTATTGGCCCAGTTGTGAAAATACTTGTTTTCTTTATATTGCATTGTAATCCATGCTGAAGGCTTCACGCTATGATCACCTTCGGCAAGTGCTTCACATCCTCTCCACGTTCAGCCAGAAAGGATGTGTCATCTGCCTAGCACAGGTTCTAAAGGAGCTTCCTCCAAGAAGGAAGCCTCATTCTTTATCAGATCGCCCAATTGCCTTGGATTATTTGCTCAACATACAGAAGGAATAAATCTGGTCCACTTCATTTGTAAACAACACAGTGTCTCCTTATTCTGTTCAAATGGCCATCTCTTGGTCTACATACAGGTTCTGCCTGAGAACAATAAACTGTTTCTGAGTTCTCATTCTTTGTAATGTTATCTATAAGTTGTTATCATTTGCATTGTCAATAAAACATACTAAACATCTTTCTGTTACTCAAAACTTTCCACTAATATCCATCTGACTATAGCAATAATACTCTTTTCTCCACTTGTCCTTTGTTGTTGTTGTTGTTGTTGTAAGGTGCTGTCAAGGTAAATCCGATTCATAGTTACCCTCGAAACTACAGAACGACCCAATGCTTGGTCCTGCACCATCCTCCCAATCACTGTTCTGTTTGAGGCCATTGCGGCAGCCACTGTGTCAGTCCATCTCCTCAAGGATCCTCCTCTTTCCCCCTGGTCTTCAACGTTACCCATGTGTGAAATTCTTTTCACAGGACTGATTTCTCCTGATAACATTTCCATGGCGAACGAGATGAAGTCTCACCTTTCTTCTTCTAAGGAGCATTCTGGCTGTGCTTCTGAGTTAGTTAGTTAGTTAGTTTATTGTGCCAACCTGGCTGATAAATACATGTGGGGTTAATCGAAGGGCAGAGAGCTAAATGGCTCCGTGAGCCTCGCCTTTCTAGTTCTCAGGTTTCTTGCTTTGTGATGGTCGGACCAGGGCAGCTGCCTTAGCCAGTTCCCTGCTTCAGCTGGCAAGGCCGACTTCCTGCAAGACAACCCCAAGGAGAAGCCACACGGACCTACCCCAATGCAGTCCTGGGTGCTGGAGTAGCTATGTGGAGACCCCTGCCAGCGCTGAGATGCTTACACGCTCACGGATTTGGCTTTCCTCCTGCAGTTGGTGTCATAGTGTGTGTTTTGTGAAATGGAGGAGGATTTTGTGGACTGGTGTTGACATAGGGGCTAATGTCAGACTTGTGAGCTTGTGCAGCACTGGTGTTGAGATGTTTTCTTGATGCGCATTCAACTTTAAATAAAACTCTCTCTTATACATGAGTTTCTGTGGATTTGTATCTCTAAAGTACCGAAGCTATCACAGCTTCCAAGACAGGTTTGTTAACCTTTCTGGATGTCCATGATGCTTTCAATATTGTTTGCCAGCACCATAATTCAAACACATCAATTCTTTGTGTCATTGTTCAAAATCCTGCTTTTACATGCATAGAAGTCAATGGAAAATACTGTGGCTTGCGTCAGGCTCACCTTAGTCCTCAGAGTGAATTTCTTGCTCTTCAGTATCCCAAAGGGATCTTGTGCAGCATATTCTTCAAATGCAATGAGTTATTTGATTTCCTGGTTGTTGCTTCAATGAGCATGAAGTGCGGTTACAAGCAAGACGAAATCCTTGACAATTTCAGTCTCTTGATTTTACCTATTGTACTAGTTCTGAGGACGCTTGTTTCCTTTACATTGAGTTGTAATCCACACTGAAGGCTGCATTCTTTGATTGCCATCAGAAAGTACTTCAAGACAGAGAGCCCTTGTCTCACATACTGCGGACATGTTATCGGGAGAGGCCAGTTCCTGGGACAGAACATGATCCTTGGTAAAACAGAGGGTCAGAAAATTTGAGGAAGACTCTTCATGAAATGGCTTCACCAGTGGCCACAGCAATATTTTCAGACACAACAGTCATGAGGAGGGTGTAAAACTAGATAGTGTTTTATTTTGTTGTATACAGGTTGCAATGGGTTGGAAGCAACTCAGTGGCATCAAACAACAATAGCAGCAAAGCTAGACCTGAGTTTTGTTAAATTGAAATTGAAAGAGTTCTGTCACAATGATATAAATTATGTGTATTTTAAAAATTGAGTGCCCACAGAATTTAATGCTCTCTCTATCACCTAACAACAATTATTCTAAATGTGACTTTAAATAAGTTGTTTATATTAACCTTTCTAATCTACAACCTCTTCATCTCTAAAATGAATCTAGGGTTTTTGAAAGTATTAGAGGATACACTGAATTCAAGTATCAACGGTGAGTACCTGAAACTTAAAAAAAAATCAACCCTTTTCGTAATTAATAATTAAATTATTAATGCATTAATAAATTTTCAAGGGAAAATTAAATCCAAATTAAATATATGTGGCGTTTTGAGTGGTTGGCCGAGATAGATAGGCATTTTCCCATTTGACTAAGTAATGTTTCTTATCAGTATCCAAACTTTACAATGTACTATTTTGAGAGAGCGAAAGCTTTTAAAAATTGTTCTTGGCTACAGGTAGTTTTACACCAGGTTACCAACACACAGTGCTGTAACCCTCTGTTCCTCAAGACCTGCTCGTGCTCGACCTGTCTTTCTGATGCATGCTATGACATGGCTGGACCTTGAAAAACACACAGAGTGAAATAAATCAGGCACAAAAGGATGACTGTTCCATACGCCCACTTAGATCACATGTCTAGAACCAGAGTTCTTTGAGCAGTTAGCAGTGAGAGGGTGTGATGGAGTGTGAAGGAGAGTTACTCCTTCGGAGATAGAGTTGTGATGAAAAATTTTGTTAACATTTTAAAACAGTGATGACGATTGTACAACTTGGTGAACACAATAAATGTCACTGAATTATACAAGTGAAAAAATGATGAATTTGTCCATTTCCATTGCAGAAACTGATGTCTATTGCCTATATGCTTTTAAATGACTTGTTCTCTGTCCCTTATGCCAAATAGTTCTTAAGGACAGGAGTTTTGTTTTTGTCCCTCTTGCTGTGTGTTTGTTTTAAGTTTAATTATAGAG
Organism: Tenrec ecaudatus; assembly: GCF_050624435.1. Lineage (NCBI taxonomy): Eukaryota > Metazoa > Chordata > Mammalia > Afrosoricida > Tenrecidae > Tenrec > Tenrec ecaudatus. Next base: position 113,756,652 of record NC_134532.1, read on the forward strand.
TGTAACATATATATGTTCCCAGTGTTGAGTCAGTGTCCGGATGCCATTCAATGCTATATTGATTATTAAGGGATTTCAAAGGATCATCTAATCCCATAAAGAAACTCATTTGGATATGGGAGGAGCTAAATCCTCACTACATTTCCCAAGGCCCTAACAAAGGCTGTGTACCGTGTTACTGTCTTTGACAAGTAGTGAAAAGAAGTTGCTTTTTCTCACTGCTTACCTCCTTGGTTAGTTGGTAGTTACTCAGATAAAGGATTCTACCACCCACTTCAGGGAAGTGACAGCTATTTCCAAGAATTTCAGAGGAGCTGTAGCCAGCTCTATCACTGCACAGTGCACCATGCCAAGGGAAGAATGGCCAGACGTGGACCACAAATGGCCTCCCAGGACGTTGTAGCATGGGTTATTAATTGAGTGCTGACAGTTTGTTCTCTCTGTTAAGTGACGGGGAGCAAACAGACCTATCTTTCTGAATTCAAGGACTGAATAAGTCAGACAGTACAGCATGGATTCTTAATATTCTTAGAATATGAGCTGCTTTATATGCATGGTGTAATTGTTTCTCATGCAACATTTAATGTAGAAACTGTGTCTTAATAGCATCAAGAAGTGTGACATTCAGAAACATTTTAAAGATGAAAAAGTAGTTGCCTAGTGAAAGAGAACTTAATCCTTCTCATTTCCGTTTCCCATTTAATCCTTTCTTCTTACCTCAAAAGCAGTAAACTAGACTAATTGGCTTGTTCTTTGTATAAAAAAGAAGAATCCTTTAAAAATGAACCCAAATTAATTTTACTTCCCAAGAAACTTATGGTTCTTTAATAGTCGTGCAAATTCCTAGCATATGTGATAAGAGGTGAAGTTGGGTGGGAGCCACATGGATTCTTCATGATCTAAGCATGCTTTGCAAATGCCAACTATTCTAATTGGATTACCTCTCCCGTTAGCAAGTCCCCACGCTTTCTCTGTCAGCTACTCAGGGAATTCCCCACAGGTTCTTCCAGTCAAGAGTGACCCGGATATTGTCTATAGAAGGATAAAAAACGTGAACGAATCTAGAAAAACCTGAGTCAACTTTAGATTGTTAGATTCTCTTGGGACTGGATCGTTTAAGAATGTGTTACCTTCAAATCTGTCGTAAATGACTCCTCAACTTAATAAGGGGATATAATATTTTGATAGTAGCTATTTCTTGGAACAACTGAGTGAATCCAGGAAAAGAATTAACTCCATCTTTAGGTTATTTTGAATCTATAAGGGTGAATATTTATGTGTGATATGGACTGATAGACATATGATACAGGAAATAAGACTCAAAGTGGAGCAAACATTTTTATTGGCAAATATGCTGGGTTAAGGGTAATAGCTAAAATCACCAAAAAATCTAATACTTTAGCTTCTATGACAAAAAGAATACTATGACCTCAGGTAATATTACATAACATACTCCCAAGTTTTTCCTTTATGGTAAGCAATTCTATTCTGACATCTTGCTGTAAAAATTAAAGGTATAATTTCCTTAGCAAACCAATTGTGCCCCTGGTACCATAAATCAAATGATTCACAAGTAACTTCAGATGTTACTTTTTCTGGAAAGAAAATTTAGGGCTGATTTTTTTCCTCTTTGGTTCAGTAATTACATTTTTCTTGTGTCCCTATTATGTGCAGAGTCTGAGCTTAGAACTAGAGTTCATTTTATCATGGTGATGTTCACACTCATTATGTCAGTAATGACAGTCCCCACTGATGTGCTTATAGAAGGCTAATTTAATTCTCTGATTTTTAATATTCAACCTTCCGGTGGCTCTAATGGAAAATCAGCCTTTTCCAAGTCACTGCTTTGAACCTTCCCATGATGAAAATATCCCGGCCAGCTGAACTCCTGTGGGAGTCAAGCTATGGCTTATGGTACATTGACTGGTGTGCATGTCAATCCAAAGGCCACTCAGTGTAGCCCAGCAGCCCTTGGGACTTGGATCACTTTGGATTCTTCCTCCCAAAGCCTCTGTAAGGAAGAGTTATGTTGAAAGCACTCCCTGAAGTTCAGGTCTTAATGCAATCATCTGGGAATAGGAAAGAAGATCCCTCTCCATACACAACGAACTTGGATTTCTATGCATGTTATGGTATGTTGCACAAACCTCTCATTTATTTTTACAGTAACAGTGATTTCTGAGCCAAGTTCTGCAGGCATTTGGGGGAGAAGGGAAAGGTTTTAGGTGGTTCCAAATTCTGTAAGTGACAACGGATGGTGTTTACCTACTTGTTCTTCTTCAGGAATGAAAACACACACAGAGAATGGCACGCCTTAGACAAAGGAATGCAATTCTTGGCCTGGGTTCATCTTAGTGAAAATCAACCCCTTTGTTCAAGAATGCTTGACTTGTACTCGCTTTTGTTACTGTTTGCTGCTGAGTTGATTCTGTCCCTCAAGGACAGAAGTCCACAGGCCACATAGAGTTTCACAGGCTGGGCCCTTCACAGGAAGGAGTGTATGACCAAGTCTTTTCTCCCATGGGACCATTGGTGGGTTCTAATCTTGGAACCTTCAGTTAGCAGCTGAGTATTTAACCTGTCTTATTGTTACCAAGCTTTTTCATAGCTTGCTTCATTACTTCCACCAGTAAATTAAAACCAAGAGTTACTAAATTCTATCAAAGGAGTAAACCATATAAGACAGTAACCCCAGTCACAAGGATGGTCTCTGTCAACCCCATTAGTGTTTGCTGAGTGGTTTCATAGGTATGGCCACTGCTTATTAGCACCCCTTGCTCCTAGAAGAAGTGATTCCTTGGGAAGGGAGTCTGCTTTGTGATTTTTGTCACCTCACAGACACCCATGCAAGTAATTGTCATGTGGATATGACATGACTTCTTTTCCCCAAAGAAAATATTTTAACTTTATTTTTTGAAACCATCAGTCCTTTCACACGAGAAAGATGAGGCTTCCTACTCCCATAAAGAGTTACAGAAACCCACAAAGGCAGTTCTACTCTGACCTATAAGATCACTATGAGTCAGAATGGGCTTGATGGCGGTGAGTTTGCTTGTTTGGTGTAAGACTAGGAGTAGTTGTGTAAGGACACGCAATCTCTATTTTGTCCTAGAAAGACCACCTTGAGTGAACTCTAGTTAAAACGATTTTCCTGACTCACCTGCTAAAGTTGTACAGATTTGTAGAGATGTGGATGAAGAGGTGAGTGAACAGAACTCTGGTAGTACAACAACAAGTCTAAAAGAACCTATGGACCTTCTCCCTGTTTCTAAAAGTCATTAGAATCACTTGTTTCATCAGATATACCTCTCATATCACCATTCGTGTCATTTTAATTCTGGTGCATGCACTTGTAAAGTTTACGCTAAGTAAAAAGGTCCTAAATCCTTTTACACTTAGAATAACGCATACATATTTACTTACAAGGCAAGCACTATCCCTGTATCCCTTACAATCTGTAAGCCTGAGCATCAAAAAGAGAGTGAGCGGCTGCAATGATCTTGGTTAGGTAAGGAAGTCGTACTTGGGAAAAGAAGGCCACGAGAACAGGAAGGAGCCACGTGTCTCTTTTCTAGGTGACTGCCCCTTTTCCCTTCTCATTGACTTTTCTTAACCTGGTACTAATCACAATTTAGAAACCTCAGCACATTCTCCCATGAGAAGGACCCATACCCTTTATTAGTGCAGGTTTATTCCAACAAAGGACTCTGGAAGCTTTCCAGCTACAGGTTAAACTTGGTTTATCAAGTCATTTTAGTGTACCAGAGGGGGAAATGAAATTGGAACACAGAGCTTCATAAAAACATCACCCGACAGAATCCTGATAGAGAAAAATGAATTTAAAAATGTGAATAACACTCTCGTTCTAATGAATAGAGATGCTGTGATTGTACCGCCCAGGAAGGAGGGGCCCTTATTATGTCACATTCAGTCATTCTTTACTCTGTGGACCTTAGGGAAGCTCATGCGATGTTTAGCTCAAACTTTTGGTTTGGTGCTAAGTCAGGATTTGCCCAGTTATTAACTGGTGCTAACATCAGAGAAGGCCTGAGTTGACACTGTATCCTTCTCATTCCAAAATTTCAGAACTCAGGCTGGGTTTAAAGTGGGATTGGACTTCAGAGGTGAGAAAAAAGAAACGTTTATTTGTCTGGAAAATGTCTGTCATGGTCTCTCTCTGAGAGAAAGTGTGAGTGTCCCGCATCAACTTCAAGTCACATTAGCACTCCCTGCAGCAGGAGTCGCACACTGGCCACTTAAGAGGGTGATATCTGGACACACCTCTCTACCAGTGTCTTCATATATTTTTCATGCTTTTTTTTGGTGTGGTGCAGATTAAATGAGAAATCAGTAAGTCTCAGTGACCCCTCAAACGACGACCCTGGCCATAGTTAATTTAACAATGTGATAATGTCATTTCAACAATCATACTTATGGTAACGATAACGTGGGTCATATTTTGTAATTAACAATAACCCCCCCTCCCCCCCATCCCAAAGTCAATACCAACTCACAGGGACCGTGTTTTAGAAAGAATTGCCATCTGTAAAACTTTAAGACATTTTTCCATGAGACTTTTCTTCGAAGGTGGCTTTTACTTTTTAATTAACTTTTTATTGTGAATTGGGTGAAGATTTACGCGTATACATTTAATCATTCATATGCATTCTGATTCATGTCACTGCTAGCAATCCTCACAACCCAACAGCACTCACCCCACTTTCCCATTTCCGTTCATCCATCTTTTCTGTGCGTTCCAATCATCTGAATTTTGTCTATGTGCAAATTCTGCCCTTTTGATCTCAAATGATTGATTCCTCTAAGGAGCGTGTTATCCCAGGTGTTATTATTCACCTTATAAATCTGTCTACTGTTTGGCTGCGAAGAGCTCTGTCTGGCGGCATAGCGATCATGCACTCAGCTGCTAACTTCAAGTTCACAGGTCCAAACCAGCAGCCCCTTCAAGTGAGAAAGATAGGACTTTCCATTCCCTAAGGAGTTTCGGAAACTCACAGGGGCAGTTCTACCCCATCCTACAGGGTCACTGTAAGTTGACATTGACTCAATGGCACTCAATGAGTTTAACTGTTTGACTGAACGTTGACTCAAGAGGATAAATTGGTTGCAAGCCTGATTCCTCTCCAGCCAGTGATCCTGATACTTTTAATGAAACTGCTAACCTTTCAGCTAACTGCTGAATGGTTAAGAATTTGTACCATGTGGGTACTTTATTCCTTCTTTCATATTGACAACAATCCTGCAACATCTATAGTGCATGCTCTTTGTACTTTCAACAAGAGCTGACTGAATGCCTATCTGATCTTCTAGGCCCTTAGTTCACGGTACTGAATGAACAGTCTGCCACAGGAACAGACGTCCATAGCCCTGTTTAGCAGAGTACTAACCAGTTTGGTGTGTAACCCAGACTCAGTTCCTCTAATGTCATATCCTACACGCCTTCTACGACATTCTGCCTCACTAGGCAGAGAATGAAGGAGATGAGACGAGACTTTAGTTATGCTCAAGTAAAGACTTTTACCCCCACAAACCACCGTAATAAAACAAAAACAACAACCAAACAAACAAAACCCGCAGGTTTTGATCAGGGAGCATCAAGGTATGAAGAAGAATACTTAGACCAAGTAGATTCACTGTGAACCATGTAGATGAGCTAAAAGATGGTGTTTAAATATAAAAACATGACAACATTTCCCTTTGAAAATTATCATGCCTTCAACACACTCATTTCTGGGTGGATGAATTACTTTCACAACTACAGAAAAGAATAGTGTTCAGAAGTAGTTCTAATATTTCCATGCTAGATTTGACCAATATGTGGTCGTTTACAGCTTGGCTCTACAATGGATCTCTTTTTTCCTTTTGAAAATATGTCTTTTTAAATAGAGTTTCTGGAAGAAGTTTAAAGGGAATATGATGGTACTTAACTGTATTAAAACAAACATTATATGTGTTTAAAGTCCTTTTGTCAAAATCAGCCTAGATCTCACCAAGGCTATTTTTGATAGCAGAACTTTATTTAATCAATACTATTCCTTTATCAGCAGGATCTGCTCCTGCTTTTGCTAAATTAAACTTTTTTTTTTCAAAGCCACAATTTAATTACTTCTGAATCATCTATTAAAAACTCCACCTTAGGAACTAAAATTAAGTCCAGATTGATTATCATAAAAAGAACCGTTGGCATTTCTCAGGGTGACCCAGTTTTATCCCATTATAAAATTAACTCAATTTCTGTGGCCATAATTAAATAACACAGAGTACTGATATTGGGTGTTGGAAAGAGTGTGGGCTTTCGCGTCAGGTAGTCATGGGTTTGAATCCTGATTCTGCCAAGTAGATGTGTTTGTGCTGGCTTGGACAAAGTGTTTATTTTTTCTGTGAATTCTATATTTTCTCTGTAAAATTGGGTTAATAAGATCTGCTTCCCTCAAGGATGATAGAAGCCGATATACATAAAATCCCTTTTCCTTGCAAAAGATGCTGTTTCTATTTCATCACGACAGAAAATGATGGCTAAAGTTAGTATCACTGGTTCCTTTTGAAAATTAAGAACAAAGACAAAAAAGTAACCGAGGATTCAATTCTGGCTCATCGTCCCCCGCCCCCACATATGTCAGAGTGGAACTCTGCTCCACGGCTCCACTAACTGATGTGTTCTCAGAACTAGATCTTCAGACTGTGCTTCTGACGTTCCTCTGCATGAACTTGAGCTCCAGCTCGTTGGCCAGCTGCCAAGTGCTTAGCTGCTTACAAAGTAACCACATTGTTCTTGTTAGCCGCCATTGACTCAGCTCCAACTCAAGGTGTCTCCATACCACTGTGACCCCAAGTTTTCATTTTCTGATATTTAGAAGTAGTGCACCTAAACGTTCTTTCAGGGTGGACTTGAATGGCCAACCGTTAGTTAATAGCTGAGAGCTTAGCTAAGGATGCCATGCCAGAAGAAGTTTGGGTTGTTTGTACTTTACTTCTTTTTAAGATTCTACATAGTGGTTTTTCCCATTGATTCCTGACTCATGCCTTGGGTACTTCTTGAGTGTAGATTCAGTGTCAGAATCCAGTTGGATTACATTTGTCTCCAGTGAGCAGCCATGTTGGCTTTTTAGAAGACCTGCTAACCACCAGAAAGGCAGAGTGTAGAGGGTAAAGAGGAATGTATAGGTTTAAAGGGCAGCCTCTTACCAGATTACATTCTTTCTTTCTGCTTATCATTATCACTCCATTTTTGGTCCTTTCCAAATCTTATGTACTACCTACTGCTTGCAGTTGCTTAGCAGAACAATTATGTTGGATCAGGGTTGTAGTTGGTCTTCTGCATAAATTTTCCTTTGTAGCATCTTGTCAAAGATACTTATGATTTCCTTATAGTAATAAATATTCGGCACTGACCAAATGATTTATATTCATGTTGTTCTTTGGCATTTTCAGCCTTACTGAAAATGACTATCATCTTCCCCTTTCAGTAACATGGCCAACCATCTTCATTCATCCACTCATTTTCTTGAATTTGCAATCTTTTATGTGTGTAAGCTACACATTCTGCTTCTTCATGTCAACCAGACTGTACCATGGACAAAAAAGATCAAAATAGGAAGCGATTGCTTCTCGACATGCCATCTATCTGTGTCTGCACACTTCTGAAGGTGATGTTTTCATCTCTTCCATCAATAATTCCACAGGCTGTGATTTCTTGTTGGTGGTGTTTCAGTGCCATCGAGTCAGCTCCATCTCATAGTGACCGTGCACACAGCAGTCCAGAACACTGCGCGGCCCTGCAGTCTCACCGTTGTTCCTAAACCTGCGCCATGGAAGCATCCACTGTGTCCATCTCTTTTGTTGAGGGCCTTCCTCTTTTTTGCCGACCTTCCATTTTACCAAACATGATATCCTTCTTCAGCGACTGGTCTCTCCTGAAGGTGTGTCTAAAGTATGTGACAAGAAATCTTGCCATTCTTGCCTCTGGGAATATTCTGATCTTAATTCTTCACATACAGATCAGCTTATCCTTTTGGGAGTCCATGGTATTTTCAATAATCTTCTCTAGCACCACAATTCAAATGCATTGATTCTCCTATGGTCTTCCTTAGTCAATGTCCGATTTTCACATTCATATGAGGCAATGGACAATACCATGGCTTGGGTCATGTGTATCTTAGTCCTCATTGATGCTCTTGGATACTTGAAAGAGGTCTGGTGCAGCAGATTGACCCAATACAATAATGTCTTTTAATCTCTTGACTGTCACTTCCATATGCATTGTTTGTCCATTCAAGTAAGACAAAGCCTTTGACAACATCGACCTTTCCTCCACTTACCGTGATGTTACCTATTGGTCCACTTGTGAGGATTTTGGTTTTTGGTCTTCTTTACATTGCTTTGCAATCCACACTGAAGGCCCCAATCCTTGATTTTCATTAGCAAGTGCTTCAATTCCTCCACACTTTCAGTAAGCAAGGTTGTGTCATTTACATACAACAGGTTGTTAATAAGCTTTCTTTCAATCCTAAAGTCACACTCTTCTTCATATCATCCAGTTTATCTGATGATTTGCTTAGCATACAGATTGAGCAAGTATGGTGAGAGGATACAACTCTGATACACACCTTTCCTGATTTCATACCATCCAGTATTCCCTTGCTCTGTTTGCAAAACTGCCTCCTGATCCACGTATAAATTCTGAATGTGCACAATGAAGTGTTATGGAAATTCCATTCTTCTCATGGTTATCCACAGTTTATTCTGGTCTACACAGTCTAATGTCTTTGCAGTCATTGAGACACAAGTAAATATATTTCGAGTATTTTCTGCTTTTGACAAAGATCCATCTGACATCAGCAACGATATCCTTTGTTCCATGTCCTCTTTTGAATCCAGACTGAATCTCTGAGCTCCCTGCTAATGTACTACTGTAACTGCTGTTGGATGATCTTAAGCAAAATTTTACTTGCAAACAATGTCAGATATGACTCCATAGATCGAACATTCTATTGGGTCACATTTCTGAGGAATGAGCACAAATATTCTCTTCCCGTTAGTTGACTAGTGGCTGTCTTCCAGATTTTCTGGCATAAAAGAAATGATTGCCTCCAGCTTTCTGAAACATTCAAGTGGCCATCCCATCAATTCCAGGGGCCTCGTTTTTGGTAATGCATTCAGTGCAGTTTGAACTTCTTCCTTCAGCAGGGTTGGTTCTTGCTCATATGCTACCTCCTGAAATCGTGGACTGTCAACTAGTTCTTTTTAGTACAATGACACTATGTATTCTTTCCATCTTCTCTTAATACTTCCTGTATTATTCAATGTCTTGCCTACAGAATCTTTCAAGAATGCAACTCAAGACTTGAATTTTTTCTTCAGTTTTCTCAGTTTCAGATAGGCTGAGCATTCTAATTCTAGGTCCTTGTGCATCTTGTTATAATATTTGTTTTTTTTTTTGAGCTGCCCTTTGAAACTTCCTACTTAGATTCCTTACTTCATCCTTTCTCCCATTTGCTTTAGCTACGATTAAGAGCAAGTTTCAGAGTCTTGTGACATCCACTTTAATCTTTCCTTTCTTTCCTGTCTTTTAATTACGTTTTTTCCTCTTCAGGAATGATGGTCTTGATGTCCTCTCACATCTCACCAGGTCTTCTGTGATTATGCTCAATATATCACGTCTGCTCTTGAGAGGTTCTTGAAATTCAGGTGACATTGACTCAAGTTCATATTTCCGTTTCTGTGGACTCGGCTTAATTTTCTTCAGTTTCTCCTGGGTTTACATAGAATTAATTGATGGTCTGTTCCACAGTCTGCCCCTTGTCTGGTTTTAGCTGCTGTTTCTGAGCTGCTCCATTGTGTCTTCCCGCAGATGGAGTCAATTTGATTTCTGTGTGTTCTGTGCAGGGAAGTCCATGTGTAACTCATATCTCTAGAGATCTCCTTATGAGGCTATGTCATACAAATTAATTGTCCTTAGATTAGGGTTAGCATAAAGACCAAAATCCAATTCATATATCTATAGTTTATATATGTCTCTGATTAACTTTAAAGGCACCATTATCATTTTATAATACAGAAGATTATAAATAATCTCTTTGGGCCATAAAGTAATTGTATGAAAGTATCATTAATTTAGCTAATAGCATAGAATTTAAAACACTGTCGAGAAAAGAAATTTTACAAGTATAGTTTTGGTTCAGATTGCAATGTATTAATTGGCGACTTGTACAGGTAAAACTCAATAGTCTGGAAGCCATTCATACATACAATGAGGGTTGGGTACAGGGCAAAATTTCTAACAGTACTCATTTTGAAAGGCACAGCTCTGCCTACCAGACTCATATATGTCATAAGAAAGCCAGGAGAGCATTAAAGTAGTAAATATATGGCTGTCCCGGGCCCCTGTTCACTGGGCAGCCCCAAAGCAAGAGATCGACCTGAAAGTCCACCAACCTCCACGTACATAACCTTAGATTAAAGTCATAAGTTTCTTCTCACACTAGGATAGCCCAGATTTAGGACTAAGTGGTATCTCAATTCATTAAATCTATACAGGTGAGTTTGTGGTAAAGCCCAGTTCATGTAGTAGGGTTTCCGCTTTGAATACTGGTGTGGTCTCTGAAGGGTGTTGTGTGCCTTGAAAGGACAGAGTCTAAAGTCCCAATAATCTACAAATTACAGTGTGGGTTCCCTAGGGCTGGATATAAACTGGGTTAAAAGTGTCCAATTAGGAACATTAGGATCAGGTCGAATCTCCCCTTGGGTTCTATATGAGAATTGTTAAGCTTTTTTTTTTCATACAGGAAGTTGATACACCTGGTTTACCCACCAACAGAAATGCAGAAATGTAATTGCCTTCTCAGAGACATACCTGCCCCCCCCCGCTCCCCCCCACCCCCATGAATTGACTTTCTAGGGAAGTTCGCTTGTCACTCTGGTAGGAATGCCTGTTGATTTGGGGTAATCTTAGCAGTGTTTTATGACAATATCTAAATTGTCTTCTACCTCCCTTCTTATCTCAAGAAGCTGGCCCTAGCTGACATGAGTTCTCTGCTGAAGTTGTTTTTAAGATGTGCATATAAATGGGCTGACATATGGCTCATGGGTACCAGGCAGACTATGTACTCCGTTGCTTCAAAGACAGGATTAGAAGATTACATGGCCTGAGAGTTCAAAGGCTGCCTTTGTTTGTGTTTATCCTTGTAGCTGTGGACTTAAATAATATTTGTTCTTTTGTGATTGACTAACCAACATCATGGTTTCCAGGTCCATCCATGACATGAGGTATTTCATGGTTTCATTGCTGTTTTTGAGAGACGCATAATATTCCATTGTGTGCATGTATTATTTTTCTTTATGAATTCTTCTACTGATGGGTATTTGGGCTATTTCAACATCTTGCTATTATGAACTTCACCACAATAAACATGGGAGAGCATATGTCTGTGTTTAATTTCTTATTTCTTTAATGTGAGAAATACCTTTGCTTAGCATATGTTCAAAGGTATTTCTAAATTGTGGTAGTTACATAATCTGGTGTCAATTTGGGACATGAGAAAATTAATAGTGAAGGGGTGGACCCCAGTCTGTCAATTGGGTCAGAGCCAATGAGGCCTCTGTGTAGGCATGACCTTCCCCTGAGGATTCAGGGGAAACTCTGGGATTTCTTCCTTGGAGATGGAAGATACTGTCTCACTCACTACTTTACTCTCAGGGAGAGTTCTACTGACAAGACACATGGAACGATGCTAATGCCCTGAGATGGAGAAGTCCCAGGGACTTAATCTGATGCAGCCAGACCCCTGAAGCCGGAGAAACCTTGTAAAGACCCCTGTCAGTGTTAAGATGCTTACAATTCCACTGGATCCAAAGACTTTCTACTCACTGGCCTGTGATTATCTTCATTCGGTGTCATTGCACATGTTTTGTGAGTCTGAAGAGGACTTTATGGATTGGCATTGGACACATGGGCTAATATCAGACTTATGGGCTTGCACTGGACTGGGTTGGGATGCCTTCTTTAAATAAAACTCTCTTATACACATATGAGTTTCTATGGATTTGTTTCTCGAGTCTAGCTGGACTAACACATAAGGCATACGGTATTTCTGTTACTAGTTGTTTTAGGTAGTGCCAATTGTTTCCCACAATGATTGTACATATTTACAAGCAGCCACAGGCTTGTGACCTTCCTCATTCTGTATCATTGTATGTGTCTGTGTGAGTCTGAAGAGGGACTTATGGACTAGTACTGGACTTATGGACTTGAGTTGAACGGGGCTGGCATGCTTGCTTGATAAGTAATTATTTCTTGATATAAAGCTCTTTCTGCGACACATATGCATGTCACTGCATTCTTTTCTGTGGTCGCCCTAACCCACTTACCCAGTCATTTAAAAAGAATACGCTGCTCATTCTCCAGGTGTTTGTCTATTTTCCTGTTTTTGCTAGTGTTGTTTATAGCTTTTTTACATGGTCGTCTGGGAAAATGGATCGAAAGATCTCAATGTTTTTAAATTTGTCGAGTCTTTCTTTGTCACATGTAATTTATTCTAGATTGCATATCGTTTAAGTTGGAGAAGAATGTGTACCATGCTGCTGTTGGGTGGAGTGCTTTGTATTTGTCTAGGAATTCAAACTGGTTGATTGTGTTGTTTAGTTCTGTTTCTTTATGGAGCGTTTTACTTGATCTGTCTTTCCTTGTAAATGATATGTTAAAGTCTTTTTTTTTGTTGGTCAAGCTGCTTATGTCTGTTTTCAACCACGTGAGAATTTGATTGATATACTGTTAGGGTATTTCATTGGATATGTATATATATGTTTATTATGGCTATATGCTCCCAATTTGCTGTCTTTTGATTGTTATATACTGTTCATTCTTGTCTCCCATAATGTTATTTGTCTTGAAGTCTATTTTATCAGAGATTAATGTTGTCACTCTTGCCTTTTCTTTTTTTGAGATGTCAGCAAGCTAACTTTATTCTACAGACCATGGGAACTCCATGAATGTTTTCAAAATCACTTTTGTTTTTTCATCAAGTTTTTTTTTTTTGTGTATTACAGAAAACTGAAAAGAAAAGAGCAAAAATTAAAGAACACAAAAGGCATCTCGAATCATTTTGATGATTTGATATAGTTTGACATGTCTTTCTACATCTTATGCATGCATAAAAACGACTGAGCATACAAATTTAGGTGGCTGAGGTCACACAGAATGGTTTCAAGCATTTTTTTTCACACACATCATGAACATTTACCAATCAAAGTCCCAAAACATCTTAGACACAGAAGTATTAATCCACTCTTGCCTTCTTATGGTTGTTACTCTTGCTAGATATTTTTTGCCATCTTTTGATTTTTAGTCTATTTTTGTCTTTGAGTTAAAGGTGTTTCTCCTACAGGCAGTATATAGATGGGTCTTGTTTTCTTATCTGCTACTCTGGTTTTCGATAAGTGAACCTGTGGGTTCGTTGCTGCCATTTTGATGGTTATGTTTGCTTTCTTCGCTCTTTTGATCTTTGTTCCTCCTCCCTGTCTGTGTTGCTTGAGTCCTGCTTGCATGCCATTGGCCTCCGGGGGGTGCTGTTTGATGCTCGCAGGTTTGCTGTTGTTTTGATGCTTTTTCAATAGCGATCTGATTAAAAGTTTTCGTAATGCTACTTCTGGTTTTAGAAATTATTTTAGTTTCTACTTGTCTTGAAATACTTGTATTTATTTATGTATCCCTTGTATTTGATGGATAACTTTGTTGGATATAGGATTATTGGCTGACAGGTTTTTTCTTTCAGAAGTTTATGTATGTCACACCATTGTCCTCTTGACTGTAATTTCTACTGCGAAAGCTGGGCTTATCCTTATCTTTCCCCTGTGTAGTTGACCTATATTTTCTCTAGTTGGCTCCAGAATTCTCATCTTTTCTTCAAAAATTAAGTTTGACTATGACATATCAGGATATTTTCCTTTCCTATTAGGGGTTTTCTCAGATTCTTGAATAATTATTTTCGCCACCTTTGTGATGTTTGGGAAATTTTCTTCTATGATTTCTTGTGCTATTTCTCTGTAGATTTTTTTGGTTTATTTCTTCTTGTTCTAAATCCCAATGATACATAGGCTGTTTCTCTTAACAGTATCCCACATCATTCCCAGGATTTATTCAGACTCCTTCACCGTTTGTTGTTGTTGCTCTAGTGATTGTCTTTAAGCTCAATGATTCATTTTTCTTCCATGCTATTCCTCAGGTCTCTTCATCATATTGATCCACATTTTCTTTCTCATAAAAATTTGTATATATTATTTTATTTCAATACATAGAAAGTTGCCATGGAATTATTTTATTCTATTTTTTCTCTTGAAAATGCTTTGCTTTGATTACAGGTAAACAAGCAGCCATCTAGCTCACAAGCAACAAAGCCCACATGGAAGAAGCATACCAGCCTGTGTGACCACGAGGTGTAGAAGGGACCCAGTATTAGACATCAAAGAACAAAAAATTATATCAGTGGGTGCCCACCTTCCTGATTTGATCACTGAAGATAAATATGTGCATAAGCAAATGCGGTGAGGAAAGCTGATGGTGCCTGGCTATCAAAAGATATAGCGTCTGGGGTCTTAAAGGCTTGAAGATAAACAAGCAGCCATCTAGTTCAGAAGCAACAAAGCCCACATGGAAGAAGCACACCAGCCTGTGTGACCACGAGGTGTCAAAGGGATCAGTTATCAGGCATCAAAGAAAAAAATCATATCATTGTAAATGAGGGTGAGTGCAGAGTGGTGACCCTAAGCCCATCAGGGAACTGGACACTCCCTTACAGAAGGTTGGCAGGCAGGAGATGAGCCAGTCAGAGTGAAGGTTAGTAGCAATGACACATATAACTTACCTCTAGTTCTTAAATGCTTCCTCCCCCCACTATGATGATCCCAATTCTACCTTACAAATCTGGCTAGACAAGAGGATGTACACTGGTACAGACAGGAACTGGAAACACAGGGGATTCAGGACAGATGATCCCTTCAGGACCAGTGGTGAGAGTGGTAATACCAGGAGGGTAGAGGGGAGGGGAGGGTGGAAAGGGGGAACTGGTTAGAAGGATCTACATGTGACCTCCTCTCTGGGGGACAGACAACAGAAAAGCGGGTGAAGGGAGACGTCAGACAGTCTAAGATATGATAAAATAATAATAATTTATAAATTACCAAGAGTTCATGAGGGACAGTGAGCGGGGAGGGAGGAGGAAAGGTGTGGAGCTGATATCAAGGGCTCAGGTGGAGGGCAGGTGTTTTGAGAGTGATGATAGCGGCAGGTGGGCGGGTGTGTTTGACAAGGTGGATGTATGTATGGAATGTGATGGGAGTTGTACGATCCTCCAATGAAATGATTTAATAATAATAATAATAAAAAAGAAAATGCTTTGCTTTAAAAAATGTTTTATTAGGGGTTCATACAGCTCTTATCACAATACATACATACATCAGTTGTATAAAGCACATCTGTGTATTCATTGCCCTCATCATTTTCAAAGCATCTGCTCTCCACTTAAGCCCTTGGCATCAGGTCCTCTTTATTTCCCCTCCTTCCCTGCTCCCCTCTCCCTCATGAGCCCTTGATAATTTATAAATTATTTTGTCATATCTTGCCCTGTCCGGCATCTCCCTTCACCCCCTTTTCTGCTGTCCACTCCCCAGGGAGGAGGTCACATGTAGATCCTTGTAATTGGTTCCCTCTTTCCAACCCACTCTCCCTCTACCCTCCCAGTATCGCCCCTCCCATCCCTGGTCCTGAATGTATCATCCGCCCTGGATTCCCTGTGCCTCCAAGCCCATATTTTTGCAGAATTTTTCCTCATTAACTATTGAAATCTAAATTCTTAATGTTGTAATTTCTGGAACACACTGCATTTTATCCAGAAGACAAATTAAAATTTTAATTTAATTTTAGGAAAATTTTCTTTAATCACATCATTGAATAGAAATTTGTTTCCCTTTAAAAAGGAAAACAAAGGAGTTGTTCCTTTGTGGATCCCAACTATGAATAGAAGGATCGTCTTTGCTTTCCTCAATCACTATTATTTCTCTAAATGCTATCTCTTTTTTCTTATGCATCTGAGGTGATTATGTTGGAAATAATTGCATTTCCAGTGGTACTTGCTGAATTCTGGGTCCACTGAATTCTACTTCTGGAGTCTAAACTTAGTTTGTTTGAACCCTCAATTCTTTATCACTGACACACTACTTTCATGTGATTTTAATGCTTCATCATTTGTTTTTACTGACTTAGTGCTGGTATTAGACAAGATGTTTTCTCTACTTCTTGAGTTACATTTTATTATTTTACTACTTTAGTCTTTTGAAATAACCTCTCTTACTTGAAAGTTTTTCTATTTCACAGGATTTTGCTCTTGTTTGAGTAGTTTTCGCTAGATATTAAATTTCTCTAGCTATTAAATTTTAAATAGAATGAGTGACTTCTTCATTCTCTTTCCACATTATTTTGTACTCTCCTACAGAAAGTTGAGGAAATATGAGAAAGCAAAAGAGGAGAGGGACAGAAGAGGAAGTTCAGTCCTTGTCCTTGTTAGAATAACTGAGCTCTGTTCTTTTTCCTGAAGATGTCCTGCACTTTCACATTACTCCTCATTTGGGAGGAAAAGCAGAACTCTTCTTTAAGAGAAAGCCCAAACCATTTCTAAAACACATTCCCTTCTTTAATGGCTGAAGAAAAGTATTATGAGAAAGATATCCAATATTCTCCACTTGGAGTAATAAAAATTATCATGATTTTAACTTTCAATAATGTGAAGTATGATAGATTTTCATGAGTTTTATTATTGAGTTCTGCTGTGACTTTTTTGGTTTCTTTTCCTGGCGGAATGATATAAATTTTTAAAAATTAAAAAAATGTATGAGGTCATCGCCGAAGCTGGTTAGTGGAACATTGTGGAGGCTTTGCCTTGGCGGTGCACAGGGGACAGTCACAGATTCCGTTCATTCCTGCGGACGTGCCACCGTGTGGCGTCGCAGTGTCTTCCTACCACAGGAAAAGCTTATTTTTCTGCCCTTTAAATCTTGCCTATAGACTCAGTGAAAATTACTTACCAGTTGTATAGCACTTTGTAAACCATCTTCCCATAAGAAAATGACCTGCATACATTTAAAATATTTTAGTAGGCACATCTGTACTTTTCTGAAAGAAACGTTGAGGGAATCAAAAGGACACTTCTGAGATTTTCTAACTGTGGTAGTTCTATTTCAGTCATATGTGCTTCCAATTTCACGTGGACATAAAACATGAGTACTATAATGCAAATCCTCTTTTTTTCCTCTTGTGCCTATCTTTTCTCTTATGTTGAATTTTATTCAGAAAGGTATTAACCATCCACCAAAGAATTTACAATGAATTTATTTTGGTCTTTCAATATGGGAAATCTCAACACAAATCCTACAAAGGGGCCACAGGAAATAATGGCAAACAAATGCTTGGGAGCAAATAATTATTGAACTCAGCAGAATGTCACATTTGTTTTCAGCCACAAAGGCTCAAGGATCTTATAATGGGCTTTGTTGGAAAAGATCTGAAGGCTTTCATGTCACAGGGCCTGGAAGGTTGATAATTTTGACCCTTTGCCAGGCTGACCAATCCAATTAAAAGGCAGCTTGGCTGCAGGCACACTTTGCATTTTGGTGCTGGTAGAAGGGGTCTTGAACTTGGTTCTACCTGCCTCCCAAACTATGTGGATTAATTCCAGGTTCATTTGCATACTTCATCCTCAATTACTCAAGTAAAAATTCACATTATGACTTAGAAGTTGCACCCAAAATTAACAACTATAAATTGGTTTAGTAACAAAAAAGAGCCCACTACAATATTGAAATTATAGTTTGGATTTGAATCCACAATTCATTAGGTAGGCAACCTTTGAAAAATCTATTCTGAGCCTCAATTTTTTAACTTGTAATGTGAGAATGCTAGTACCCTATTTTCCAAAAGAAATTGCTATAAGTCACACGAATGGATGGTTTTGTAAGTACTTTGTACATTATAATGTAATATCTAATAAAATGTTACTGTACATCGAGATTTACCAGAGAAAGAGTTTCCTGGTTGACAAGACACTCTGAACTTTTTGCTTTCTTTTCTGGAAAATTCTTAAGCATTTTATTTTTTCTGGTATCTCCCCATCTATATATCCCTGGCCTATAACCATTTTCTGTATATCAGACCTATTTATCCAACTGGCTATAAACAAGTCAGTTCTCCTTACATGTCAGATCGACAAGTCAAAACTGGATTCCCTCACCCTATCTCCTGTATTCTTTTTATTGACTTTATATTCTTTCTATCGATAAATGTATCATCATATTCCCTACTGCCAAAGCCAGAGATATCGCATCGTCAAATAAGTTATTTTCCTTCATGTCTTATGAACATATAAGCATCACATTTTAAATGTTCCTCCTTAATAATATTATTAAGGTGTCTGGGTGGTATTGTGTGTTGAAAAATTGGACTGCTAATTTCAAAGTCAGCAGTTTGAAACTCCCAGCCACTCCACCAGAGAAAGATGAGACTTTATACTCCCATAAAGATTTGCATGTCTTAGAAACCCACCAGAGCAGTTCTGTTTTGTCCCATATGGTCACCATGAGTTGGAATGGAGTAGAAAGCAGTGAATGATGATATTAATACTTATTGGTATCATATACTAACTGATTACTTCCTACTTCCTAGATGTTTAAGATAACTAGAAAAATTTACCCTGAATAAGTATATTCAAGAATTCCTATTTAGAGTCCGTGCTTGTCAAATGTCTTCTTTCAGGTTTTGGACATCAAGTCACAAAAGAATACAACACTAAGCAAGACAAAAGCAAAGCAAAGCAGTCACAAAATCCAAATCTAAACAACAACAACAATAATGAAACAGGCACTTAGAAAGGAAATTAGGGGTTAAAAAACCCGAGTAGCTTATTTTTAAGGAAATCTATTGTGGGAATGCTCTTCTACCTGCACTTGCAACAGCGCAGCCCCTCTGAGCACCAGGCAGATGGGGATTATGAAACTGAACTTAATTCAGAATTAACTATCACTGCTAGTTTATCATTTTTATTCAATGAATTGTGTCTTCCTAAGTATGTGTGAGAACTTTAACTCCTACACTTGGATAGGAGCCCTTGTGCCATCACGAGTTATATGCTGGGCTGCCTACCCGGGGTTCCAATCCACCAGCTGCTCTGTGGGAGAAACGTGAGGATTTTTACTTCCAGCAAGCTACTTCCTCAGAACCCACAGGGTGGTTCTATTCTGTCCCATAGGGTTGCTATGAGCTGGAACCGGGAGGATACCTGTGGATATAATCCCACTTGGAAATTAGGTTTTTAAAAAATATTAATTAGGTTATTTGGTATAAGTTATGTCTTAAACCTAATAACTTCATTATTATTTTTTAAAAGCAGATTGGACACAAAAGCATTAACATACTGGGAAGATCGTCTGTAAGCCAAGGAACTAAGGAACACCCACGTAACAGACAAGGAAAGAATTGACATGGCTGAGATTCTGATTTGGACTTGAAGCCTCCAGAACTATGGGTAAACAAACGTTGTTCTTTTAAAATATCAATCTGTCATATTTGTATTATAGAAGCACTAGGACATGTAAAGATCATTAAAATCAATTCTTCTGACTACTTGTTGACTTATTTGGCCTCTGAGTTAATCATCCGCCGTTGTTAATTCTACTCTGTCCTGTAGGGTTACCATGAGTCAAACTGACTGGGTGGCAGTGAGTGAGTACGGTGGCCTTCAGTTCTTTTCAATTCATCATCTGCATCTCTTTGCTCAACAGTTAGTTTACTGATTTTAAACTAAAACAAAATTTAATTTTTATGAGAAATGTCAACTTTGAAAAGTAGGAAAATTTGTTGTTTCCGATGCAGGCCTGGAATGTCACCTTCTTCTTTAAGAACATTATTTCAGCTTCACCTCATGCTGAACGAGCTGTACTATCCCAAGATATCCTCCTGTGGCTCAAGTCAGCATGGCTAGCACGCCAGTTCAGCAAAACTTTTAAATCGGTGTTGTTCTGCAGGGGCAAGGGAAGCCTGAACCAAGCCATCATGTTTTCAATCAACTCATATGCCTGTGAAAGTTGGATCAGGAAGAGAAACAAAGAATCAGTGCCTTTGAAATACAGTGCTGGCAAAATTGAAGGTGCCATGGCCTGTCAAAAGAATAAACAAAGCTGTGCTGAAGAACTACCATCAGAAGGCTGCTTAGAGGTCAGGATGGTGAGAGTTCATCTCACGTACTTTGGACAAGCTATTAAGAGAGAACAGTCCCTGTACAAGGACATCATGATGGGTGAGGTGCAGGGACAACAAAAAAGAGAGAGACTCTCATCCTGATGGATTGACACAGTGGCTGCAACAACAACAAACAATTGAGAAGATGGTGGAGGACTGGGCAGTGGCTCCTTCAGTTGTGCATCCAGTTGCTGTGAGTTGGAATCAACTCGATGGCACCAAACAACAACCAAGCCCAGGCATCGCTATCCTAGCGAAATATCAGGAGTCCCTCTAGATGTTCATGCTATCAAAACATTCTTGAACGCTCGGTTGTGTCCAACAATCTACTAAATTTCAATACAGCACACACACATTTCTTATTCTCAAGTAGCTCTACAATAAATGATCAGACAGTTGTTAACTTGACTTCTTTTACAAAGGTATGTGTGGTAGCTACATAATCTGGTGTCAATTTGAGGATTAAGAGTGAAGAGGTCTACTGTCAGTTGGATCATAGCCAATGAGGCCTCTGTGTGGGCATGGCTTTCTTCTGAGAATTCTGGGAGATCTGTTTATGCCTTCTTGGAGTCTGGAGACACTCTCTGCTCACTTCCTGTGTGACAACCCTGAGGAGAAGCCACATGGACCTACCCTGATGTAGCCCTGGGAACATGAGCAGCCTCATGGAGACCCCTGCCAGCACTGACAAGCTTACAACACTACTGGATCCAAAGACTTTCTGCCCACTGACCTGTGATCATCCTGCATTTGGCATCATGGCATGTGCTTCGTGAGTCTGAAGAGGACTTTATAGATTGGTATCAGACCTATGGGCTAGTATTGGATAGACTTATGTGTTTGGATCAGATTGGGTTGGGATACATTCTTAATGTACAGTTACCCTTTATACAAAACTCTCTTTTATGCACATATGAGCTTCTATGGATTTATTTCTCTAGTCTACCCGAACTAACACACTGTGGTACCTTGGAGGTGGGGTACTGGAGAAACCAATCATGAAGATGGAGAGTGGATGTTTGTTTGACCCCTGCCTCAGGGTAGTTTTTCTTCTTTGGCTAGCTGGAGGTCAGATATGTCCATTCAGTTTACTTGGTTGTTCTATGGAAAGAAAATGAGAAGTTAAAGTTTTGATTATTTTCCTTTGTTGTTATCTTTGGTTATTCCTGTGTGAAATGGCAAAAATGAATGTTGTTAATGTATATTTTAAGCTCACGGGTAGAAATTGCCATTTAAATTTCTCAGAAACCAGGCTGCTTAAAGAAAATGGCTGACAGAAGGTCAAAATGGCTGATTGAAAGCGGGAATCTGGTTTAATGTACTAAAAGGCATAGTTTCATGTTTTTGTATAAATAGAATAGTTTACATAAGGATTTAGATAAGCTAAATAAGGATTGAACACTGCTTTAAGAATTGAGTTTAGTATCTGATTCGACTTGGTTCATACTGATTTCTCCTGCTTATGAAATAGAAATGTTTATTGGGAAGTATGAAAATACAGAGCTTGTGAGCCCATTTGTCTTCAGCCATTAAAATTGGATCCTGAAAAGAAGTCTCTGAGAAGATAAGCTCCACCCAGTGCTTTGGAGTACTGAGACATATGCATTCCAAAAGACTTGCCTGGGGGTGAGATTGACAGATTTTTAAAAAAAGAACACTTTGGAATTTGAAGTTTGAACTACGTAGTGATTTTTATCAGAAGCTGGAGAAAATCTGGAACCATGAAGAAAACTCTTCTCTAGGACTCAGTCTGAAATACTTGCTAGGCAACCACCTAGATCCACTTGTTAAGTGGAAGTGGGGAAATGCAGCAATAAAGAGATGCATTAAATCTGGCCACTGACACCCGTGGGCCTGGTTTATAAGAACTAGAGAAGATGAGAGCAGGTTGACTGGTCTGAAGTTCATGACCTAGCACAAGGGGGAGCTGGGGTTGTTGAGAATTTGTGATGGGGTCATGGTCTAAAGCAAGGTGACCATTGGAAACCCTGCTGAGGCTAAGTGAGGAAGCCCACATTGAGTTGACAAGAACCCGACCAGATGAAGAGCAGATATTTGAACCTGTGAACTGGTGCATGGATAGCCTGTCTTGATTTGACTTTGCTTATGGGTGTGGATTTCACAAGCGTTCAACTGGACTGAAGATTCTTCACACCAAAGAATATGATCGTCTCCTCAGAGCACTGGCTTCATGTAAGTGAGGAGTATAGAAATTGGATGCCCAAAATGGGGCAGAAAAAGGCATGAAGTGACTGGCTTGCAAACTTTCATAGGTGGGGGATATAGTTATAGGATTACAGGATTAAGGTGTAGGTGTTACGTAGCAGCACTTGTTAGTCATAGGATACTTTTGTTTTGTTCACTTATAGGATGTTCTGTTTAAATGAGGATGGCACATGTTGAATTGTATGCATTTTAGATTTATCCTGTTAGATACAAATAAGATTTTATTATTGTTTGTTTGAAAATTATATATGGCTAAAGTGTTATGTGAGTCAAATTGATAAAGGGTGGTCTGTGGTAGTTACATAATCTGGTGCCAATTTGAGGATCAAGAGTGAAGAGGTGGCGTCTACTCAATCGAGTCATAGCCAATGCGACTTCTTGTGGGCATGGCCTTCCCCTAAGGATTCTGGGAATTCTGGTATTTCCTCCTTGGAGTCTGGAGACACTCTCTCTCTGCTCACTTCCTGTGAGACATTCCTGAGGAGAAGCCACATGGATCTACCCTGATGCAGCCCTGGGAACTGGAGTAGCCACATGGAGACCATGCCAGCGCTGAGATGCTTACTATGCCCCTGGACCCCAAAACATCCCACCCGCTGGCCTGTGATCATCCTGCATTCAGCATCATTGCATGTGTGTCACAAGTCTGAAGAGGACTTGATAGATTGTATCGGACATATGGGCTAATAATATCAGACTTATGGTTTGAACTTGACTGGGTTGGAATCCTTTCTTAATGTACAATTAAACTCTCTTTTATACACATAGGAGTTTCTATGGATTTATTTCTCTAGTCTACCTGGACTAACATCAAATGATACTTAGGTTTATAATGATGGGGTATGCAGAAGATACAAAGAACATACAGAGGAGTTAATGTTTACTTAATTTTCGTAAGTGAGCAGAAGGAGAATAAAACAAAGAATATTGTAATTATAGAAAGTAGTGTTGACAAAGGCATGAGAGGCATTAGAATTTGACATACATTGGGCACATATAGGATATACAAGTGCTTGGACAGTTTCTTGAATGCATTTTTAATTTATTCTGAGATGAAATAGGAGCCATTGTTGTTATGCAGTAAATAGATATAAAGGACAAATATAATATAGTATGCTGTTAAGATGGTAGACTTTGGATTAAAACTGCTTGAGTTCAAATTGGAGGTTCATACTAGTAATAGTAGATGATATTAATATTCCCCTTAAAAGCTTACAGAGAACACTTAATGAGTTATTACACAGAGATGTTTAAGAGTGACTCCTGACAGTAGGGTTAATAGGTATTGACTTATAGAGAAGGACTTGATGTAGCAAAGTAAATAACGCTATCTGTATTTTTCAGTCTGCTGGCAGCTGTGGGTGAAGATGGAGACCGATTCAGAGGCCACTCACTACACACTGAGTAAGATGCAATGAAGGTCTATACCAAGACCCAGAGAGTAGAAATTATGGGGACTGAATAGCTTTGAAAAGTGTTTAGGAGGCGAGAGGACTGGACAACCAGACGCAGAGGAAGGTAATGCACATAGTCTATTGTGATTCTCAAATGTCTGACTGGGAAACTCGATGAATGACAACACATTTTTGAGGAGCTGGAGAACATAGAACAGGTGGGTTCGCGTTGAGTAGAGGCGTAGGAGTAGCAGCGCGGAAGGAGGAAGGATTGTGCAGGATAGTTACATTTAGACGCATTTAGCCTGGGTGGTTGAGGGACATTCCGGAGTGATTATTTAGTAAGAGAGAACACCAAAGTGCAGGATGAAACTCTAGTCTCCAACTGATCATCTATAAGAAAAGTTTAATGATACAGATGGTATACACAATTGAAATACATTTCGAGGATATAATGAATCCCCTTCAATTAAGCCCTTCCTTGACCTGACAGACATGTACTTTATCATACTTTATAATTTATAAAGACACATGTACTTTATAATTTAAAGCAGTTTTTACATTGATAACATAAACGAACCAGACTATGTGATAAAGTATTTTGAAACATTATTCAGACTCACATAAAGCCAC
Organism: Tenrec ecaudatus; assembly: GCF_050624435.1. Lineage (NCBI taxonomy): Eukaryota > Metazoa > Chordata > Mammalia > Afrosoricida > Tenrecidae > Tenrec > Tenrec ecaudatus. The sequence goes on from NC_134532.1 coordinate 113,781,201, forward strand.
AATTAATATTAAAATTAATCTTAAAATAATACACATTTTAGGAATAAGAGAAACATGTGCTCTTTTACATTAAGGCAAAATCACATAATCTAGTACTTTCTCCTCCCACACGTAAGAGCAACTTTAGCTTCTGTAGGTACAGAAAATTAGACAAAAGTGGAAATTTTACTCAGGGAACCTTTTCCTTTTGATTTTTCCTATAACTAGAGTGTATTTTTATCATATAGGTGGTTATATTTTCTTCAAGCTATCCATTGTTTGAGTATGGAATGTGTGTGTGTGTGTGTGTGTGTGTGTGTTTAGATTCAGGCTCAAGCCATGAAATTTCAGGAAATATCTATGTAAACTCATGCCAGAGAAGTGGATCCCTGGACACCGGGGCTCTGTTAGAGCCATTTATAGGGGAAAATCCCCAGACCTAGCTAAAGGGGTTCATTTAGCAGATGTTCACCTGGCAAGCACAATGCGACAAAACACAGATGCAGGGTGAATTTGAAAGGTAGGAAAACCAATGGACAGAGATGCTGAATGGGCAAGACTGTAGTAAGCCAGAGGAATGAGAGATGAAGCAAAATGTTTGTGTAAGATTTTATTGTAGTTCTCCAAATTGAGTTTGCTAATCAGTCACCTTTGAAATGGGGAGATTATCCTAGATTATCTGAGTGGACCCAATTGAACTACAAAAGTCCTTATAAATGAAAGAGGGAGGCAGAAGAGGAAACACCAGAGAGATGTTCCGCCTTTATGGGTGAGGATTATAATAGTCTGGTTAGTGGACGTCAAGCATGGCCTTGCAAATTTCTTTGAACAACAATAACAAAGAGCGGCACTCCCCCTTCCAAATAGATATTTTAAAAGCCATTGATGATTTTTGGTAATTTTTGCTGTTTTTTTGTTAGATCAGCCTTTCCCTGACAGGTGCTACCAGTCTTGTGCACACAATAGGAGTGAGAAATCAATCATTGTTTTGAAAATCACAAGTTTAGGGTCATTTATGGCAGCAGCATAATCTAGCAAAAAATGACTAAAATTAAAGTTGTAATTTGCACCAAAAATGAGAATATGGGCAAATCAAGCACTAGCCTAAGATTAAACTCTATTACAAGTGTTCTGGCCTATAGGCTTCTCCTTTGAATATGTAAGATTCCTGGACAAAGAAAATTAAGGTTTCAGATGGAATTCAGTTTGCTTATAAACTGACTTTAATGTGGAAAAATTACACTGGGTTATTTGTGTAGCCTCAATCCTTGTTATTCTGTGTAGATTCTGATAGCAGTGTGATTTTATGGTTTAAAAACAAAACAAAACATGTATTTTGACATTCAACAACAACTCTTGACCTTACCAGGGAAACAATCTTGGTCACATTCTTTAATGTCTTCAAACCTCTGTACTTCAGTCGCTTCTCTAGTGGAGATAACGAAACCTGTTTCATAGAGTTTGGTGGCCAGAATCAAAGTAACACATGTTTAACCAAGCAGGTAGCATACAATGAGCAGTGAGGGTATTAATAGTAACTCCAGGTATCACATCTACTCCTCACCTATCAAATACCTCATGACCCAACACTCTGCATCCACAGTAACAGTCAAAGGTCTACCGTCTTAACTATCGTGTGCATTAACGATGTAATTTTGGCACCAATGAATGCTGAGGTTCTGGGAGAGGCTAATGTTGGCCATAGGTTAAAGTTTTTGTGTCATGGTCCAACTTAGCTGGGCCATGATTCAAAGTGGTTTGGAAGTTATAAACTGATGCAATTTGGCAGTTATTCAAGCGATCGTGCTACATTTAAAAATAATGCCAATTTTTTCATATTGACCTGGGCTTTTGAACCTAGCCTCATCGATAGATGGGGAATGGTGTGGTTTGGTTTCATAGAATCTAACATACTTAAAGTTGAGAGTCATTTGAAAAGTTATTGTATAGAAAGACACACTCAATGAAGAAATATAGTCTATGAAATTTCTATAACAGATAATTTCCCATTTTGCTCACATACATACCATAGTAGTGAAATATTTATTTCAATATTACTCAGAAAAGAATAGACACACTGCTTTCTATATTAAATGCATGGCGTATTGTGTATAAGGGTAGAAAAAAAGTATTGTCACAAGACCAGAGAAATCTTTATTTAACAAAAATATCAGAACACAAAACGATTAATTTTGACACATCTTCCATTTAGAATTATTAATATAATTCTGAAAGTGGTGTTTCCACCTCCAAACCTTCTGTGAAGGGATTTGAACTCTTAGATTCATGCTACATCACAATAGCAATTTTGGCATGCTTGACGGATTCAAATTATGTTCCTTTGAAATGTTCTTTGAGTTTGGAGAGCAAAACACAGCCTGAAGGAACAAAATCGGGGCTGTAAGGAGATTAGGTGACCGATTCCTGCAGTCAGCCTTTGCTACCCTAGAAAAAGGAGCAGGTACATCATCCTGGTGGGGAAAATTCCTTGGTGAGACTTTCCTGGGCTTTTTCCCCACTGATGTAGTCTGCAATTTTCTTAAGACTTATTTTTAAACCCTTGTGATCATTCTGTGTCCTTCAAGAACACGTGTTCTTCAGAGTTGAACCTGCTTCCATAAGCTTCTGAGCTAACCTCTGCCTTGAATTTAGCCGTCTCAGCATATCCCCTTAGAAGCCACTGCTTTGATTAGATACTTTTTGTGTGTATAGTCACTTAAACAAGACTCACACAAGTACATTCCTGAGAAAAACCATCTTCACCTATCTGCTCATGTCAGCGACATGTTCTAACATGTTTTGTTTGGAATAACCCTGAGCATGTAGGAAGTAAATGTTTAGTAACCATACTTTTGGACTCACCCCATATTATAACACTGGCTCTGGGTTTCTTGTACTAAAGCAGGGAATTGTTCCCAAAACTGTTGCAGGACAAGGTTAATTACAGGGGATGGAAAGTAACGTACAGCAAGTGGGATCAAGTCATTTAACACTAACTTGTAAGGAAGACATACATCTCAATAGGAGATAGTAGCTTTAAAACAGGAAAATAAAAATATGAATTTCAGTAAATGTGGTGTGGTATGCACAATAATGCTCCTCCCTTTAGAACCTGCATGTATATTGGATTCTATGGCAATGGGAACTTAAAGTTGTAGATGGAATTATGTTTGCTGATCAGACCTCGAGATGGAAAATTTATTCTGTATTATTTTGACAGATCCAAATCTAATTTGAAATTCCTTATAAATAGAAGAAGGAGGCAGAAGAGGGAGATTTGTATTGACGTGGTTGACTTTGAAGGTAGAGGAATGGGTCATAAACCAAGGAATGCAGAAGTTTCTGAGTGTTAGAAGAGTCAGAGAAATCAATTTTCCTCTAGAGCTTCCAGAAGGAATGCAGCCTTTCCAACACCTTGATTTCACTCCACTGAGACTCGTTTTGGACTTTTGATTTCCAAAATAGTAGGATAATAAATTTGTGTCATCCTACTTAACTAATTTTGCATTAATTCAGTTTATCAGCAATGGGAAAGTAAGTGGTATCAGCATAATTCACCATGTTCAAATAAATAGGTCGTATCTGGTAATAGAGAATGGTGTTCTTAGATGCTGTCAAGCTTATTCCAGCTCTTACTGGCCCTGCGTAATAAAGAATAAAGCCATGCTTGAGCCTGCACCATCCTCGCCTTCCCTGCTGTGCTTGAGCCTCTTGGTGCAGCCAGTGTATCCAACCAGCCCATTAAAGGTCTTCCTTTAAAACAAAGCAAAACTAACCCTCTATCTTACTAAGTATGGTGTTTTTCTCAAGGATTTGTCCCTACTAATAATATGAACTCAAGTTGATGTTTTTGCTTTTGAACGTTTGAAAAAAAATGTTTGTGATGGGGGAACCCAAAATGGTGCACTAGGCCGAGCCATTATCCAGCAGGTTCGTAAGTTTATTTGCTCTACTGTTCACTTTTCAGGGAAAAAATGTTTTAGTGGCCTCATGACAAGTAAAAACTTGTGTACTATTATATTTCATAGTACAGGAAAAGTATCGGTACCTGCTATTGTGATCTTCCCCAACCCCAATCATTCCAGCACCCGGGGGGATGGTATTGTCCACTGTGGGAGACACTGCTCAGATCCTCTGTAACAAAGACTAGAGAAAGCAAGTGCCATGGATATGCATGACAACTCTTGACCCAGAGCTGCAAAGGTAAAGATAAATAACTTGATCAAATATCAATGAGAGGAAAAGACAAAACCTGAACAAGGAGCAGCAAATTGACAAACAACGGAGCAGAGCCAATTTGGATTACTATAAACAGCATTTTGATAGGACAATGAATCTTCTAGCTGGCTTAATTTGCCCAGATCTGTACAAGTGGCCACAACAATGATTGGTGACCAGAGAGTTGTGGCTTCTCCCTTATATTTCACAGTCTCAGTGACAAGAGGCATTGGACAGGTCCTTAAGAAAAAACAACAAAACCAATACTCCAAAAAACAATAAAATACAGGGTAGTGGGGCTTCAAGGGTGAATGACAAAAAATCATAGAAGAGCTGAAATCAATTCTATTCCAATTATTCTAGAACATAGAAACATATGGAATACTTCTGAATTGCTTGTATGAAACACACATACCCTTTATCCCAAATCCAGAAAAATGCATCACTTAAAAATAAATTTGCAATAATAACCTGCACAAACATTGCAACAAAAATCACCAACAAAATCCTAGCAAAAAGAGTCAAAGAACACATGGAACAAATACTAGATCATGGCAAAGTGGGATTCATTCATGTGAGGATGTTTCAACATTAGAAAAAAAACCAACATCATCCGTTACATAAATAAAGCAAAGGAAATAAACACATAATAATATCACTTGATAGAGAAAAGGCATTTGATATAATCTAGCACCCTTTCTTAATAAAAGCACTTAGTAAAACATGAATAAAATGGGAAATCCTCAACATATTAAGGGCATATACACAAAGTCAATGGCCAGTATTATGTTCCAAGAGGAGAGACTGAAATATTTCTTTTATGAATGGGAACCACACAAGGATGCCTTTTGTCACCATTCTTTTTCAATGTAGCAGTGGAAGTCCTGGCCAGAGCAATAAAGAAATACCAAAGATATACAAATGGACAACGAACAAGCAAAACTCTTGTTATTTGTTTTAATGGAATGATTATGCATAGAGAAAATCTCAGAGACTCAACAAGAAAGCTCCTGGAGCCAAAGAAGGGTTCCCAAAGTGGTAGGGTGCAAGGTCAACCAACACAAAGCAGTGGGATTCCTCTACATCAGGGGTCAGCAAACTTTTGAAAAGGAAGAGTCAATCCTGTTTCTCACAATGATTTAAAAATTATTAAGACCCATAAATATGTTTTTACAAACAAATGAAAACAAATAGGGTTTTACAAACAAATGAAAACACCATTATCTGAATATCCTTTAAAATTGTTCTGTTTTACGCCAGAGCCACATGTATGTACTGACAGAGCCCCATATGGATCACAAGCTGCAGCTTGCCGATCCCTGTTCTATACGAACAGAGAAAATGCTGCGAAGGAAATCAGGAATACAATACATTTACATTAAACACCCAAAGATGAAGTACTTAAGAATGAATTTTACAAGAGATCTAAGAGGCCTATACAAAGAAAACTATGAAGTACTGCACCCTGAAGCTAAGAGATCTTCCTAAATGTAAGAGTGTATCATGACCACAGATAAGAAAGGTATAACATTGTGAAAATGCCAATATTACCTAAACCTGTATATAGATACTACACAGACCAGTACAGAGTCTATTATGAACCCTTCATGGAAAAGCAAATCATCAAGTTTACATGGAAAACAAAGTTACTTCAGACAAGGAAAGCACTACTAAGGAAGAAAAAAGCAGGAGACTTCACACTCCTTGATCTCAAAATGGATACTGGAGAATAACAGACAAGGGCGTAAGCTTGAGAACTCAGAATATACCTACCAATGAATAGCATAATTTTGTGAAGGGGAAAAGACAGTCTTTTTATCAAATGGTACTGGACTAACTCAATATATATCTCAACAAACATGGAAATGAAACAGGATCTCTGTGTTAAGACAGGTTGTCTAGGGAAACAAATTCAGTGACATTATGTAAAAGAAAGGGCTTTATATCTAGAAGTATTGATGTATCAAGAAGGCATCCCAGTCCCACTCAAGTCCATTGATTTGATGCTGGTCCACAAGATCGCTTCAGACTCATGCAGCAGCAGACCAATGGTGCAGGACAGGATGATCATGGGCCGGGGGTTGCAGAGTGGAGTGGATCCGAAGTCTGTGGAAACAGGGCCAGGTCCTGGCAGCTCTTAGGGTGGAGTAGCCCCTCTAGGCAGGCAGACTCCCTGAAGACAGGAAGGCTGAGGAGCAGAGAGTGAGAGATCTTCTCTCTGTCTTGCTCTTATACAAAAGGTTTATGACATCAAGGAGGTGTCAGTAGGCTGCAACTTGATTGACAGATTTGACTCCACCTTATCAGGTAGTGTCTAGTTGATATAATCCCCTTTACCACAGTATCCCTCACCATGCACAACAACCGAAGTAAGATGGGCCAGAAGTTTAGATTTAAAACCTAAAATTATAAAGATCATCAAACAAAAAATACAGTAAAAACAGGGGCCCCAACACATGCATCAAGACTGGCAGAAGGCTTATTAACTACCTGCCATAAAAAAGAGGACTTGATGCAAAGGGCTTAAGTGGAGAGCAAATGCTTTGAAAATTATTAGGGCAAAGAATGTACAGACGTGCTTTATACAATTGATGTATGTATATGTATGGATTGTGATGAGTTGTATGAGTCCCTAATAAAATGTTAAAAAACAACAACCTGCCATATACGGATAACACAGCCTTGCTTGCTGAAAGAGAGGAGGACTTGAGACACTTGCTAATGCAGATCAAGGACTGAAGTCTTCAGTATGGATTACAACTCAATGCAAAGACCAAAATCCTCACAACTGGACCTATAGATACCACCATGATCATGGAGAAAAGGTTGAAGTGGTCAATAATTTTGTCTCGGATCCATAATCAGTACTCACGGAAGCAGCAGTCAAGAGATCAAGAGACATATTGCATTAGGTAAATCAGCTGCACATGATCTTTTCAGAGTGTTGAAGATTAATTGATGTTACTTTCAGGATTAAGGGGTGCCTGACCCAACCCAGAGTATTTTCAATCATCTCATGCATGTGAAGGTTGGACATTGAATAAGGCCGACTGAAGAAGAATCAATGCGTTTGGAGTGTGGTGCTGGAGAAGAATCTTGAAAGTACTATTGACTGCTAAAAGGCCAAACTGATCTGTCTATGAAGAAGGTCAGAGTGCTCCTTCGAAGCAAAGATGGCAAGACTTCATCTTACATACACTGGACACATGGTTAGGAGAGACCAGTCTCTGGAGAAGGACATCTGTTTGGTAAGGTGGAAGGTAGTGACAGAAAGGAAGGCCCTCAATGCGATGGATTGACACGATGGTTACATCGATGGTCTCAGGCATAGGACCAATTGAGAGGATGGCACAGGACCGACCGTGCAGTGATTCATTCTGCTGCGCATCTGGTCGCTCTGGGTTGGTGCCAACTTGATGGTGCTTAACGACATGACACATGCCATGAATGCCACACTAAAGCTGAAAATATAAAAATGCAAAAAGAGCAGAAGACAAACTAAACAAGTGGGCTTCCTAAAATTTACATTTATGCTCAGCAAAAGCTTCATAAGAAGAGGGCATACACACTTGAACAAACATTTGTGCAATGACATCTTAGACAAAGGGCGAATCTCCAAAACTTCAGGAAAACTTTAACACCTTAATAATAAAAATGCTCCTAATCACAATTAAAAATGGACAGAAAACAGGTGCACACATTTTGCCAAAGTAAAAAACACTAACAAAGAGCTAACAAGCATTCAAAGAAATGCTTGTGATAATTAGTCCTTCCATCACTGACATTGATCCGTCACAGTGGCTTATAGGTTTTCCGAGGCTGTAAACCTTTATGGGAGCAGAAAGCCGCATCTCTCTCCCAAAGGGTGACTCTGGGTTTGGACCTCTGACCTTGTGGTTGGCTAGTTGTCCAATCTTACCCAACAGTGAGACATGCAATTAAAAATATCTCAGTCCAGCATTAATAATATCACAAAAACACCTAGGTCCCACAACACTATCTCTACAATTTCTTCTTTGAATTACATAGTTTTTATTTTCAAATTACCATCTTATATTTTGAATTATTTTGTTGGTGTATGATACAAATATTGAACCTGATTTGTTGTTCTGCATGTGGATACCCAAATTTCCCAGAAAAAAATTATTAAAGGGACTTTTTTGTCCACATTGGATGGATTTAGCACACTTGTAAATCAGTTGGCAATAGATGTATGGATCTATTTCTGATCATTTCCATTCCAATGGTATTTCTGTCTATTATTATACTAGTGCCAGGCTGTTTTAATTACTGTATTTAATAGTATACTTTAAAATCAGGAAGCATGAGTCTTCCTAATTAAGCAAAAATAGCATACGATAGCTAGGTCTTGTGTCAATTTGGCCGGGTCAGTATTCTCAGTGTTTTGGCAGTTCACATCTAGTATCGCCCAGAAAGTGACAACCCAGTGTAATCAATTCCACAATAAGATTTCCTGGGAGCAATCAGTTGCAAGAAGATTAGGTTGGGATGCAATACTCTTACTCAGATCACAGGTCTGGTGCAAACAATTGGTGGGAAGTTTCTCCAGAGCATCGCCTGCTTCCAATATAAGTAAGTATACACTGGAACACCCATCTTGATTTTTGCTGGGGTTGAGTCCTGCATCTGGCTCATTGGCTTCTAGTTCTTTGGACTTGAGTGAATGGCCTGAAATATTGCCAGCAGCTTCTGAATTTAATCAGCTGCTTGCCAACGGAGGAGTCAACCTTGGATTCATTTGACTGGGTAGTCACAAGCCTGGCCTGCTGACCTTGTATTCATTCACCTCTGTGGTCACCAGCCTGTGATATTCCTGTTGATCTTGGATCCATCTGCTCTCACAGCTAGGTGAGACTAGAGATGCTTCCAGGCTAACATCTGATGCATAGACTTGGAACCTGCCCAGACTTGAACTTGCCCACATCTATAACTGTGTGAACCCTTTTCTCTCTACATAAATGCATATATACATCTCTCTCTCTCTCTCTCTCTCTCTCTCTCTCTCTCTCTCTATATATATATATATATATATATATATATATATATATATATATATATATATATATATATATATATATATACACATATACTCACTGGCTTTGTTTCCCTGGTGAGCTTACCCTGACACATAGCCTAAGTGTCTTAGTTTTACCTTACAGTCCAGGCTAGAATTGTACTCCACAGGGTTGGGATTGTCTGATTTTGCTTCATTTTTTAAGATCAGCTCTCCCAGGTCTTCATTTGCACCCCTACTAATGCCAGACCTTACTTTATTTCCTGTCAAAGCTTCTTAAAGTAGCTATATTTCTACTAAGTTCTTGGCTTCCTTTGCTTGCAGAGGAAAAGGGATTTATTTCTCCATCAGAGATATCTGATTAAATGTGAGCCTTTAAGCTAAGTATATAGACAAGGTTTCCATACTCTACGCTAATTACAAAAATAAACAGACTTTCAGCAGAGAGAAGTCTGTCCTTTTGTAAAATGCCTTGAGGAGGGCCGAGGGGGGGAATCTGTCTATTATGTTTCCCTCCAAATTACGTGGTTTATATTTATCTTCTAAATAAGTGGTGCTGTGTGTCAAAGGGCAAACTAAGGAGGAAGCAGAAGAGAAGCAGTTCTGGTCTGCAGAATGTCTTTACATTTCCACATGAAGTGGATCCCATTTCAATATACACACATTGACCTCCTCTCTAAAGCGGAGCTGTTTTTTTCCCCCCCGTGAATATTAGAAACAGAAGAGTTCTCCCTTCTTTCTTCTAAATCATTAAGTCTTCTGTGAGAGGTCCAGCCAATGTCTTTCCTCGTTACCAGTAACAGGCAACGTTGGTTCTGGTCATTTCTGTTAGCTGCCACCCAGTTGGCTCTGACGCATCCCTACCTTAAAAGCGCAGCAGAGTGAAACTGCACCGCTGTCCTGTGCCTGCACCCTGCGCTGAACAGTGCCGCCACTGTGCCAATCCATCTCGTTGCGGACCTTCCTCTTCAGCACTGCCCTTCCACTTTACCAAGCATGATGTCCTTTTCCAGGGACTGGTCTCTCCCGACCTGCCAATGTACTGTTGGCACCACTGCTGACCTTAAGCACAATTTTACTTGTGAATAATAAGAATGATGGAGATTTTTTCCTTATCATAGTCATGGCCATTAGTAAACATTGGTCTTGATGGATTGTCCCTTAGAAAAAAATTAGTTTTGGAGGATTGTCCTATCTCTTCGCACCTGTAGTAAACAAACAAACGAGTAAACAGAAACCAAACCCAAACATCAAAGGGTGTTTTAATTGCTTTCTTTTGTTGTCTTATTGCCATTGTAAAAAATCAACGGACTGTTGACAAACACAGGGCTTTAAACTGTTCATTTTGTTTCCATAACCTGCTGAGAATTTACATTCCCACACCAGACATACTGAACCAGAATCTACAATTGAATAAGCTCGGCAGATCTGTATATTAATATATCTAGGGTGGCGATGTAAATTCTTAGGAGCGGGTGGAGAAGGGAAAGTGTGGTAGTTATATAATCGTTTGTCAATTTGAGAGGATTCCGAGGGTTGAGGTGGAGTGTACCCTGTCAATCTGGTCATAGCCAATGAGGCCTCAGTGTGGGCAAGACCTTCTCCTGAGGATTCTGGGAACTGCTGTATTCCTCCTTGAAGGCAGGAGACACCCACTCTCTCAGATAACTCCCTGGGAGACATTGCAGCTGGCAAGACACATGGAACGAGACCCCTGCCAGTCTGAGATGCTTATGCCGCCACTAGATCCACAAGACTGTCCACCCACTGGCCCGTGATCATCCTGCATTCAGCATCAGTGCATGTGCTTCGTGAGTCTGAAGAGGCATTTAGAGATTGGTATCAGACATGTGGGCTAATACTGGACTTATGGACTGGATCTGGACTGGGGTGGGCTGCTTTCTAAATATTCAATTGCTCTTGTATATTAAAACTCGTTCTTATACACACGAGTCTCCCTAGTTTGTTTCTCTAGTCTACCCGGACTAACAAAGGAAGCCCTATGCAAACTTAAATTTAGATGAGCCCTGTGGCAGAATGATTACACATTGAGCTTCGATTCCAAAGGTCAGCAGTTTGAACCTACCAGCTACTTCTTGGGGGAAAAGAAGGGGTTTTATACTCCCATAAAGAGTCACAGTCTTAGAAACTCACAGGGACAATTTTCCCTGTCCTACAGGTCACTCAAAGTTGGCATTGAGTCAGTGGCAGTGAGTCAAGTTTGAACATGCTGCTTTGTGAGAAGAGAGGGAGGCTGGGAGTAAATAAACTGTTTCTCAAAGGAGAGAGAGTGACTGAAAACGGGTAAGGCAAATTCATTACCCTCACACAGAAAGAAATCTATAGGCCGAGATTTTACAACTGATGTAATTCATTTACTTGTATTTTTTAAAATCATTTTATTAGGGGCTCATACAACTCTTTTCACAATCCGTACATACGTCATTTGTGTCCAGCACATTTGTACGTATGTTGCCATCATCATTCTCAAAACACCTGCTTTCTACTTGAGCCCTTGGTATCAGTTCATTTTCCCCCTCCCTCTCTGCTCCCCTCTCCCCCTTGATAATTTATAATTATTTTTTATCATATCTTACACCATCTGACGTCTCCCTCACCCAGTTCTCTGCTTTCCATCCTCCAGGGAGGAGGTTACATGTAGACCTTGTCATCTGTTTCCCCTTTCTCCCTCACCCTCCCTCCACCTTCCTGACACTGCCACTCTCGCCACTGGTCCTGAGGGGCCCATCTGTCCTGGATTCCCTGTATTTCCAGTTCCTATCCATGCCAGTGTACATCTTCCAGTCCAGCTGATTATGTAAGGTAGAATTGGGATCATAGTGGGGGGGGGAGGAAGCATTTAAGAACTAGAGGAAAATTGTATGTTTCATCGTTGCTACACTGCACCCTGACTGACTGGTCTTCTCCCCACAGCCCTTCTGCAAGGGGATGTCCAATTTCCCCCAGATGGGTCCTGGGTCCCCACTCTGCACTCCCCCTCATTCATAATGCTATGGGTTTTTGTTTTTTTTTTTGTCTTTGATGCCTGATACCTGATCTCTTCGACACCTTGTCATTTCACAGACTGGTGTGCATTTTCCATGAGTGCTTTGTTGTTTCTCAGTTAGATGGCCCCTTGTTTATCTTCTAGCCTATAGGACCCCAGATTCTAAATAGTTTGATAACTGGGCATCATAAGCTTTCTTCACCGCATTTGCCTATGTACCCACTTTGTCTTCAGCATTTGTGTCGGAGTAGGCTGGTGTGCTTAGTCCTTGTGGGCTTGTTGTTTCTTAGCTAGATGGCCGCCTGATTGTCTTCAAGTTTTAAGACCCCTGATGCTATATCATTTGATAGCCGGGCACCATCAGCTTTGTTCACAACTTTTGCTTATGCACCCACTTTGTCCTCAGCGATCTAGTCTGGACAGGCCAGTGTGCTTCTTCCATGAGGGTTTTGTCATCTCTCAGCTAGATGGCTGCTTGTTTATCTTCAAGTGTTTAAGACTTCAGGTGCTATATCTTTTGGTAGCTGGGCACTATCAGCTTTCTTCACCACATTTTCTTGTACATTCATTGTTTTTAGTGACTTCAGGTGCTATATCTTTTGGTAGCTGGGCTTGTGCACCCATTGTCATAAGCGATCGTGCCAGGCAGGTGAGCATCTGAGACTGCTGAATTGTTAGAACAAAGTGTTCTTGAGTTGAGGGAGTACTTGAGCAGGAGCCCACTGTGCATCTGTTTCCTTAATACTAAACCTATAAATATATGTACATAGATATATTTTCCCCTCCTTGTATATACAAATATTTACATCTTAATATGCCTGTATTTAAATCTCTTTGACTACCCTTTGCCTCCTAGTTCTTTCCTCTCTTTCTTTGTATTTTCCTCTTGTCCCACTATCATATTCTGCCTTCATTTGGGTTTTAGGAATTCCTCTAGGTTACATTACCCTTAATCCAGCCCTGCCAGACCTCCCACATCCTCCTTGACACTGATTTTGGATCCCTTGTTATTCCGTTGTCCCTGGGCTTGTTAACACCCTTTTCCTTTCCCCCACCTCCCCTACCCCCATGACCCCCAGGAACTGTCATCCTGTGTTCTCTCTTCTGGCCTGCTTGCTCCACCTATCCCTTCCAGGTAGACATGCTATGTACCATCACAAGACTGAGTACCATGAAGAAACAGAAAGCAAAACAATAGCTACAACAACAACACATACGCATACACACATACATGTATGAATAGTTCAGGGTCTGTTTGTTTTCCTTCGCGGGTGCTTCCCAATCAAGTCTGATGGGGGTGCCAGGCCCTGGCACTGCCTCTATCCGTCCCGCTTTTGGCGAGACAGTCCTGCTTTTAAACAATTTTTCCCACGTTCTGCAGCATTTTTAAAAAGTCCAGATTTTTTTTTTTTAAAGAATGCACGACAAGCTAGGGTGGACGGTTTTCAGCTGCCATGTGGCTATTTCGCCAGGATTTGAGTTTATCAATGGTGTCCCCCTGGTGTCCCACTTCACCAATGTTAAAATCTGGTCACCTTAGAAGTCACTTCATTGCTTTGCTCCCCTCGCTGCTCTGCTGCATGTCCCCCAGAGTCTGGCTTCAGTGTGGTGAGCTCTTGGCGGGCAGAATTCCTGCTGTGTGTCTCTCTAGTGTTGTCCCCAATGGTGCTATGGGTCAATGAGGCACTCTGAGTCCCATGGTGGGGCCGGCCCTGTGGTCATCTCTGTGCATTACTTTTCTGAGCAGGAACATTGTCCTCAGGGCTTGGTGAGCCCGGATGTGTGTCACTCATTTCTTTTTCCCCCCCTATGCCCCCGCGTTGGCTCCTGTGTGCTCTGACCAGACCAGTCCTTTTCCCTCCTTTTGAGCTGTACCATCAGTGCTGCCTCTGAAGTGAATTCTTCTTGGGGGGAGGGTGGCCCCTCAGGCCTCTCTATCGTTCCCTCATTTACTTGTATTATATAATTAAAGACAAAACTACTTAGAGCAAGTAAATGTTTTCTACCGTTTAATATTTCTATCATCTTAATTTTCTCATTTCTCAAAGATGAGAACTTGCTGGTAGATTTTAGGATTGTTACTATTGTTCAGATATTCTATTTTAAAGCAACAAATTTCTAAAAGCAGGAATGGAAATTATTAATTCATTTTTAAAATTTTAAATGATTTATGAATTTCTATTTTAATGGTAATGCCTGTATTAATATTAAATTTTAAACCAACAGAGGACCATACCATGGAAATTTATTAACCCTGACATGTATGTTTAAACCAGTCCCCCCACCTTACTCAGAGGCAGCCACTGTGGCCCATTCATTTCTCATGCATCTATTAGAGATGTTTCATCTGCACAATCAAATTCTTGTTTTCCCCCAAACACAAAACAGGTCATCTCCCTTTAGTATGTTTTGAGGATCCGCCATTTCTCTTTGGAGCCCTTGTGACTTAGTGGGCTTCTGGTCGGACTGCTAACTAAACATTCCGCAGTTCAACACTTATAGTCTCTCAACGGGGGAAAGACCAGATTGTGGCCAAAATTCACACTCTTGAAACTCTGCAGGGGCCATTCTACCCCTGCTTGCAGGGTCACCATGAGTCAGAAAGGACCTGAGGGCAGTGAATTTTAGTTATTCTTTGAGGAATGGGAGTGGTCGTTCAAAAGTACTAACCATTCCCACATGTGGCTATAAAGATTTACAGTCTCAGAAACCCACGTGGGCAGTTCGACTTTGTCCGATAGGGTCGCTATGAGTTGGAATGGGCTGGGTAGCAGTGAGTTTTAGAGTTGGCAGTACACGAATTAGCTGCTCTGCTGCTGACCAAAAGGTTTGTAGTTTGAATGCACTCAGCAGTCCGAGGGAGCTGCGAGCGGAGGAGGGGGTCAAAATCAACTAGGCAGAACCCAACACAGCAGCACTACGCTTCCCTTCTTTCAATAGTGCCACGGACCGCTGAGAGTACAAGCTGCTCTTGCTTGGAGGAAGTCCGACCCAAGTGCTCGTCAGAAGCAAAGCTGGCAGTACTTTGTCTTAGATAGTTGGGGCACATTGTCAAGAGACGAGTGCCCGAAGAAGGACGTCCTGCTTGGTAACGCAGAGGGCAGTGACAAAGAAGAAGGCCTTCGAGCAGAGAGCTGCCACAGTGGCTGCAACGTGGCTCCAGCATGGGAACGATTGTGGGGATGGCGCAGGATGGGCGGGGTTTTCTGTTGTGCACAGGGTCGCTATGGGTGGGACTGCCTCAGTGGACCTAATAACAACCCAATCAATGAGACAATGAAGTCACAAAAAGTCTGTAATGAATATTTTGTGTGTGTTATTTCCTATCTGTGAGAGATCATCTAGAGGACATCTGTAGTGTCCCCGTATGGAAGCTACACTGCTGGAGGAGAGTATGTCCTTTTGTCATTTTAATGCCTCTTTCCAAATAGCTATCCTCAGATTTGTACAATTTTATATATGACATCGTAGTTTATTCTTCCAAGGTGGGACATTCATCATTCTGGAGTCAGAAGTCAGAAAAGTCTGTGTTCAAGCTTCAAATTCTCCACAAACACCCCACTTTGTTCTAAGAAATACCTTGTTAGCTTCATTTTTCATCCAGAGATGAAGCTAATAGAATATTATCTTAAACAACAGAGCTCTGGCTCTGGCTACAAAAGGCTAGGATTCCAATTGTAGGCCATGTGACATTCCCGGTCACTGTATCAAGGATAAGAGAGTTCTCATGTTAGATCTATGTTGTGAGAACTTAAATAAGGTGACACACAAAGAACACTTGAATCATCGCTCACTAAGTAAATGTTAGCTCTAATTTTTATTATGATTAAAAATTTAGGTATTTTCCTACTCTGAAAGTGCCTCTTCATATGTCTACTCCAATGTCGCCAATGTCTCTTCATATGTATCTTCAATGTGTACTCCATAGGGGGTGTGAGAAGTAAATGAATGCCACAAATGAGCTAACAATATGAAACATTTTGAAATTCGAGGTAATATGTTTATAAGAATCATTAGGTATATCATCAGTGCTTATTGGAATAATGATTGTATGGATAAATGGATGATTCATATGTTTAATACTTTGTTAGGAACTTATCCAGGAATTGTTGATTTTTCCAACTTTATTTTCTGTTCTTTTCTCATTTAATAAGCATATGTATTTTAAGCTAATTCTTTTTTTTTTGCTGCACCCCTCCCCCTTCTTAACATAGTTAGAAGATATGCTTTATTTTCATTGTAATGGACCAACTATAGTTTACTGGCATCTTTTCTATCTCTCTATCTACTTACTTAGCTATCTAAAGAAATACTACATAATGTAGTGTAGAAACAACCAGAAGAGAAGTTATTATGCTGATTGAATCAAACCGTCCTCACTGTATCGATGAAAAAGAAAATCTATCTAATTTATGGAAAACCAGGGTCCTTAAATCATTTCTTTTTCATCTGTTGTAAAAGCCACCAACAATTAATTCTTTCATCTGCTTAAGCATTGGGCATGGATGAATGCAGACCTTGTATTAAACTGCCCTAACTATATGACCTTCCATTCTCTTTGGGGAGACACAACATATGTAGAATGAATTGGTATTTCTAATGTAGAGCATAAGCAAGGATGTGATGACGTGGGAACAGATTGTGGTCTTAGGTGCATGGAAACTTAGAGCAGGGAAAACTTTTGTAGATTGGAATGTCAGAGCAGTCTTCATATAAAGCATTCTAAGATTTATTAAATATTTTGATAGAAAAAAGTTATAGTGACATTCTAAGCTGAGAGAAACACTGTACAGAAAAATTCTGAGTGTGGAAATAAGAGGACTGTTCAGGTAAATTGGTGAGGTAGAGACCTTGATGGAAGACCTATGGATACCACATAGGAGTTGCACCTTGTCTTGATAATCACAAAGAAGTCATACAGGAAGTTTATCAATGAACTTAGAGTGTCATTGGAAGAAAGCAGCTGAGCAGCGGTTTGCAGTCTTAGCTGGCATGAGCGAGACCAGCTGCGAGGCCTCTAGGAAACAGTAACAAGAGTGATTGCCAGAACAGCAGTCACGTTACCTCAGGATATGAGTTCATATCATCGCTTCTGGAAAGTCATCATTAAAAAAAAGGGGGGGAACTGATTACAGGGATCCACATGTGACCTCCTCCCTGGGAGAGGGACGGCAGAGAAGGGGGGGAAGGGAGACTCCGGATAGAGCAAGATATGACAAAATAACGATGTACAAATTACAAAGGGCACATGAGGGAGGGGGGAGCGGGGAGGGAGGGGGAAAAAAAAGAGGACCTGATGCAAAGGGCTTAAGTGGAGAGCAAATGCTTTGAGAATGATTGGGGCAGGGAATGTATGGATGTGCTTTATACAATTGATGTATGTATATGTATGGATTGTGATAAGAGTTGTATGAGCCCCTAATAAAATTAAAACAAAACAAAAAAAATTGATGTAGCATATCTTACTGAAGTGAACCCAAGCTCTAAAAACTCGATAAAAGTTTACAAATTGGCCATTTTCATCCAACCGTCTTGCTGTTGTTGTGCACGGTCCGGCCAGCCCTAATTCAGAGTGCTCAAGTCAACAAGCGTTACTAAGACCGAAGAGGTTTCCTTTTGCAGCCTCTTGGCTATCACTTCTGGAAAGACCATCGCTATTCTGACGTTTATGATATCATATGTTTTGTTATGGATCAGAATGTCTTCTCAAAATATGTGGGGGATTCCTGGTTCATGTATCTGTGCATGCGATGCTCTTTGGGAAAAAAAAAAAAGATTTTTCATTTGTTATGTTCTGAAGCCATGCCAGTGTAGGGCAAACCCTAACCACTAACACTTCTGAGTTATAGGAGACCAGCATAGACACAGAGATATAACATGGAAAAAACAGGGGCCAGAGATCCACAGGGATCATTGGTAGACACGCCAAAATATGAAGACCACAGGAAGCAGGGCCAATGATGAGAATGAAACAAAACTTTGGGGATCTTTATGTGCTGATGGGGCACAAGTCCAAATGAGAAAAAAACCCTACAAGCAATCATTAATTATCAGAATATGGACTATAGAAAACATGAATCTAAGAAAATTAGAAATTGTCAAAAATGAAATGGAATGTACAAAGATTGATATCCTTGTGAGAGGACATGGACTGAGAACAGCCATTTCAAATCAGACAAGTCTTTAGTCTGCCAAACTCAAAGGAAATGCCATCTCATTCACTTTCAAGTATAACATTGCCTTTGCATCCTGAAGTTCAAGGCTGTCTATGATAGACTAAAATCTGTTCACTTACTAGGAAGGCTAGTTAACATGACTACATTAAAAGTTATGCATTAACTGCCAAAGCCAAAGATGAAGAAATTGAAGAATTTTACCCATCCTATAGTCTGAAATTGATCAAACATGCATTCAAGATGCATTGATAATTATTAGTGTTTGGAATGTGAAAATTGGAAACAAAGAGGAGAAATTAATAATTCAAAAAAGGCATCGGTGGTAGAAACAAAGCTGGATATCATATGAAGATTAAAAAATTTAACCTTTAATATTGATTATAATTCATTATAAATTAAAATCAAATCCTAACAACTGGGTGAATTTATAACATCATGGTACATGGAGAAAAGATTGAAGTTCTCAAGGATTTCATCTTGCTTGGATCCACAATCAGTGCTCATGGAAGCAGCAGTTAAGAAATCAAAGGACTCATTGCATTGGGCACATCTGCTTATCTAAATCGTCTACCACACAAGACCCATTGAAAATGGTGGAGAGCAAGGATGTCATTTTGAAGGCTAATGTGCACCTGATCCAAGCTATGGTATTTTCAATCACCTCACATGCATTTGAAAGCTGGGAAATAAGTAAAGGAAACCATAGAAGAATTGGTGCATTTGCATTATGTTGCAGGGAAAGAATCGTCGACTCTCAAAAGGACAAACAAATTTGTCTTGGAAGCAAGACTGCTCCTTGAAAATGAGGATGGAAAGACCCTGGCTCATGTACGTTGGACATGTTATCAGGAGAAACCAGTGCCTGCCAAAGGACACCATGTTTGGTAAAGTAAAAGGGGAGTTAAAAAGAAGAAAGCCCTTGACCAGGCGGATGGCTGCGACGATGGCTTAAATATAAGAACAACTGTGAGACTGTGCAGGCCTGAGTGCGCTTCATTAGGGATAAAAAATGAGTTGGAACCCACTCCGTGCCACCTAAACACAAACACTCATGATAGAGTTTTGAAATATCAATGATGTACTCATTTCAAACACCCCCTTTCAATCAGACTACACACGTGGGATTTGCCAAGTGGAATACACAAGGAATCAAAGTGACTCATCTTTGAGGAGAAATGATACAGGATTAATTATTATCAGCCAAAAAACAGCAACAAGTCCATGAGGAAGACTGAAGAAAAAAGCTATGCATTTCATCTATGATGTTAGTAAAGAATATTCCAAGTACCATGGACTGTTAAAAGAACAAACAAGTCTCTCTTGGAAGAAATACAGCCAGAATGCTCCTTAGAGACAAGGATGCTGAGACTGCCTTGACGTCTCGGGTATGGTATCAGGAGTGAGCTGTCCTTGGAGAAGATCATCGTGCTGGATAAAGTGGAGCGTCGTTGTAAAAGAGGAAGACACTCAACAAGATGGATTGACATGGTGGTTTGTAACAATGGGCTCAAGCATAAGAACAATTGTGAGGATGGTGCAGGCCTGGATGGTATTTTATTTCGTTGTCACTATGGGTCAGAAATGGTCCACTAATGAAAGTGACGTTTTAAATTGTCAAAATGCTTATTGATAAACTGTGTTAATATGCCTGCTTGATCAATCATTTTGGTGTGTGAGTCTCCTATTCTAAATTCACCATAGTTTCTTTGATCTTTTGTGGTTGCTGTTTTAATTGGACCCACTTTACTACAAAGTATTTTTAGAAGAAAACAAAATATTTCCAAATTCAGTATATCCTTCATTTTTTTATTTGCAGGAAATGGAGAAAAAAAGATTTGCACAAGACTAATTCTGTTTTCAAATATAGTCTAATTACTTACACATGAAAATTTGACATGCTGCCAAGGTTAAGGTGCCTTACTGGGGTCTCTGAGGCTGCAGCTCTGGAAAGCTTCCATTAGATTTACAAATTTAAAAAAAACAGACTAGTTTTGTACAGTTAATAGTATTATAAAATGAGTGTTTGTATTTATCTTCATCGACTTTTAATGAGCCTACTATGTTGCTATTCGAAACCACCACAGCGACCCAACGTGATGGTTCAGCATGGCTCCACAGGTTTTGCTAGGCTGAAATCTTTATGGGAGCCGAGCACTAGGTTGTTGTTCAATGGAGCTGCTGAGTGGGTTCAGGGAGTTAACTTTGATGTTCACAGCACATTTCTTTAAAAATATATATATCATTTTTTAAAATTGAGATATATCCTATCTTTCCATAGTTCAAACACATAAGTAAAAATCACACAATTGCAACCACAGTCAGTTTCCAGGCATTCTTTTTCTACACGGACTCCTTGACATCGTTTCCCTGCTACCGCCCTCCCCCGGCCCCAGTCCCCAGCACCAGGGCCCCCGAGTCCCAACAGGCAATTGCTTACCTGTGTGCCTAACCAGAGCTCCTTGATCCTAGGATGACATTAACTAGAATAGATCATGAAGTGTTTTACTTACATGGCTGTTACAGACAATGCAGTGGTTGTGATTAGATTTAAGTTTATATATTATTCATTAGATAACCTGGCAATACTGCCAGGTTAAGTTGTTTATTTACTAGAATTGCTACATAAATAACAACTCATTATATTCTTTGTCTAGAATTAGTGACTAAGCAACAACCACAACAAAATTAATCCACGGCCGTTGAGTAGATTCTAACTCACAGTGACCCTCCCTCGGATTGAGTAGAACCATTCCTCATTGCTTTTGAGAATGTAAATTTTTCCAAATCAGAAAAAAAAATGCAGTTAAGATTGCGTGTTGGTGATGAGTCCAAGGTCTGTCAGGCAATGCAGTAGGCCACGGGCCTGTGCCAGAGACCCAGCGGTCAGAGACCCAGCCTGATGCAGACTCCAGATCCTGCAAGCAAGCTTTTCCATAGTGTCCACTTTTACTGCAATTAAGGGACATTCTCAAGAATCACATGAAGTTAAATCACAGCATGACTGACAAAGCAATAAGAATCCTGGCAAGTGGACACAAAACTTTAACTGTCACAGTCAACTTTAATTGTGTGGTTCATGAGTCCATGACCAATGTGACTCTCTGGGGTTGTAAAAACTCCAGAGCCAACATGAATGGCAAAGAACTAGAATAATGTAAGTATGAAAAGAGTAAGCTGGGCCCTGAATTTACTTGAAGTTACAGTATTTTAATTTCTACCACAAGGATAATTTTGCTGCATTTCATATCTATTTTTCATAAGGGTGTGAGCCATCTGGTTCCTCTTGTTTTTCCCTTCTCATTCCTTCACATCTGTTGCTTCCTCATTATTCTACAAAAGCTTACATTCCAAATTTGATGTTCATTTCCATAAAAATTCCATATTTATGAGAGAGCCTGCATTTTACCTGTTGGTCTAAGATAATTACAGTGAACCAGCAGCCAAGGTTACAAGGAAGAGCATATTCAGATTAGATGTGCTCACTGCCACAGAAATCCTGGCGAGGAATAGCTGGTCATGTTCCGCATGTCCAGACAACGTATGCAAGGAGCACCAGAGTTCGCAGTCTGACACATCCTTCCTGGTTGGGTCACCACAATAAGCGTACTTAGTTAGCTATTTGTAAAGCTATCTGGAGGGGAAGAGCATGTTAAATTGGAACCAGATGGACAGAATGACACACTCAGCCTTGGAATTCACAGAGCAGTGCGGCAGAGTTAAATCAGGTGCTTGACATCCTGACAATCTTGTCTCGGTAGAAAAAGGAAAGAAAACACCTGGACGTGCTGGGCTGTGTGGCGGTAAGGTCACATTCGGGGCCGTTTGCTTTAGGATTTGGCTGAGATTGCCTCCATTGTCTTTCTTCTGATTTTCTTCAAATGAATCTTTCCGTTGGCAATTTTTTTCTTTCCGCCCTCCTCCTTTGTTTGCCTCCATCCTATGACTATCCTTAGCCCCCACCTTCCCCAAAGTCAATTTAAGTTAAAATCTAAACGGAGTCACAGGTTAGGGGAGAGATGGAAACGGTGACATGTCCATCCTTCTGTATGCTGGGGTTTCCTCACGATCTCGAGGATTATCTTGTTGGAGTCCGCAGCTAGTGCAATGGAAAGACTAACTCAACTACTAAACAAGACTGGTCATGATTACACCCCCACCCTCACCCACATCACCCTAGCTATTTTGGAAGACAGCATTGGTGATCTGCTTCTAAAAGGGCTGACCCGTTGACCCCTTGCTATTGAGTCGATCCCAGTTCATAGGCTTCCCAAAGTTGTCTTTTCAGGAGCTGATAGGCTCAGCTGCCTCCTTCAGAGGGGCTGGTGGGTTGAATTTCTTACCTTGCGGTTAGCGGTACAGTGTCTAGTCCTCATTGCCACCCAGCGCCTTAAGAAAGGGTACAACCTTGGAAATCTTGTGGAGCAATTCTGCTCTTCACACATCGGGTCATCGTAAGTCAAAATAACTTCGGAGCAACAAAGAAGTCTCTAAACACAGCATAGAAACTATAATTTTATAGAGGCCACATTAATACAGTATGACTATGAAGCAAGAAAGCAATAACCAAGTCTGGTCCCCTGCCATTGAGTCAATTCCAAATTATAGCTACCTAACACAGGGTTTCTGAGTCTATAAATCTTTATACAAGCAGGTAGCTTCAAATTTCTCCCATGAAGTTGAGTATGGGTTTCAACCACCGACCTTGCAGTTAGTAGGGATACCATCACCAGAGCTCCTTAACGAAGCAATAAGACATATAAGATATTGCTATCTGTATACAGCACCTTAAAATGATGCCTCAAGACAATTACATGAATATTAAAAGTGAAGTGCTAATTAGATATTTTCAGGGCAAGAAGGAAGAGGGAACAACGGAACGAAACCCAGCACAGAGAAAGGTTGATAGCAGAAAAGGCTATTTCCTTAATCAATAGCTTCCCTGCACAAAGGGAGGTGCAGAGCACGGAAGGGACATGGGCTGATATGGGCTGACAACACCCATGATTGAATGGACACTTGGAGTGGCAGAAAGAATCCAGCCAGGATCCTGGTCCTGTGGCAAAGGCAGGCCATGAACTTAGGTTCTTGAGCATTAGCTGAAAAGGGGAGATACACTACAAAAAGCCAGCCAGTAGTGAAGGTCCGCCAGCAGGGGTATCTACATCTTAATTGTCCATCCTGTGGGTGCCTTCAGACTAGTGGAGGTGCTCCTCTTCAAGGTGTGTGCTGATGTAACTCCTGAACGAACACATTTGTTCAACTTGAATTTTCTTTCTATCTCTTATCTGAATATTTTTCTATAAGAGCAGAACCAAGGAAGGAGGGGATGAAGCATCGAGCCCCCTCTAGTAACAAAAGCATGCCAAATAAATTATTTAGAAAATAGCACACTCTTCTAACTTTTCTGTTCGACTGAAAGCAGGCCAGCTGCTGTCCAGTGGACTCTGACTCATGGGCTCCCACAGGCGTCCGAACAGAACCCTTTCACAGGGACTCCAAGGCTGGTCTTTCAGAGGCAGACTGCTAGGACCATTGGGCTTACTTGAACTTCCAACCTTTTTTGTTAGCAGCTGATCACCTATCCACTTGCACCCCCCAGGGGTTTCCAAGTTTCCCAGTAACTCCCGTGATATTCTAAGCATTATGAACAAACGTAAATGCATATGGACATTCTGTCCGTTGGAAGGTGGAGTGCTATCTTAAAAACAATGGCTATTGAGAGTTTTCAGTGTGGCTTTGCTATTACCTAAGGAGCCCTGCTGGCTTACTTCGTTATGGGTTGAAAGCTGTACGTCACTGTCCAGGAGAAAGACAACTATCTCTTTGCTTCCCTTTTGGAAGCTTTACACTTTTGGAAACCTTTAAGGCAATTCTACTGCACTCTCTAGATCACTGTGAGACGGCAGTGGAGTTTGGTGGTTGCTATTAGCTGGCGCATTTCTCCTTTTTAAAATAAGATGATAGGACTTACATTCGGTGATTATCACAACCCTTGCTGAATTGAGAGAATGCAGTGGCCTCCAAAGGGGTACGGACTTTTCATAAATGAGTGAAGGAAAAAGGTACTACACAAACACCTGGTGTAGTGGGGGAAGTCTTTATAGAAGTTGTTAAGTTATAGAGGGGGTGCCATTAAAGAAATAGTACGTGGGAAGGCGTGGAAAGGAAAGCAGTGGGGATGTTCCTGGAGCTGTCAGAAAACATAACTCAGACTTGAAGAAGACAATAACGTTGCCAGAGACAAATAAGAAAAGGAACTTAAGTTTGAAAGACAGAAGTTAATAACCTAGCATAGACTAGGACAATCTAGAAAAGGCTTTCCACGTGTGGAAAGAAAACAATATCTTTGAGACTATCAAGATAAGAATGAAACTTCA
Organism: Tenrec ecaudatus; assembly: GCF_050624435.1. Classification (NCBI taxonomy): domain Eukaryota; kingdom Metazoa; phylum Chordata; class Mammalia; order Afrosoricida; family Tenrecidae; genus Tenrec; species Tenrec ecaudatus. The sequence goes on from NC_134532.1 coordinate 113,805,993, forward strand.
TATGATTTTTTTTTTCAAAACTTCATTGCCATTGGTTGACAGTAGACTTTCCTCTCATGATCCCTTGCAGTTTGCTCCTCTGCTGAACATTTGCAGCACTATCCCAATACACTCTTACTCCTAATCTGCATTCTAACAAGATCCCCAGTTGTTTCTTATTTATATATAAATTTACATGTAAGAATTGCCTAGTAATCTATAAGAATCATCTAGGGATCTTGTTAAAATGTAGATTCTGATTCCATAAATCTGAAATGGAAATGCAAAATCTCAGTTCTGGAGCTGGGAGTGGGGCGCTGTGTGGACCTGGAGTGGACAAGTTTCAAAGCCCCAGATAACAATGCATCCTCTCTAAATCAGGCTTTCTTAACTGCAGCTTGGTGACATTTTAACTGAATACATTTTTGTTGGGGTGGGTGAGGCTGGGAGCTATTATGTACATTGTTGGATGTCAGTACCACTCCTGACCTTTACCCCCGAAATGCCAGTAGCACCCCCTCCTACCTTAACCCACTCATGACAGTAAACATAACACCAGACATTGCCATAAATGGCCCTAGTTGAGTGAATTTTTTTTAAAACAAGACATTAATTGTCCCTCTGGGATAATAGTTAAGAACTTGGGTTTTGGAGGCTGAGTTCTACAACCAGATCTGAGTCCCAGTTTTGTACTGAATTCGCTATCAGCCTTGAACACATTTGTCTTTCTAAACCTTGCTTTCTTTCTTGGTAAAGTAGGGATAATAGACGGCGAGGAGTTCCTTTCTGCCAGGGCTAATGTAAAGATTGTTATTAGTTCTCATCCAGTAAGGGCCCGACTCACTTGTGATCACCATGCACAATGGGACAAAATGCTTCCTGGGCCTGTGACACCGCTTTGCTGATGGCAATTGGACCATAAAGACCCATAGGGTTTTTTACTTACTAAATTTTGGAATTAGATAGCCAGGCTTTTCATCCTAGTCCATCTTAATCTAAAAGGTCTCTCCAGTCACCATGGCAACATAACAACACACAAGCCTGCACTGACAGCAGGGTGGTTAATGTGAATGAAGTCCATTTTCTGAGAATAAAACCCAACTTTCCTGCACTGAAGGTGAAATTCTACCACTGAATCATCAGCACCTTATATTTTTGAAGATTAATAAATGAACCCAAACATGTGACATTTAGTGCAGTGAATGGAACATGGCAGCTATTAAATAAAGGTTTTAAAATGGTATATAGACATTTCTGCCTCCTCAGAAATATCTGCAGGGAGTCAGCCTTGTCAGTAGAGTCGCCAAGCGAGTCAGCAGAGTGTCTCCCACTTCCAAGGAGGAAGTCCAGGAATTCCCAGAAACCTCAGAAGAAGGCCATGCCCACACAGAGGCCTCATTGGCTATACAATGATTGACAGGCTCGACTCCACCCCTATACTTCTGATCCTCTCAAATTGACAATAGACTATATAACTACTACATGTCTTAATTAATTGGTTGACTTGCCAGGCCAAAGAATCTCAAGACCCCTCTACCATGGAACTCAGATATTTGGCTGCCAAGTATCCCTGGGTTTATTTTCAGAAATAACCCACTGCCCCTACCACCCCACCAAACTCTTATTCTATCCTGTCCCTATAGGTTCATTAATCCTGGGCTTCATATACAAAAGCATATAACACAACTTCATGAGTATGACATAATACCTCTGAGATACACTCTAATATGAACAAACTAAAGCAAAATAAAACAGAATGTCTGTCACAAGTTTGCTGGAATAATACATATCTTAATACAGCATTTTGAGGCATTGATGTAGCAAGACCATGTTTACCTGCCTACCAACAATTCAACAATCTTGGTATAGCTGTCTTCCACTTCCACGGACACCATGTGTATTAGTTTTGGTAGACTCGAGAAACAAATTCATAGAGACTCACATGTATATAAGAAAGAACTTTATATACAAGAGCAATTGAACATTGAGAAAACATCCTAGTCCAGTCCAGATCAAGCCCATAAGTCTAATATTAGCCCATATGTCCAATACCAATCTATGAAGTCCTCTTCAGACTCACAAAAGACATGCAATGGTGCTGAATGCAGGAAGATCACAGGCCGGTGGGTGCAAAGTCAGTGGCGGTAGAAGCATCTCAGCACTGGCAGGGGTCTCCATGTGGCTCCTCCATTTTCCAGGGCTGCATCAGGGTAGGTCCATGTGGCTTCTCCTCAGGAATGTGTAGCAGGAAGTCAGCCTTGTCAATAGAGAGTCTCCAAGGGAGTTAACTGACAGATAGAGTCTGTCTCCTGCCTCCAAGGAGGAAATCCAGGAATTCCCAGATTTCTCGGGAGAGGCCTATGGCCACACGGAGGCCTCATTGGCTAAGATCCAATTGACAAACTAGACTCCACCCCTTCACTCTTAATCCTATCAAGTCCCAAATTGACACCGGATTATGTAACTACCACACTATCTATTTTCCAATTTAAGTCCTCAGGTTACAAGTGTGTCTGAGGTAGAGTTCACCTAGGAGAGTTTCCAAATGGGATCTCACTGATGCAGCCTCTGGAGCATGCTGTTCGCCTTGAAGAGCCAGGATTCAGTGTCCCAGCATTCCCTAGCACCCAGCATGGGTCCCCAGGATTTACCCTGAAACCCAGGTAAATGTGGCCCATTTGGTGGATACCACCAAAGACACTCCCTCCCTAGTGTTCCCCAAAGCATCTTCAGCCATTCTTCCCCCGGCTGGAGGCCAGGCCTCCCTCTTTTGCTACCAACACTCATGTATTTGGGCTCTTCCAGACGTGCGTGCTCTTTCCCCTCTCCTGCATTGTTTACCCATATTTATTTCAAATACCTTATACACATCTCCAAAATCGCTTGAGATATCAAGAAGGTAGTTTTCTGAAGTGTTATATTTATTTTATTAGGAAAACTCATTTGTGCTGAGAACTGAGATATAAACCCATAGTAAAAGGAAATTGTTCTGGAGAAAACGAGTATTCTTTTAATCTCATCATTTATTTATGTTTCAGAAATTATACATATTCTGTAAAACTTTTAACAGTAGAGTCAATGTATAAAGATTAAATAAAGTTTAAATGTGCTTCAATAATTAAACAACAACAAAAACGGACAAAGCACTGAACAGACATTTCACTGAAAAGGATATTTGGGCAGCTCATGAACACACAAATACAAATGTGCAGTCATTTAGCTAATAGAAATATGAATATAAAAACTACAATAAGATACCATCTCACACCTGCAAAAATGATACTGATAAAACAAACAAACAAACACCCACAGAAACAACAAATTCAGGTAGTGTGGGGATATTCGAATTCCTATACACTTCCAGTGGCCCCCAAAATGTTCAAAAACTAATGAAAATGGCATGGCTCTTTATTAGAAAGCTAGAAATCGAAATATCTTATGCTCCAGCAGTCCAGTCACAGCTAGACATATACTCATGTAACACACATATACTTATGTTCATTGCAACCGTCTTCATTGTAGTAAAAAGATGGACATCACTAAGTGCCCATCAATAGCTACATGAATAAATTGTGTGCACACATATAAGGGAATACTATTTAGCCATATAAATAATGAGCTGGTGAATCATATTATAGCATGAAGGAATCTGTAGGACAGTATTTTGAATTAAGTCAATTGCACGATGGGTAGTGCATGGTCTCACTTTTATGAAGACAGGACTAGGCACACACAGAAAGCAGAGTTGTTTGATGGTTACAAGGGATGGAGGAGGAAGGAAGAGGATTCACGATCTAGATCAAAGACATACATTATTCATGCATGACGATGAGAAAGGTAAGACCTAGAAAGGTGACGTGTACACAACTGAATTCAGGTAAATAATGCCACTGAGAAGTGCTCAATAATAAGGGGCAGCTTCAGTAAATAATATAAACCTTTGCAGCGTAATATCAATGAAAATATACGTGGGTAGCTATCCAGGTAGTGATGTATGCAAATATGTGTATGGGATGATACATATGAGTGTACATTTATCTATCAACATTTCTATATATATGTTTCTATATACAGTACACATACTGCATATATATTCATACATGTATTATAAATATGAGGAATAGTTTCTTCTGAGACATTCAAACACCTTGTGAGTTTGACTTAGTAGGTATGAAGGCTTAGGGCCGTAGTCTCAGGGGACAATTCAGTTAATTTGCATAATATAGTTCATAAATATTTTATTTCACATCCTAGTCTGGTGAGTATTATCTGAAGTCTGAAAGCGTGTGAGCAGTCATCAAAGACACAACTATTGCTCTGATTGCTCTGTACTCATTTGAAGCAAACGAGCAAGAAGAAAAGCAAAGGCCTGAGAAAGAAATGAGTCCTCGGGGTGAATAGTCACACAAACCATAGCTTCATTTAGCCTAAGAGCAGAAGAAATGGGCGATGACTGACTGTCACAATATTCTGATCGGGGAATCAATAGGCAGTCCTAGGTAGAATGGAAGAAAATGTAGAACAAACCTTAAATATCTTTTAAAAAATAGCCAGAGTTACTGGACTAGGAAAGACCAGAGGATCCCCAAGACCACTTCTCTAGGATACCCCTTAAATTCGGAACTAAACCTAGAGCTAGAGGTCAACTTCTAGCCAATTACAAGGTTGACTCATGAAATACATGCTACCTATGATACCGTGCTCCTTTAAATAATCATCCAGAGGCGTCTAATGTGTCAATTTCCCCTAGAACAGAGTCGAGGAGGTAAAAGAGGGCAGGGCTGCTCATTTAGTGGAAACAACCACCTGATGGAAACAGTGAGAATGCTGACACATTGTGAGAGTTTAACCAATGTCACTACATAACACGTATAGCTATTGTTAAATGGGGACTTAATTTGATTTAAAACTCTCACCAAAAATACAATTAGAAAAAGCGATGAGTAATGAACAGTATGGTTAATGATTCACAACATGGATTTTGGATTGAGATGGACATTTGTTGGCACCTTGATATCATATTCATTTACTTTGGAATCTTAATGTCAGGAGCCTCAATTTCTTCATTTATAAAAGGAGAATAAAAATACACAGAGAGCTTTAAGAGATTACAACAGATTCTATACAGCAAAGTACCTATATTAAAATATTTTTTTCAATACACATAGCTGTCAGGTAAGAGCAAAGACACATGGTCATTTTCATTGGTCATAGGTGCTCTTGGCTTCAAAGAAGAGTTCTTCCTTAAAAAATTAAGAATTGTAATTAATATCCATGTTTGCAGAAGGATAAACATATTGGTATTATCTATTGAGACTTTCTTCAACTTAATAAAATAGAAGCATGCTAGGTAGAAACAACATGACTTTATTTTGTATTTTAGAATTTGGTATGATTTTTATTTCAAGTTCCATTTGATTCCTCGTGCCCTCTTTTTTCAGTCCCAGATTAGAGGGAAGATTCAATCACTTGGTAGGGAAAAAAAAGTCAACAGGACCAGAAAAAACCAAAACAAATCTATGAACTTGTATTAGAATGTAAGATGGTGTAGAAAATGAAGAAAGTTCAGTTTATAACATTTTGCAGTAATAATATATTTCAGTGACTCAATATTTTGAGGAATTTAGAAGCATTGAAGAAGTGCTTGCTTTTAGTAGACTAGTTTATTTGGTTTTTGCAAAATCAGTATTTCCCTCTGTACTTCCTTATTTCAGGAAATTGCACCCTTTCCTCAATTGCATCACTCCTTAAACCTAAACTGTGGGGATTATTACCCTTGATTACTCTCCATTCCTTGCGTCCATTTCCAAATCTTCATTTTAGTCCTATGAAACTTACTGAAAGAGAATGCATAAAGATCAATATTCTAGTCTTTAATGAGCTGAAAGGGGCTGACACTGCCCATTTTGAATACAGAAAATCATATAATTTACTCTTCTGGGAATATCCGAATGGACAGTAATGGTGTTGCATTCATCATCAAAAAGTGCATTTCAAGGTATATCTTGAAGCACAATGCTGTCTCTGCTAGGATAATAGCTATCCACATACAAGCAAATCCAGTCAATACAACTATTGTTTGACTTTATGAAGCACTCACTAAAGTTAGTGATGAAAAAGTTGAAGAATTCTACCAACATCTTCTGTCTGAAATCAGTCAAACAGCCAACCAGAATGCACTGATACTTATTGGTGATTGGAATGCAAAAGTTGGAAATAAAAAGGAGAGAATAGTGATTAGAAATTATGGTCTTCCTGATAGAAATGAAACTGGGGCTCACATGATAAGATTTTGCAAGACCCCTTTTCAACAATACAAACGGTGACTACACACGGGGACTTTTCCAGATGAAATACACAGACATCAAATTGACTACAGCTGTGGGAACAAACCATAGAGAAACTCAATATCAGCAGCTAAAACAGGCCAGGGACTGACTGTGGAACAGTCATATGTAAGTTTAGGTTGAAGCTGCAGAAAATGGAAAAAATAGTTTATGTGGCCTTGAATGTAACTTTGATGAACTTTGAGAATAACTCAAGAAAAGATTTGATGCATTAAAATCAGGTGACCTGATGAGCTGGGGGAGGACATCAAGAATATCATTCATGAAGAAAGCAAGGAGTCATTAACTGGATAGAAAAGAAAGAAAGCCTAAGAGATGTCGAAGGAGATTCTAAAGCTTGCTCTTTATGGCAGAGTAGATAAGGCAAATGAAACTAATGATGAAGCCAAAGAGCTGAACAGAAAATTTCAAACAGCAGCTCAAAAAGACAAAACAAAATATTTTAATGAAATGTGCAGACATGGCAAAAAGGAAGAACATGTGCTGCAAATCTTAAATTGAAAGAACTTGTGAAAAAATTCAAGCCATGCAATTATCATATTACAAAACTCTATGGGCAAAATATTGAATGATGCATAAAGCACAAAAAGATTAAAAGAATACAAAGAACAACTGTGCCAAAGAAAGAACTAGTTGACTTTCCCCAATTGCAAGGGGTACAATATGACCAAGAACCATTGTTGCTGAAGGAAGATATCCAAGCTGCACTGAAGGCATTGGCCAAAACCAAGGGTTAAGGAATTGCTGGAACACCAATTGCAATGCTTCAACAAGCTGAGGAAGAACTGGAAGCACACACTGTCCTATGCCAAGAACTTTGTGAGACAATTACCAACCAACCAGCTGGAAGAGATCCCTATCTGTACCTACTCCAAAGAACAGCGACCCAACAGAATGCCCAAATAGAACGATACTATTGATATCACAGCAAGTGTAATTTTGCTGAAGATCACCAGCAGCAGTTTTAGCAGTAAATTGACAAAGAGATCCTAGAAATTCAAGCTGAATTAAAAAAAGGGAAGTGTACCAAGGGATATCTTTACTAATGTCAGTTTCCTTGTGTTTTCTTGACTATGTCAAGGCATTGACTGTGTGGTTCATGAGAAAGAGAATGAGAATTTGTACATGGATCAAGAGGTAGTTGCGTGAACAGATACGGGAATACTGCGTGATTTAAAATTGGGAAAAGTGGGCATCAGGGTTGGATCCTGTAATCACACTTGTTCAATTTGTATGCAGAACAAGTAATCAGATAAAATGGATGATATAAAGAAGACTGAGGCACAGGACTGGAGGAAGGCTTATTAACAACCTACTCTATGCAGATGACCCAAATTTACTTGCTGAAAGTGAGGAGGACTTGCCTTCAGTATAGATCACAGCTCAAAGTCAAGAAGATCAAAACCCTAACAAGTGGACCGACTAGTAGATAATTCCCTCAAAAATGGAGAAGAGATTAAAGCTGCCAGGCAGTTCATGTGCCTTATGTGCCATCACCCTCTAAAGCACTTCAACTTGTCAATATAGCTTATCTATTTACTTCTATTCATTTTATATTGCGACACCTTCATTCCTGTGCTTACCACTTGGTACCTGTGGTTCAGAGTTAGCCTAACTTTTGTTTCTTTGTATTGTGGCAAATGGTAATGTCTGATTGTATTTGCCAGGTTTTGCCAAATTTGGAAGTCCAAAATTCAAGTAAACATCTTCTTCTGTTGTAGATGTGGGTTTGGTAAAGACACGAGTCAAACAAATCACGTCATCAGAGAGTTCAAACCCACCCACTACTCGGGGATAAGGATGGGGCAGTCTGCTCCTATTAATATGTACAGCCTGGGCAATCCTAAGGCAAGCAGCCTTTACTAAAACTCACTGTGAGTCATTGTTTATTTGGCAGCAGTGGAACTAGAATGGGTTTGGGGCTTCATGCAAGAAACAAGTAACCTCTCAGTTCCTTTAAAGTTTAATATCCCATTCAGTGATTGGTAGATGTTGTTCAGTGAGGCTTTTGGGGTTTATCTTGATAGTTCATCTAAAGATTTTGAAAAGCTTCTGTATTTAGACATTCAGTTCAGTGGCATATTTTAGAACAGTAGATTTTAAACATTGTATTATTTTTGATCATGTCCAAGCTCAGTTTTGCAAATTTCAGAGACACTTTGGAGATCCAAGAAGAAAGACCTAACTCTTAGTATAACAAGACTATCCAGACTCTGGCATTTCTGTAGACCCTAGCATTCTGCTTTGGGTTTATAAGTAGCTATTTAAACACATACACATACACACACACACACACAGAAAAATTCTTATATGACCCCACACAATGCTAAATATATTTTGTTTACAATACATGTGTGTCTCTCTATAGAGTTACTATTTACAAGTGGAAATCATTTCAGTATAACATTTATATTTTGAAATTTCACAGAAATGTTTATTTTTGAAAAAAGAAAAATCATTCTTATAAACTCTTTCTAAATAATTTGACCTTTAGAGGTCTGGAAATGATCAGTTTTCTTATGTCATTGGCCTATGAAAAGCTGTCTGTTGTAGTTTTGCTCCTGGTGTGTAGACAAGATTATGATAATATGTTTTACCCCCAGTAAATAAACATAAACAAGGACTCAAGGCATTAGGAAATGTATGTAAACGCTGAGATATGGAAAAAGGATAATGACAGTTAAATGTCAGTTATGTGGACTCATTGCATTTTTGGTTGATAAATTTTTATATCCTTTCTTTCTTTCTATCTTCCACCTGATTGTTAAGGGTATGGCCTAGCAGTATTAAATTGTAAACATGAGGTGGGAATACGTAAATACAATAAAAGGACATAAGCTGATTCTTTTAAGCACAAGAAGCAAACCTAACCTCCCAAGTGAGACTTTGCCTGTTTGCACAGTCTCTGAGCTCCAGTATCAATTGCTGTCAACACTATTTATGTATAAAATTGCACTGACTTAATGTAATTGGTTCTGTAATATAATCATAACACATGAAGTAAAAGAGCATATCCAATGTACTGAATCCCCTAATTAGCTACACGTCCAGAAATATGGAAAACCCAGGAAGAGTTCTTCAAAAACATGTCGGAAGGCATTTGGAAGTGAAGAAAGACAGGGTGTGAGAGAAGGAAGCTTTTGATATTTTAAATTTTACTATGATAGTCAGCTTCTAGTAATATTGTCCAATTGGCTAAAAAAAGAAGTAAAGAATGATTTTGGAATGCTGTTTATCCTTCTGCCACTTTGGAATTAGAAAACTAATTGTTCCAGCATTTAGTGGGCAGGGAATCAGCGTACTGGCTAAGGGATATGGTGTCTTGAAATGAACAGTCTGTATTGCTGCCCCAAATGTGGTGAAGAGCTATGCTTACTTCCCTGATTAGAGATTTCCGTCAATAGAGTTATATACAACTTGAAGGGCAAGCTTTTTTTCCTTAAATAATCATGACCAGTTTTTTTCATATTCACTAAGATAATCATGTGCTTTATTTCCAGGGAGTACAGTCCCACTTACTCTGATTTGGTCATCTTCACTTCATTTTATCCAGTGTCTTATGTCTTAATTTACCTTTTATTACTAGATCCAGTGTATTTATAAATTTTTATTACTTGATTTAAAATATTATGTATATGATTAATAATGGTAATCTTGCCCCCCACCCCCAGAAAAAGAAAAAATATGCTTATGTAACTATATAGGCAACATTGTCAATGCAATGTACATATGGTTTAGATGGCTAGATGTATGCACACATATTTATTCTTCAGTAAAAGATACCTAATCTATATGTGTTGTTATGTTTTAAAAATTATAAGAATTTCCAGTCAACACAAGAGTCTGATTCCAGAAATTTCTCATAAGCAGAGTCACAGGGAAGCTGAAGAAAATTCAAACAAGTCCACAAGAGCCAAAATACGACCTTAAATATGTCCTACCTGAATTTAGAGACCAGGTCAAGAATAGCTTTGACCCATTGAACACTAATGACTGCAGACCATACAAATTGCAGAATGACATCAAGAATATCAAATATGAAGAAAGTAAAAGGTGACAAGAAAGAAAAGACCACAGAAAATATCAGAAAAAACTTTAAAACTTGATCATGACTAGAGTAGCTAAAGTGAAAAATGTTGAAATAAAATAACTGAACAGAAGATTTCAAAGGGCACCTTGAAAAGACAAAGTAAAATATTATAATAAAATTAGAAAGCCAAAATTGAGCAATCACTCAAAAATTCCCAAGCTGAAAAACTAAAGAAAAAATAAACTTGAATTGCAATACTGAAGAATTCCATGAGCAAAATATTGCATGAATCAGGAAGAATCAAAATAAGATGGAGGAAATACACAGAGCCACTAGTGTATACCAAATAGAACTGATCGACAGCCAACCATTTCAAGAGGTAGCATATGAATAAGATGATGCTGATGGAAGCAGGCCAAGCTGCACTGAAGGCATTAGGGAACAGCAAGGCTCCAGGAATTGGCAGAATACCAATGGAAATGTTTCAATAAACTGATAAAACTCTGGAAGTACTCATTCTTCCATGCTAAGAAATTTGGAAGACAAGAACCTGGCCAACTGACCAGAAGAAGTATTTATTTGTGCCCTTCTAAAGAAAGATGACTCAACAGAATAAAAATATTATTGAATAAATTCATTAATATCAGCTACAAGTAAAATGTAGTTCCAGATAATTAAAATATGCCTGCATGCAGCAGTACACCAGCAGGGAGCTGCCAGAAATTCTAACTAGATTCCAAAGAGGTTGTGGAACAAGGGATATCATTCTCGATGTCAGATGTTTAGTTGTGTTTTATTAATTATGTAAAGACATCCAATTCTCTGGATCATTAAAACTATGAATAGCATTGAGAAGAATGGGAATTTCAGAACACTTCATTATGCTCATGCAGAACCTATTCAGAAAAGATGTACATAAGGTCTGTATGGTCCTTTCACCATACTTATTCAATATGGATGTTAAGCAAACCAACTGAAAAACTGGAGCATGAATAAGGACCGGGCATTAGGATTGGAGGTCAGCTCATTTACAACCTGAGGTATGCATTTAACAAAATCTTGCTAGCCGAAAGGCAGCAGGACTTCAAGGACTTACTGACAAAGACCAGAGGCCACAGACTTCCACATGGATTACAAGTCAATATAGGATGGATTACAACTCCATGTAAAGAAAACAAAAGTCTTCACAATAATTCTCATCATGATAAATGGAAAAGTTTGAACGTTTTCAGGGATTTCATGGATCATAATCAATGCTCATGGCAGTAGCACTCACAAAGTCAAATTATGTATTGCATTGAGTAGATGTGCTACAAAAGATCTTTTAAAAATATTTAACCAGGAATCACTTTGAAGACACATCAATCAGATGTGTCCGACTGGGTCAATGGTATTTCATATCCTTGCAAAGGCTAGAGAGCAAATAAGAAAGATCAAAGAAAATTCGCTTAGTTATGATATTGGCTTATTGTTATTGTTGTTAGCTGTGATAGCATCAGCTCCGACTCTTAACAAACCTATGTATAACAGAAGGGAACACTGTCCTCATCATGATTATCATGTTTGAACCCATATTGCAGAAACTGTGTCAGGTCATCTCATCAAACTCTTCCTCGTTTTTGATGACCTTCCTTATATTATCAAGTATGATGCCCTTTTCCAGGCCCTGCTCTCTCTTGTTAGATGGCCTATCCAAACCACATCAGATGAAGTCTTGACATCCTTGCTTCCAAGGAGCATTCTGGATATATTTATTCCAAGATGGTCCACAAAATTATATATAAATATATCAGTATATCCCTAAATCCTTGTATATCCCTAAATACTCCCAGCCCACTTCAGTTTTACTTTTCTCCCTTTCAGCCACTCAAACTAGGAATAGAAGGGGAATTTCTCAACATAATAAAGGCCATATATGCAAAAGCAACAGCCAACATCTCACTCAATGGAGAGAAAATGAGAATGTCCCCTTGCGAACAGAAACATATCCGGAGGCCCTTTGTCACTACTCTTATAATTGTGCTGTAAGTCTCAGCCAGAGCTGTTTGTTGTTGCTAGATGCACTGAGTTGGTTCTGATCCATAATGACCCTATGCACAACAGAATGAAACACTGCCCAGCCCTGCACCATCTTCACAATTGTTACTATACTTGAGTCCAGCCAGAACTAAACGACAGCAAAAAGAAATCAAAGGTGTCAAAATTAGAAAAGAAGTAAAAATCTCTCTAGTTGCTACTGGTGATATACTTACTATGTGACGAAAATTCCAAAGACTCAATAAGAAAATTGTTGAAAATAATTGAAGGATTAAGCAATATGGCGAGGCACATGATCTACAGACCAAAAAAAATTGGATTCCTGTATTTTATTGAAGAGTGATTTGATAAGAAAAGTCAAGAAATAGTCCCCCCAAAGGTGAAATATTTCAAAATAAATCAAACTGGAGAAATAAAGGACTTCTAGGATCCTACAAAACAATACTATAAGAAACCTTAAGAGAAATAGACTTATGTACATATATTTATTTATTAACGAAGCAGACGGACATTGGGCCTCTATTCAAGTACTCCCTCAATGAAATAACATTTTCTTCCAATGACCCAGAATTCCGTGATGCTCACCTTCCCAACATAATCGCCGAAGACAAAATGGGTGCATAAGAAAATGTGATGAAGAAAGTTGATGGTGCCTGGCTATCAAAAGATATAATGTCTGAGGTCTTAAAGGCTTGAAGATAAACAAGTGGCCACCTAGCTGAGAACAACAAAACCCACGTGGAAGAAGCACACCAGCCCGTGTAATCATGAGATATCGATGGGATCAGGTATCAGGCATCAAAGACCCCGAACAAAAAATCATATCAATATGAATGAGAGGAGTGCGGAGTAGAGACCCAAAGCCCATCGTTAGACGAGTGGACATCCCCTTACAGATGGGGAACAAGGAGGAGACAAGCCAGTCAGGGTGCAGTTTAGCACTGATGAAACATACAGCTTTCCTCTAGTTCTTTAATATTTCCATCCCCCTACTATCATGACCCCAATTCTACCTTACAAATCTGGCTAGACCAGAGCATGTACACAGCCACAGATAAGAGCTGGAAACATAGGGAATCCAAGACAGATAAGCCCTCAGGACCAATAATGAGAGTATCGATACCAGGAGGGGAAGGGAAAGGTGGGGGTAGACAGGGGAAACTGAACACAATGATCAACATATATACCCCTCCCAAGTGGAGGAACAATGGAACAGTAGGTTAAGGGAGACATCGGTCAGTGTAAGACAAGGAAAAATAATAATAATTTATAAATTATCAGAGGCTCATGAGGGAAAAATGGGGCACTGATACCAAGGGCTCAAGTAGAAAGAAAATGCTTTGAAAATGATGTTGGCAACACATGTACAAATGTACTTGACACAATGGATGGATGTATGGACTGTGATAAGAGCTGTATGAGCCCCCAATAAAATTATTTTGTTAAAGTAGAAACCTAAAGAGACCTATATAAATGGGGAAATGTTACATGTTTGTGGACAGGAAAACTTAACATTATGAAAATGTCGATACTACCAAAAGAAATCTGTAACTATAATGCAATTACTGTCCAAATCCTGGCACGATTCTTTAAAGAAATGGGAAGCTAATCACCAAGTGCTTATAGAAAGGAAATAGGATAAGCAGAACACTCCTTAATAAGAACAAAGTAGGACGTTGCTCACTTCCTCCCCTCAGAACCACAGTCACAGTAATCACAGTGGCCACCGTGACCTGGTCCACGGTGATACTGGTCCACTGATAGCTTCATAGACCAAAGGGACAGCCCAGAGAGCCTAGATGTCAACCCATCCACCGGCAGACAACTGATTTTTTGACAAAGGGCCAAGATAAATTAAATGGGGAAGAGACAGACTTTTCAAAAAACAGTGCTTGCAAAATTGGATTTCCATTTGCAGAAGAATGAAATAGAATTCATACCTCACTTATACAAAATGAACTCCTAAAGACCTAAATGTAAACCCTGGAATTATGAAGATCATAAGTGAGAAAATAGGGACAAGCTTAAGTGCACTATTACGTGGCCAAACACATTACCAAATATAATGAAAAACACACATAGAAGAAGAAAAAATAGATGATTGAAACCTAAAAATAAGACAGTCATGTACATCAAAAAGAGGCCAAAGATAAACCAAAGACTGAGGAAAATATTTCGGCAATGATATAACAGACAAAGGACTAATCACTAAAAATCCGTAGAAAAGTGCAAGAAAAAGATGAAAAAAATCCCATGAACAAAACAGATGTAGGGGGCATGAATAAACAGTCCCTCAAAGAAGACATTCAGACAGCTGACAAACATGAAACAGTGCTTGTGATAATTAGTCATTTAAAAATTTAAGAAAATGATGAGATACTAACTCACACAGTCAAAGTTTTGATAGCAAAGTTCAAAGAATACACAACAACGAATGTGGGAGAGGGTGAAGCGAGATGAGCACTCTCAGGCACTCCTAACGGGGCTGTAAAACTCTAAAACCACCGTGGGAAGTGGCATGGTACTTCGCCAAGCAGCTAGGAATAGAAATAGCGTCTGATTTAGCCATCCATTTACTTCTTACACACCTTAGGGAAGGAAGTCATAGCACGAACAAACATACATATGCATACACATGTTCATTGCAAAACTATTCACATTAGCAAGAAGTTAGAAATAACTGATACACCCAACAGTGAAGAGGGATCAATACATTATGGTTCATACTCACATCACTAAAGCATCATTATGACACGGTGAACCACCTTATGGCAGGGACGGATTGGGGTGACTTGCTAACTGGCCCCAAAGTCTGTAGCTCAACCACCCCCCCGCCACCCCCATACCCTCCGCTGCTCCTCAGGTGAAAGATCGTGCTGTCTGATCCCTTAGAGATTGGTAGCCTTGGAAACCCACGGGCCGTTCTACATCGTGCTACAGAGTCACTATGAGTCAGAATTCACTTGATGACAATGACTTGCTGTGTGTTGTGTGTGTGTGTGTTTGTTGTGTATGCTATGGAAGCTAGTTAACCATGGAAGGACAAGCATTGGATGAGACCACTGTTAGAAAAATTAAGAAAAAGTTTTCATAGAAAAAGTAGCAACCATTCATGGTTAGCAGGGTGTCAGGGAGAGGGTGGAAAGGTAAAGAGACTCACCCAGCTGCATGATAACTTGGATGAAGGTGAGACGGGATTTCACAAATGGAAGGAGAGCAACAGGGCAAGCTATAAGTTAGTTAATTGGTTGAATACAGAAATGATGATCTGTAATGTAAATCACTGCCCAATTCACAATAAAATATTTAAAATAAAATTTAGGAAACCTAATTTGGGACATCAAGCTATCCATGACTTAATCCTTATGTTAACTTATTGTGGAAAGAAAAGTGCTATATTGATTGAAGGCCTTATAAAGATTTCAATTGTGAGTGCTGGGTTCACAAGCTGGAAAGAGGAGGGAGGACACAATTCTGCATTCACTGTATTTTGGAATCAAAATAGTCACATTGAGCCCCAGTATGCTACATCAGTATTTCAGAAACCTAAATCTTGATTGAGTTTCTACCTCTGTAGAGGCGAATTTTTCTGCTACTCCTTTCCGTCTTTCCTTGCAGATATTTATCCTCTGAGGTTTCTTCACTCAAAGACAGACTCTTCTGACCCACTGAAGGTTAGGACAGAAATAAATATAACCTTTTCTTTTCCCCTCTGTCACAGGCCATTTAAAGTTCTTCTTCGTCGAAATACTCTGACAAATCCCTCAGCTGTATTCTTATACAACCCTCTCCTACTTTTAAAAATGCTTGGATACTAAATCCCAACCACCTGGAAACTGCATAATCCTATAAGGGTCAAATATAGTCAATTCTTTCCCCAAAGTAAAGCAGTTTTTATTTTAACCAATTTTTGCATTCCAGTCTTCTTTTAGAGATTTACTACTCAAAGAAATTAATATCCAAAATGTGGGAGGGGGACTAGCATTTATTGAAAGCTTAGTATGAGTTTATGTTAGGTACTTCACATGCTATTGCAGTTAATTATGTCAATAGACCTGTAAGATGAAAAACAGAAAGTTCAAGTAATTGCAAAACTCATAAATAGTTGAGCTGAGCTGCCAACTTAGGTTCACTTGACTCTGAAACTGATGCTGTGACCACAATAATGCCTGGAGTTTATAAAAGAAAGCATCCATTGGAGCCTGAAAATGCATGCTTAGGATTGAGAAACAATCCTGGTTCTGAGGTCAGATGCAGAGTATGAAAAACCGTTCTTAAAAGGACTTGCACCTTTGTTTTGAAACACGTAGAACGGTATTTCTCAACCTTTTAAAACTATTATCACTCCCATTGGGAGTCCTTTTCCATCTCTTTTTTGTCTGGATTAGTCCCTTCTCGCATGAATTTTAATACCATAAATATACAATGTATCCAGCTATGTACTGTGACCCTTTGGAGGACCACTAAGCATTGTAATAACAACTTTATACCCTTGGGGGCAATACTGTGCCCATTGAGGCCATGTGATACAGAATATTCCTATTATCCCTTACCCACCTTTCCCCATTATTAGTTATTTACAAGAGTAGGCTGAGTTCAGCAAGCATAGCTTTGGCCTTGAACAAATCCCACCTGGATTCTGGTTGTATCAGTTGTTACTGAGGAGAACTGGGGCAAATGGCGAGCCATCTCTGAGCGCAAGTCTGTGTATAAGGATGATACAATTATAATTTCCAGTCACAAAGTTGTTGTGAGTTAAAGATGATAAATATCTTAAAGGTGCATAGCAAGAGCCAGAATTGTGCTTATGGCTGAACGAAAAAACAAAAATTGCTCTCTAAATTTCACTCAAATTATGATTTATAAAATAACACATTAAAAGAGTGTAGGGTGAGTGGGTTGAAAAGGGGGAACTGATTACAGGATCCACATGTGACCTCCTCCCTGGGAGAGGGATGGCAGAGAAGGGGGGGGGAAGGGAGACTCCGGATAGAGCAAGATATGACAAAATAACGATGTATAAATTACAAAGGGCACATGAGGGATGGGGGAGCGGGGAGGGAGGGGAAAAAAAAAAGAGGACCTGATGCAAAGGGCTTAAGTGGAGAGCAAATGCTTTGAGAATGATTGGGGCGGGGAATGTATGGATGTGCTTTATACAATTGATGTATGTATATGTATGGATTGTGATAAGAATTGTATGAGTCCCTAATAAAATGTAAAAAAAGAAAAGGGAAAAAAAAAGAAAGAAAGAAAAGAAAATGATTAGGGCAAAGAATGTACAGATGTGCTTTATACAATTGATGTATGTATATGTATGGACGGTGATAAGAGTTGTATGAGCCCCAAATAAAATGTTTAAAAAAAACAAAAATAAGTAAATAAATAAATAAAAACAAAGTATTAATTCCCTTTCTTCTCTATTATGGATAATATTTTCACTGTGTTCTACATTTTCTGGGAATAGTTTTAAGTACATTTCTTTCTATAAAATGAGAAATATGCTTTATAAGCTGCATTTTAAACTTCACGGTCTTTGATTGTCTAATATGGCCCATTGGCATAAAATAGAATTAATCATATTTTAAATTTTTACTGACATTTTAAGTCTTCAGATTTAGAGTGCCAGAAATTTTACAGTGGACTTTTCCAGCTCCACACATTAGGAGTTCTTCACTATTAGGAGTGGAAGTACCACTCTCTCCGCCACGAAGCCACGAGTGGAACTAGTTGATCCAGGAAGGAGAAAATTTATTTATATTAAAATCTGTATTACTTAGAATTATTTTAAGGTTTATCTGTGTAGATATAAAAATGAAAGAGACTTGGCTACAATTTTAATTCCATGTTTGTTTAGGAAGAAAATGTAGACAATATTTGGTAACTACAGTTTAGTTAAGAAATAAGAAATTAGCAAATGACTTTCCCCACCCCCAGTGTTAACATTAGTTAAGATTCCATCCAAAGCAGAAAGAGTCAAAGGTTTGGGGGAGTAAGTAATCTCAGCATTAGAAGTAATTAAGCCTCTCAGGAATACTCAAGACCTGACTTAGGTAGTATAGGAAAAAGAAAACATGATGATCATTTAATGATTCACTTGGATTGTAAGCAAGATAGTCTACATATTTTTTGTGTGATTTTACTTACTTGGGATTATTTCAGACAAACAAAAATACATAAAGAATACTTTACTTAATATCTATGTATCTTCCAACAGAAGGAAGCATTACAAACCCATGTGAAATTACCCATGAGTCTTTCATAACTGCATTTCTCTCCCTTCTCCATAGATGTACACACTCACCTGACTTGGGCATTTATTGTCCCAGTTTCTGGATTTGCTTACATCTCTTAACAATAAAAAAATTATTTCATTTATTTTATAATTTAAATGAAGGATATATTACACATTTGCTTATTTCACTGTTATGTTTGTGAAATTGAGATGATTGTATTTTGAATGTGTAAGTCATTTGATATCATGACACACTGTTTTATATTACCACACAATATAATTCTTATCAACAAATAATTGATTTGATTTATATCTAACTGTATATTTCTCTTCATTATTGTGGTGATGAGCTTTTAAATATTTTTTGAAACGATGCATAATGCAGTATGACCTATCCATCCTTTGACTTATTAGTATAATTATATTTAAGTGAATCCTTAGCCAACAGAAGACAAAATTTGATTTTACAAACAATCTTACAGATCGATGTATGATTAATTTGACAAAATTCTATTGATTACATTATTTGAGATAAAATGTAAACCTAAGCAGATGGCAATCCCTGACATCGTGGAGGTCCACATTGGAATTGGGTGCCTGTGGCCTAAGGGAAGGATAAAGTATAGTTAAAGGTGGTTGTATAGGGTAAAATAAAGACAGAAGTCAGAAAACAGGGAAGTTCTCAGGTTTAAATATTCTCAACAAGCACTGAAGTCCTCACTGAGAAGATTATATTGTGAAAATACAAGAAGAAAGTACAAGAAATGAAAGACTGAATAGTATGGAGATTATGGAAGAGTGCTTCAGGGAGGGAAGACAGTAAGTACAAACACTTCCAAGAGAGAGAGAGGCCAGTGGGTTGGTGTTGAGTAGACACTGAGAAAAAGAATACTATAAATTGAAGTCTGAGATTAAAGGAAAGGGGAGTTTATTTAAGTGCTTTGATCTTTCCTTGGTATAAGACGGAAACCCACTGGAGGGTTTGGAGTAATGAGGTGATGATATCCAATTTTTGTGTTTAGAGGATGATGCTACAGGCTACCTTGAGAACAGAGTGAATGCACATAGGGCAGACGCAGTGAGACCAGGATACAGTGTATGTTGTAATTCTGCTGACGGATCAGGTGTACTGTACCACAAAGAACTACTTGATAGTGCACCAATTCAGGAGGTAGCCTGTAAGCAAGGATCAATGGTGCTAGAGGAAGAAATTCAAGCTGCATTGAATGCATTCGCCAAAAACAAGGCTCTAGAAATTGATGGAATGCCAACTGAAATATTGCCACAAGCTGATGAAACACTGGAAGCACTTACCTATCTATGCCAGAAAATTGGGAAGACAGCTACTGGGCCAACTGACTGGAAGAGATCCATATCGTTACCCAAAGAAAGGGGACCCAACAGAATACTCCAATTATAGAAGAATATTGTTGACATCACATGCAAGTAAATTTTTGCTGAAGATCATCCAAAAAAGGTTGCAGCAGTACATTGACGGGGCACTACCCAGGGTTCAGGCTGGATTCAGAAGACATAGAACAAGGAATATCATTGCTGATGTCTGATGCAACCTGGCTGGAAGCAGAAAATACTATAAAGAGGTTTTTTTTGTGTGTTTCTTTGCCTATACAAAAGCATCTGACTGTGTGAACAATAAATAACTATAGATAGCTATGGAAAGAGTGGGAATTCCAGAACATGTCATTGATCCTCTGGGGAATTTGTGCCTGGGACAAGAGGCAGTTTTGTCACCAGAATAAGGGTTTAAAACAAGGTTCAAAATCAGGAAAGATATGTATCAGGGTTGTATTCTCTCACCACACTTATTCCATCTGGAGGCAGAGCAAGACAAATCACAAAAGTTATACGATCTATGTCGCAAAAGCGATATGAAGATCTATGTCACATACTTCAGATATGCAGCCGACCTAACCTTGCTTGCTGAAAGTGAGGAGGACTTGAAGCACTTACTGAGGAAGATCAAGGAGAGCAGCCTTCGGTATGGATGAAAACTCAATATAAAGAAGACCAAAATCATCACATCTACACCAATATCTGTCCCATCAGGATAAATGGAGAGAGGGTTGAAGTTGTCTTACTCGGACCCACAGTCAATGATTATGGAAACAGCAGCCACGGGACCAAACGACAAGTTGCAGAAGAGCTCTTCATAGAACTGGAAAGCAAGGAGGACCGACGTGCCCCTGACCTAAACCACAGGGTGTCAACTGTTTCATAAGCATGTCAAAGTGGGACATCGACTAAGGAGGAGGAGGGAGAAGAAATGTGTTTGAATTGTGGTGCTGGTGAAGAATGTTAACGACCCTGCTACAAGGACAAACAAATACGGAGGAAGTGAAGCCAGAGCGCTCCCTAGAGGCAAAGAGGACAAGAGTTTGTCTCACATACTTCAGACATGCTATTAGGAGATGCCAGTTCCTGGAGAAGGACATCATGCTCGTGGAAGTCAAGGGCGGTTACAGAGAGGAAGGCCCTCTATGGGATGGAGAGCCCAGTGGCTGCCACAAGGCACTCAGGCACAGGAGCAGTGGCGAGGATGGCCCGGCACCGGCAGTGCGTTCCCCCCGCTGTTGTTTAGAGGGTTTCCATAGAATCGATGGGACCTACCAGCAACAACTCCAGGAGCTTAGCAGTTCTGCTAAGTGGGTTCAGGGCCTTTGAATCAGACCATACAAGCAACTGTCATGAAATAATTTACTTCTATGTAAAGTTATTCTTTCGTGAAGAAGTTTCTTTATATAAACTGGGAGATTTATGAAGAAAAAGCAACAAAGTTAAAGTGACATTGGTACATAGAACGTAATACATAACTGACAAATGTAAATTGTATTAAAGATGGTGGAAATTCACTTTCTCTGGGAATCAGGTCTATTAGCATGGGAAGAAAAGCTTTATAATCTGAACATCAACTCTATGTTCCATTGTAGCATGTACCAGTTACGACTCAGGCATTTGTCACAAAACATTTATCGGAATTGTCTTTTAGCACATCTAACTCACTACCACCGAGTCAATCCTGACTCATGACATCCCTGCAGGGCACGGTAGAACTGCTTCTGTGGGTTTCCAAGATTGTAAAATTTTAAGAGTAGAACACCCATCTTTCTGAGTGGCTGGCTGGTGGTTGCAAATTGCTGACCTTGAGGTTACCAGCCCAACATCTAACCACGGTGTCACCAGAGCCCCTTTGCACATCCACCGTCCCTATAAAACAGAGAACTCCTTGGGAGGAGGAAATAGATGCTGCGAATCTGTATGGTACTATTGCCTAAAATGCTCCTGGGCAAATAGTAGGCACTGAATAGATTCACATACAATCAATTCAATAGGTTCAGGGGTAAAAATGACTTTCCATTAGACAGTTTCCAGGGATGCTATCATGTTTCTGTTCTTTCTGTATCTTCTAATAAAGAGGTCAGGTGACTTGTTGGCTCTGTCCATCTAATTGCCTGCTAGCCTGGCCCTTTGGGAGTGTGCACAGGAATGCTAGTTGGTCCCATTGTGCCTAAGAAGCTAACATTTTTTGCCGATATTTTTTAATATCCTAGGATGTACTCTAGGATATGTGCTTGAGAATAAATCTGATACAACCTGAATTCAGGTGGAAGGAGTGGGTCTGTACATTTTTCCCCCTGAGTAAAGGAAGAATTTGTTGGCCAGCTCCTCTGGAAAAAGAAAGCCATTTTTCAAGAGAGCTCTACTTGCAGGTGAGATCTATGATGCTTGTTGATTATTTGTTCAGCAAAGGCTGTGTACTCTGTGTTATTAAGACAAAACATAGCAAAGAAAGCAACGAAACAACCCAAACCCAACCCAAACAGCACAGAGCCCATGGCCTGCTCCATGCCTTCGGAGTCCAACCCCCGCTCCAGACATGGCATGCGACGCATGACAACTCTGGAGAAAGTGCCTGCATCTCAGAAACGTTTGACAACTGAGCATCATTATAATGGGCGACTACAGAGGGCTTCTCTAAGACATTGTGACCAAAAAATCTTCAGAAGTATTTAAATAGGAAAGAACAGGTCAAATAGCCTGGTTAGATCCTAGAGTGAACTAAAGTACTTGCCTATGAAAGCGAAAAGGATACAGATGGGTGGACAGTTGATTTAGGTCAAGTAAAGAACCACGTACTAAAAGGTAATTTTAGACACTGGTATTTTATCGCAGGGATCATTCTTCATTCTCATAAAATGAATTGATGTGTATCCCACTCTTTATAGCAAGAAGTGTGACAAAATAGCAAGGGTAAGTAAATTAACAAGTAGAGTAAGAGTTGAAAAAAAATTTCCCCACATTTCACCAATTTCAGCAGGTTAAAAGATTCAAGAAAATGGCAGAATGTATAAGTGCTCCCAGACAAGAGCAGAAAAATTGGGTTAGATATGCAAAAAGCTGAAAGCATTCTATTTCTCTAAAACAATAGGGCACTGGAAAGCATTTGTTAAAGATGTCAGGCTTAGAGCAAGAAATGTAAACCTATAATTGCTTCCAAATCACACGACTGGGAGAATGGAGTGAGAGG
The DNA here is from genome assembly GCF_050624435.1 of Tenrec ecaudatus. Taxonomy (NCBI): domain Eukaryota; kingdom Metazoa; phylum Chordata; class Mammalia; order Afrosoricida; family Tenrecidae; genus Tenrec; species Tenrec ecaudatus. The sequence continues at coordinate 113,829,167 of NC_134532.1, forward strand.
TTGAATTAGTCATTTTTCCCATTCGTTTTTATGGGTTGAAAGCAGAGGCTGCAGTCAGATGGTCTGAACTTTTTCCCCCAAAGAATTATAGTAAATAGTCTTAGAACTGTTGTCTCAGTTTGAAGGCCTCTATGCCTGACTTCCACATTCGCTTTACACCGGCATTCCCCAGACTGGCTGCAGCCGGAGCTCACGATGCAGCGCACGGCCATAGCTCTCAGGGCGAGCTGGGTATTTATTCTCTCTGCTAACATCTTGACTGTTTACTCTTTGCTCTCAATTTTCAGCTACCCAGGGACTCTGCTACTTACCCATAACATAATACACACTCAATTTCTAGCATGCGTTTTTGTCTAAAAGGCCACCCTAGCTCCAGTAGAACTTGACCTGGCCTCGTCACTGTGGTTCGTTATTTTAATGTCGCTCCTAAGACCACCCTGGAGATCCAGGTTCTCAGCATCTGTTCTGCCTCTTTAACGTTCATGTGCACCAGATGTCAGTTTCCTCTTCTCTTTCTGATAGAAGGGAAAGGTTATAGAAGGAGGCTTTCAATAGAGTAAGTGAATAAGACACATTATCATCTCCCTTGTTGCTGCGATGCTTTTACTTGATGTTCAGAAAACTCCTCATCTCCTTCCCAACACCCTTACAACCACCAAGCTCCCTGTGACCATGTCTTCTCCGCCTGCTGGAGACTCTGACTTTGTCTTCAGAAATGGATTCTTGTGTGATTCTTGTCTGATCTGGTCTCCGTATTGACCTTTCTCTTCCTGAATACCTACTTTCTTTTAAACAAAGAGTTAGATTTCTACTTCTCTAATTCTCTTTGTGTTCTACAGACAGCCTTTCACCAACCTACTTTCTTAATTGTTAAGCACCTCTCTAGTGACTTCAATATTTTCTTTTCTTTTTTTAATCATTTTATTAGGGGCTCATACAACTCTTTTTACAATGTGTACATTCATCATTAGTGTCCAGCACATTTGTACATATGTTGCCATCATCATTCTCAAAACACCCACTCTCCACCTGAGCCTCTGGCATCAGCTCCTCATTTTCTCCTCCCTCCCTGCTCCCCCTCCCCCAGAACCCTTAATAGTTTATAAATAATTATTATTTTATCATATCTTACACCATCCGACGTCTTCCTCACCTGGCTCTCCTCTGTCCGTCCTCTGACCTAGTCATCTGTTTCCTGTTTCTCCCTCACCCTCCCTCCATCTTCCTGATATCGCCACTCTCACCACTGTTCCTGAGGGCTTCATCTGTCCTGGATTCCCCGTATTTCCAGTTCCTATCCATGCCAGTGTATATCTCCCAGTCCAGCCGGTTATGTAAGGTAGAATTGGGATCATGATAGTGGGAGGGAGGAAGCATTCACGAACCAGAGGAAAATTGTATGTTTCATCATTGCTACACTACTCTCTGACTGGTTCATCACCTCCCCACAACCCTTCGGCAAGGGGATGTCCAATTTCCCCCAGATGGGCCCTGGGTCCCCACTCTGCATCCCCCCACCCCCTTCACAATGCTATGATTTTGTGTGTGTGTGTCTTTGATGCCTGATCCCTTCGATGCCTTGTCATCTCACAGGCTGGTGTGCATTTTCCATGTGGGCTTTGTTGTTTATCAGTTAGATGGCCTCTTGTTTATCTTCCAGCCTATGGAACCCCAGATTCTATATATTTTGACAACTGGGCACCATCAGTTTTCATCACGGCACTTGCCCTTACACCCACTTTGTCTTCAGCATTCATGTCGGGGCAGGCTGGTGTGCTTCTTCTGTGTGGGCTTTGTTGTTTCTTAGTTAGATGGCCACCTGATTGTCTTCAAGCCTTTAAGATCCCAGATGCTATATCATTTGATAGCCGGCACCATCAACTTTGTCACACTTTCACATATGCACGCACTTTTTCCTCATCAATCAAATCTGGACAGGCTGGTGTGCTTCTTCCATGTGGGTTTTGTTGTCTCTCAGCTAGATGGCTGCTTGTTTATCTTCAAGTCTTTAAGACTTCAGGTGCTATGCCTTTTGGTAGCCGGGCACTATCAACTTTCTTCACCACATTTGCCTGTGCACCCATTGTCATCAGCAATCGTGCCAAGCAGGTGAGCATCCGAGACTGCTGAATTGTTAGAACAAAGTGTTCCTGAGTTGAGGGAGTACTTGAGCAGGGGCCCACTGTCCATCTGTTTCCTTAACACTAAACCTATAAATATATGTACATAGATCTATTTCCCCATCATCATATATAAATATATTTACATCTTTGTATGTCTGTATTTAAATCTCTATGACGACCCTTTGCCTCCTAGTTGTTTCCTCTGTTTCTTTGTACCTTCCTCTTGCTCCACTCTCATGTTCTGCCCTCATTAGGGCTTTAGGAATTCCTCTCAGTTACATTGCCCTTGATCCAGCCCTGCCAAGTCTCCCAAACCCTCCTTGAGACTGATTTTAGATCACTTGTTATTCCCTTATCCCTGGGCTTGTTAACATCCTCTTCTTTCCCCCCACCACCCTTCTCCCCATGTCCCCCCGGAACGGTCATCCCACTGTCCAATATTTTCTTTGCTCATAAAATGATATGCTATAATGTCAAGATTTAGGAATATTAAGACTAGGGCAATTCTACTGCCCTATGGGGTCGCTAAGAGTCTGCATTAACTTGATGGCAGTGGAAGTGATGCCCCAGGGGAATGATTGATAATATTCTGTAACATAAAATGACTAATGAGATGTCTAAGTTGAACCAGAGATATCTATAAATCATAGATGCATGAATGTGCTTTGGGTTTGCACTTAATTGTATCCCCAATTGAAGAACAATCAGTTCTCATGATATAGCCCTGCTTGATGCTTAACCTCATGAAGTGATCACTGAAGATATGGGTGCCATAGCTAAGTGTAATGAAGACATTAGATAGTGCCCAGCTATCAGAAAGCATCTGGGGTGCGAAAGGCTTGTGGTTAAGCAAGCAGTCCTCTAAGTAAGCTGTCAACTAGGTCCTCATGGAAGAAGCCCAGCAGCCTGTGTGGTCCAGGGATTGTAGATAACATAATCCAAATCTAAAGAAGTGAGTAGTAGCCGAGCTTAAATTGTGAACACCTGGTTTTCAGAAGACTGGATGACAGTGGAAGACCCACATCTATTTGCAGGGTCCACACAGAGATGAAGTCTCCGATGAGTTCCCTTCTATCATACTTGAGGGATGTGTATCGCCCTGTTATTGGACAGAGAGCATTGCAAATTGGATTATAGCAGGCATAGTTAGGTAATATCTTATCATTTGATCTCCTTTAGATCCATTGTAAAGCTGCTTCAGTTTAAAGCAGTGACAGGGGAAAGATAGATATTTGTAAAGGAGTCCATGGTTAGCTAGAGACTCAAGCCCCTTCAAAGTGCCTCAGGCTACAGTCCTGGCATGCAGCTTCGACAAGATGCGAGCCTCAGACTGTACGGAGCAGAGCTGCTCTGTGCACGTGGGTTGCCAAGAGTCAACATTTTTGCAGCAAAGCATACATTCATTGAAAGCTGGCCATTTTAACCACTTAGAGAACACCTTTTCCTTGTGAGTTGGGGGGGGCTACATTTCAGATAATCATTTTTCTATGCAAGCATTTGTACAGCGTATCTAATCTCCCAATAGATTTCATCACTTTACATGTTTAATAAGGGACATGATTATGTTCATGATCTGTTCTACCAAACGTCTTAATCACTCCAGCAGAGGATCAGTGCCCATTCAGTTGGAACACCCTGCCCTTCATCCCAGACCCTGATAGTCACTGATATACTCTTATAGTTGGGCATTTATCTACTGTAGATGTTTCATATGAATGAGATTATAAACTATTTGCTGCTTTGTGTCTGGGCCTTATACTCAGTTTTTCAAATTTTATCCATGTAGGGGCATGTATCAGATTTGATTTTGCTTTGTGGCAGAACAAGACTTCATTTCATGTATAGATCACATTTTGTTTATCCAATTACCTGTTGGTGGACATGTGGGTTGTTTCCAACTTTTATTAATTGTGGATAATTCTGCAATGTACATTAGGGTACAGATATCTGAGTCCCTGCTTTTAAGTCTCTTGGGTTTAGTTCCAAGAGTGGAATTACTGGGACATATGGTTGTTCTATGTTTAACTTTTTTTGCCTAAGTCAACCATTTTAATTACTCATTAAAACTATGCCTTTCATTATTTAAACAATTCTTTCCTTCAAGAATATGTGTATGTGTTTTGCTGGAAAATGTTACTATTTATGACTTCCCATCAGAACTCTTGCTGAATATAAATGGAAAATGAAATTCTGTGTTTGACTTATCATTTACCATCAACTTAACTGGAATCATGTGTGTGAATAAAATGTTTCTATTTTAATTCTTTGCAGACCTAACACATTTAAAAAGGATGCTCATTAGCTTAAAAGAAATGAAGAAAATGCTCAACATTTTATAAGGCTACTCTTACTACAGAAACAATGTGGGCAGGATTTCATTTCATTTGAATTTTTGTGTCTCAAAATATGAAATGAATGGGACTTGGAGTTTGGTGATGCAAGGAAAAACAAATAATTTTTGAAGATATTCGTGTGGCTTAAGGATTTTATGATACATGTCAACACATTCCTTCATTCGGCAGAATTATGATGGTTCTGCTATTGTCATGTAACTTATGTGGCTGCTCTAAGATGCTGGACAAATTTGGGTCTTCCTGATTGGTGGCCATGAGGTTGGACTGTTATATTAATCTCAGTAAGCACATGCATGTGAACTTTTTGTCTTTTTTCCCTTCCAACTTTATGTCTGCAAAATGCATAATAATAATTAGTTATTGTAGGATGTGTCTCTCAAAATTACTATTTGGAGCACTGGAAGTTCTGTGGTACTTGATTATGTCTCAGAAAGTTTCTGTACTTTGCTTGGGATACTTCAGAAAGATGTTCCTGCCCTTGAAATGTAGAATTTCTGCTTGATAACTATAAATTTGGTCTTATCTAAAACTTTGATCTAGATAAACTGTACAGAAAAAGTTAGCAGTGGGTCTAGTACATTTTGGCACTATTTTGTTGCTTTAAGTCTTCAGAATGGGCAGTGTTTGGGTAAGAAAGTTCTTTGGCATAAACTATGATTGACAGGTATTCAAATGTGGGTCCATTGCTTATTCATCACTCTTCAAATGGTTTCATGTTTTCTAAAGAGTTTTATACTAATAAGGAAATTACACATAACACAATTCATGATTGACACATTTTGGGTGTGCAATAAAGTACATGTTTTTTGGCTGTTCTTATAATAATAGCCATTGAGTCAGGTACTCTTTATAGTGACTCCAGAAACCACAGAATGAAATATTGCACATTCTTGTGCCATTCCTATACTATGGTTATCTCTGAGGCCATTGCTGCAGCCATCTGGATGAGCGTCTTAGGTTTTTTTCAGACTCTCTCCTTTACTAGACATGATATCCGTTTTCAGGGACTGCTCTCTCTTGATACCATGCCCAAAGCATGTGAAACGAAGGCTCTTCAGCCTGTCTTCTAAATAGCATTCTGGTTGTACTTGTTCCCACACAGATTTGCTTCTTTTTTTTTGACAGTGTTACACTGCTACTCATAAGGTTTTCAGTAGCTAATCCCTCAGAAGTAGACAGCCTATTTCGTAATCAGAGTCTGCTCTCAGTCTGAAAGCTCTGCAGAAATCTGTTCCCTCTGGGTGACCATACTGGTATTTAAAATAACAGTGACATAGCTTCCAGCATTTCACCACAGCACAACAAACCGACAGAAAAATAGTGGTTCTCTTGTTGCTATTACATGTTTCTTCATTCTGAGTTATTGTATTCTTCAAACAGACAGCGTCTTTTCCCACAATCCTGTTTCCCAACACTCAGACGCCTCTGTATCTTTCCCTTCACCTGTCGCTCTTCTGTTTTCATCCCAAGCAGCACTTACTTACATTCTGCACCTTTAAATGTCCTCTTCCATAACAGTGACATCTAGTCTAATTCTATGGGCTTCAAAAATAAAAAATTTCTCTACTATTCTCATTTTCTCCTTTTTCTTTCCATTAACAACCTTATTTCACATTCATTTCTGATATTGTATACAAGGGGCTTCAAAGGTTCATGGAGAAATGGAAGTAAAATAGCATGGAATTTAACTACAAGCTTTTGAAGTCCCCTCGTATAATAAATATCGACTATCTCTATGACCTTTTCATTCCATCCCTTCTTCCATCTTTTTTTGTTCAAATAAATCAGGATTAAGTAAGATCAGGAAATGAGAATACCTGTACAGTTTTCCTGGTATGAATGTTTTGTTTACAAGAGGAGAGAAATTCTGCATGCACCCAATATTTGAAGTAGCCTTAATTTAAACGAGGACAATGTTCCCTGAAGAGAGAGTGCTGGCAATGTGTGTACCTAGATGGTGTGTGCTTCTTTCCTTTCCAAAGGGACTTCGTGGGCTCTTTTTGGAGCATGCTCAAAGTTCATCTTCATATTACATGCCAGTGTTAATACAGAGCCTTAAACAAGGTAAGTTGCCTAGAAACTGGATGTGTGAGCAATTTAGTTAATTTGTCTTAGTCAAGATGACTGTTAGATTGGCCTGTCAAACTATCTCCGCAACATAAACAATAAGCTGGCTAACAGCACAAATGATTGATTCTATTACGCCAGGTGATGACCCCATGCGTTATCAGAATAACATTTTGTTCCACAGTGTTTTCAATAACTGATTTTTTTTTTCAGAAATAGATCTCCAGGCCTTTCTTCAGAGGTGCCTCTGGGTGGACTTCCATCTACAACCTATTGGTTAGCAGCTGAGCCTGTTAACCATTCGCACCAACAAGGAACTACTGAAAAAATGAGATAGACTCTACTATACTTCCTCTGACCAGGGGGGGATTGCATGCCCTTGATATAAAATACATTCTTGTTATTGTAAAATGAGTGAGAACGTATGACATTGCCACATGGTTCACAGTCAAATGAAGTGAAACTGCCATTAACTTAGAGCTGATGGCTGCATGGTAGACCAAGAAAAAGGAGAAGTATGGCTACAGACCAGAGCAATTAGAACTGTCACTGGCAATCTAAACATGAACATTTATTTAAGCAGCAGTTAAAGAATGAGAGCTAGACTGAACATCCTAGAATGGATTTGATTTCTATTGATGTGGTTACTAATTTTATACAATAAAGACCTTAGGACAGCTATGAATACATTTGAATTTAATTTAAAACCGCCACATGGTAGACTGTACTGTCAGTTATTGCAATTGCAATGTATTTACAATTTCCCCCCAGAAAGCATTTATTTATATAGGATTTCTTCCAACTGTGCCAGATTATTTAGATAGGTTTCGTAGGAATATATAGCTATTGTTCAATCAATGAAGTACCTGGTTTTATTTTTCTTATGTATTGTTGATGACAGCATCCAGAAATGTTAGTGTTAGGTTTCTCTGATTTCTAACGTTGCCCAAAATACTGCAGGAAGAAAGTGCATGTTTTTATCCCCAGAGGACTTCAACATGAATCCTGAACCAGTTCCGTTTTGAGTTCATCAATGCCATTTGATCGACCACATTTTAGCTTGAAGTAAATTGGTTGCACAGAGCTCTACAAAGTAAGTAGAATGCTAGAATTAGGTTGCTATTAGGTGCCATCAAGTGCTATCAAATATCAATGCCAACGTGAACTGCTAGAGGCTCGTGAGAGGCTAGGATGTCACACCTACTTTGGACATGTTCTCAGGAAAGACCAGTCCCTGCTTGTGATGCAGCGGGGCAACAAAAAAGAGGATGGCCTTTGACGAGATTGATTGACACAGTGGTCGCATCAATGCGCTCAGTTCTTAGAACCATGGTGAGCATGGCACAGCGATGGACAGCGTTTCATTCTGTTGTGCACGGGGTCACTGTGCGTCGGCATCAACTCAATGGCACCTAACAGAGTAGACATTCAGGAATAATGATATTGTTTAGAAACTCTTCTATTTAATGGTACCCTATACTGCCAGGATCACTGGGGAATATTGAGTTGTTTATCAGAGTACTAAATACAACAAACAAACAAACAAAACAAATAACTCTATGCCACTTAGTCAAGTCCAACTCATAGAGACGCTGTATGGGATTTCAAAGACTGTACATCTTTAAGACAGCAGGCAAGCCCATCTTTATCCTGAGCAGCAGATTGTTTTTGAATAACCGAACTTGTGAGTATCAGTCCCATAGCTAACACACAATGCCCCCAGGACAGTTGTTCTCTTATATCTACTTTGCAATCTGGATTCTGGATTTCGATTTCCCTTAAGTTTTGCTTATAACATTTCCTATAGTCCTAGAAAAGGCCAATTTTTTTTTCTGTGTAGTTAAACATGCTAGACTACTAATCTAAAGGTTAAGCGGTTAGAGTCCACTCGGGAAGCAGCTGAGAAGAACGTCCGGCAGCCTACTGCTCAGAAATTGGCCGCTGAAAACCTACCAGTACATTCTGCTCTGCCACATGTGGATGCCTTGAGTTAGAACTGATATGGCGATCCCTCATAGAATGTGCCACTGCTGTGGTAGCTCTTTGGGTTGCCTCTGATCCCACTGTTATTTATGTGATGGTTAGAAGCATGCCCCTCCCACAGGACCACGCTGCGGATGATGGGAAAGGTACCCCACTGGGCTGGTGCTAAATGCGGATAATCTAATCAATAAAAATAAGCAGTGAAGGCTTTATAGTGATCATACAATTACAATACATTCACAATGCGTCTGTGACACACTTCTCAGGTGAACTTCAGCTGTGATACTTTGACTAAACCAAGTAAGGCGTGCTCTTAGTGCTATTGGGTAAGCCTTGGACAGCGAAATGCAAGGTCAGTGATTCAAACACACCAGCTACTCCGTGGGAGAAAGACGAGGCTTTCCTGCTCTGCAAAGGTTTCCAGTCTCAGAAAGTCTGTATAGGATCGCCATGAGTTGGGGTCACCCGAAAGGGCTGTGGATTATTTTTCTGGGTTTTTAACCCTTAGAAAGATATTTGATCGGTGTTTTAAGTTTAAGGTTATGATCCTGCTGTGAAAGTGGGTGTCGTTTAACTCTCAGAAATCTTCCCTAGCTCTTTTTCTGACGAAGTCAAAATAAGTAAGTTCTGTTTCTTATTGGTACATCCTGTATAAGAAAATGCGGGGCTCTGTGAAAGGGTGAGAGAATAGAAAAGAAGATGATCAACATGCGCCATGGTTATTCCAGCCTGAGACCTTGGGAGGCTGAGGTAAAAAACAGAGGGGCCTCCACACTGTGCTGCTGATTGCAAGGTCTGGGACTGATCGCAGTGTAGGCAGGAAATGATGAAGCCTGGCTGGGTCCCAACCTAGAAACAAGACAAGAGAAAACTGATGTGGATGCTGGTGTCGGAAAGAAGGGGGAAGGAAGGTAAAGTGGCTGGGAGGAGAGAAACAGACCTTTACCCCTAAAGGAGATTACAGTATAAATTCTGGAAATGTTGATTATCATTACAATCAGTACATAGTCAGTTCAGAAGTGTAATAAATCAGAAGAGCAGCATAGGAACATTCCTTCTCAGAAAGATCGACTCTTCTAAGAGGCTTAGGGATTAAAATGAGATCTAGCCTAGATTAGCTATTTGTATTTTAATGGGAAATGAATATTGCACAAGACAGCTTTACAAATGTTTTGAACAAGCTTCAGAGATAATGATTTATTTACTTTTTATATGTAGATTATTGAAAGGACATTACAATACTATGTCCAATTTGCTACACTTGGCAAAATTGGATTGGATGATGATGTCACAAATATGATACTTGATTGCATTTGCATATTAAATTTTCTGTGGTCCAAAATAAAACCAAACTAACCCCTGCTATTTGATACCACTATAGTGGTTAACTTTGGAAGAGAAGTAATTTTGAGGAGAGTGGAAAGTGACCCGGGATGTTGACAACATTTTGCTCTTCAGTGTTCATGCTTTATTACACGAGTGGGTTCAGTGGTTAAAATCCATCCAGGGTCCACTCGATGTATGAGCATTTCTCTGATGCACATTCTGTTTCAATAAAATGTATTGCTAGAAACAGCTCAGGGATATTTGAATACTTAAAAACCACAACCACATAGAGCTCTTATTACAGTGGTTAGGTGTTTAACTAGTAACTGCAAGGCTGGAGTTCCAACCCTCCAGTCACTCCATAGGAGAAAGATGTGCTAGCTGGTGGCCATAAAGATGAGCAGCCTTGGGAACCCTATTGAGCAGCTCTTCTCTATCCTAGAGGGCCACTATGAGTTGGAATTGACTTGATGGCATCCTCGTTAGTTTGTTTTAATAGTAGCATAGAATCTAGAAGCTATTCAAATAAAAAACCTTTTAAATATAGCATTGCTTATTCCTAGCTTCTTTTTTTAAAGATCATTTTATTGGGGGCTCTTACAGTTCTTATAACAATCTATACATCAATTGTATCAAGCACATTTGTACATATATTGACATTATTATTTTCTAAACATTTACATTCTATGTGAGTCCTTGGTATTTAGCTCCTCTTTCCACCCTACTCCCACCCTTCTGACTCCTTGATAAATTATAAGTCATTATTATTTTCATATCTTACACAAACTGCTGTCTCCCTTCTCCCATGATTTTTCCCTCTTCCTGTCCCCACCTTCCCCTACCGGGAGTGGGGTGGGGTTGGAGCAGCAGAAATCTAGCTGAGAGGAATTACTAAGAGGCAAAAGAAGGGAGAGTGTGATGTTAGGAAAGGAGGAAGAAGAGAGGAAGAGGAGATGAAACAGAGGAGAGATATAGGAAGTAAAGTTATGGATAGAAGTACAAACATAACTGTGCACTTATGTAAATATATTAATTCATTAAAATAGAGGTATTGGTATAAGTACAAATGTTTATATGGCAGTAAATCAGGAAGTGGATGGCTTTTGGTCTTCTGCTCAAGCCCTCCCTCAATGCAAGAACACTTTGTTCTAATAACCTGGCATTCTGTGATCACCCTCCTGGCATGATCGCTGAAGACAAAATGGGCGCACAAGCAAATGTGGTGAAGAAAGTTGATGGTGCCTGGCTATCAAACGATAGTGTCTGGGGTTTTAAAGACTTGAAGTTAAACAAGTGACCATCTAGCAGAGAAGCACGAAGCCCAGATGGAAGAAGCACACGAGGCTGTCTGATCATGAGCTGTTGATGGGATCAGGTGGCATGCATTAGAAGACCCGAAACAAACAAACATATTGTTGAGAATGAGGGGGTCAGAGCAAAGAACCCAAACCCATCTGTAGACAATGGGACATCCCCTCACAGAAGGGTTGTAAGGAAGGGATGAGTCATCCAGGTTGAAGCTTACTTAGCACCAATGAAACCCACAATATTCCTTTGGTTCCTTGATATTTCAACCTTGTGAAAATTTCTAACTATTATTTAGAAGTGATCAATGATTCCCAAGTCATTCTAAAATTGGCTTACTATATTCTGCATTGTTTTGATAAAGATGCTTTTTAAATTTTTGCATTCAAAAATCTTTTGGCTGAATCACTAGCTCAAACAAATCAACTCAGTCAAAATTTCTTTATATTACTTGCAAGTTTTAAGTCCTGTCCAAATGTTGTTGTTGTTAGGTCCATCAAGTTGGTTCTGACCCACAGAGGCCCTATAAAAAGCAGAATAGAACACTGGCCCCATCCTGAGCCATCCTCACAATTGTCCTTTTGCTTGATACCATTGTTATAGCCGCTGTGTTAGTCCATCCAGTTGAGGGCCTTCCTATTTTTCACTGCCATTCTACTTTGCCAACCATGATGTCTTTCTCCAGTGACTCATCTCTCCTGATAACATGGCCAAAACATGCAAGGTAGAGTCTCCTCATCCTTGCCTCTAAGGGACACTCTGTCTGTACTTCTTCCAAGACAGATTAATTTGTCCTTTTAGCCATCCAAAGTACTTTCAATATTCTTCTCTGGCACCATATTTGAAATGCTTTGATTCTTCTTTGTTGTTCTTGACTCAGTATCCATCTTTCAAATGTTTAAGAAGAAGTTGGAAGTTCTGTGGCTTGGGTCAGGCATTCCTTAGTCCTCAGAGTAGCAGAGTTCTTGTTGGGAACTAATTGCAATGATTAATGTATCTCGCATACACATACACACACACACACACACACACACACACACACACACACACACACACACACACCGGAGGTGGAGGAACAACAGAAATGTGGGTGAAAGGAGACAGCGGGAGGTGTAAGATATTAAAATAATAATAATTTATAATTATCAAGGGGTCACAAGGGTGTGAGGGGAGGGGAAGCAGGGGAAAAAGAGATGCTGATACCAAGGACTCAGGTAGAAAGAAAATATTTTGCCTTTGATGATGGCAACATATATACAAATGTGCTTGATACAATTGATGTATTGATTGTTATAAGAGCTGTAAAAGTCCCCATAAAATGATTTATCAAAAGGGGGGAGGGGTCTTGTGTAGCAGAATTACCTAATGCAACATGTCATTTGATCTCTTGACTGCTGCTACCATTGGCGTTGATTGTGAATTCAAAAAAAACAAAGTCTGTGACATCGTCAACCTTGTCTCCATTTGTCATGATATTATATATTAGTCCAGTTGTGAGGATTTGGGTCTTCTTGACATTGAGTTGTGATCCGTAGTGAAGGCTGCAGTCCTTGATCTTCATCCGCAGGTGCTTCAAGTCCTCCTCACTCTCAGCAAACAAGTTTGTGTCATCTGCATATTGCAGGTTGTAAGTAAGTCCTCCCATCATGATGCCGCTTTCCTCTTCATATAATTCTGCTTCTCTGTTTATTTTCTCAGCTTACAGATTGAATAAGTATGGTGAGAGATTACAATCCAATGCACACCTTTCTGGACTGGAAACCATGCAGTGTTCCCTTGTTCTGCTCACACAACTGCTCCTTGATCTCTGTATAAGTTCTGCTTGAGCATAAAAAAGTGTTCTGGAATTCCCATTTTTCTCTTGTTATGACCCATACAGTTAAAAACATTGGCATAGTCAATAAGCATCTTTCTGGTATTCTCTGCTTTCAGCCAATCCATCTGTTTCATGCCTCTTCTGAATCCAGCCTGAACCTCTGGCAGCTCCCTGTCAATGCATTGTTGCCATCATTATTGAATGATTTTCAACAAAATTTTACTAGCATGTGATATTCATGATCCTGTCCAAGGAATGGATTTAAATTAATTGTTGATTAGGACTTTTTGATTTGTAAATCTTTTAATTTAGCCAATTGTTATCTATCATCTTTTACAACACAGAGTATTAAATGTTTGCTCTAACTTTCCAGATAAAGTGAGTCCAGAGGCAATATATGGTCTTAGTGCCTCTTTGGGCAATATGTGAGTCTCTGTGTGTGAAGAGGCAAGTGTGATTTTTGAGTGTGGAGATAGGCTGTGAGCTACTATTAACTGGAAATGACTGGGCAGCAATAGGACAAAGATGGAGGGAGGGTGCCACAAGATGCATACTCCCCCATCTAGGGAAATGTGCCATGTAAAAGGAAGAACTGTCCTTAATGCTCTAAAATCAGTCTCACTACATAGCAAACCCTACAGACTTGCAGACTTAACGTGCAAGGACCAAGCAGAGAGGAACCACAGGTCCTCGGCAGAGTGAAGAAACAAGGGGGCAGACTATCCCCTACTCAAAATTCACACCTGCCCCTTAACTACTCCATAGAATGTTTAAGACTATGACCTTTCAGAGGCAAATCACCAGATCTTTATTCTGAGGTGCCTCTGGGTAGTTTCCAAGCACCAACCTTTTGGATAGTTGTCTAGTGAGTAACCTTTTTGCCATCCTGATGACATATATCCATGTGAATTTTCCCTTCTATTAAACCAATCCTGACTGTGTAGGTGGTCTGGGTAGGTAACCTTTCTCGCTTATTAATCTCAGGAGGGAAGTAGCTAATTTTGTGGGAAAACAGAGTTGATGTTCCAGTGTGTTAAACTACTTTGCATGGAAATCCTGGAGGCAATAGAAGAACAAGGGACTTATTTAGATGAGATATTTCTGTCAATTTTGTAATGAAAAATTACCATCGTAATTTAAAAGTTGTTTGGAACTTTGCAAAATTCTCAATGCTCACTTAAATTTTCACCATTTCTTTAAGAATAGATAGCTCCAAAGTTTTTGCTCAATTTTTTCCTGGGCTTGGTGAATAAATTGAAGCCAGCATACAGCCAATATTTTGACTTATGCAAACTTTATTGAAGATGTTTCCATGAATTTCTTAAGCTCATGTCAGGTAATGGAAAACAAATTTGCATCTCAAGTTGCCTTCCAAAAATGAGATATAGAGTTAGTGATTTCAGCCACTTAGAACAGTCATGTAAGATTTTCCTTCGTGGCTATTGTAGATCATTCTCGCGGCACAGTTGTTTCTGTTTTGAATAATCTTGTTGAGCACAAAGAGTGCATTGCCTACCCTGGGGGTTGGTGTTCTATACACATTTTCCTTCAGAACTTACAATTAATTTACAAATATTAAGGGCTACCCATGAATACCAGCTCAGCTTTGGAAAGCATAGGAATCTCATTAAAACATAATGGTGGATCTATATATCCAGGTCCCTGCTGACAAAAAAGGAGGACGAACCAGCCAGCCAGCACCCAGATGTGTTCATTTTCAGTTAGCTTTAAAAAATGTGTGCTTTCCCATAATTTCCATTGTAAATTTAATGGCAGATTTAGAAATGCAGAACAACCTGAGGTGGATCAAACACAGAACAGTGCTTATTCATTAGGATTTCAAGCTGCAAACCCATGAATTCCAAAGTCACAGCTCTTTTGGGCACATGGCACGAAACATATTCCTTTATAGTTATATTATCAAGGGGGGAAATGTCTAATATCTGACTTTCAATATTTTCTACACCACCACCCTCCTCCGCCCCAGGTCTCAGAATGTAAAGTGCAACCAAGCCTGTGAACAAATGTTAATTCTACATATAGCATGCTACCCAAGTGGCAAGATGCTTCAATGAAGACTTGGCTTCCACAGAAGCTACCAGAATGCAGGCTTCAAGGCTTCACGGAGATCCTGGGTGGTGTAAACGGTTAACAAAGAATGCATACAGTTGCTAACCACATGGCCGGTAGTTTGCATTCTCCCCTGGGTGCTTTGGGAGATAGGTTTGGCCAGTGACTTCTGAAGAATCAATCATTGAAATAACCGTGGGGGCACAGTCCTCCTATGAGTCATGAGTTCTCCAAATCAGCGTTGATTTCTTTATTAGCAGTATCGTGGCCAGCCCACAAAAACAAACAACAAAAAACACAAACCCACTGCCATCTGGACAGCAGCTCATAGCAACCTTATCAGACAGAGAAGACCTCTTGCAGAGGGTTCCCAAGAGTGTATATCATCTTAGTCTTTCTCCCATGGAGCCACTGGAGGGTCTGAGATGTTGACTTTTCAGTTAACAGACCAACATATAATGCATTACGCTGCCGGGGAGCCTTGGTAAGTTTATAATAAGTATTAAATATTGCTTTGTCTTGTTATTGTGCATGTTATTATCTCTGGATGTCTGTCTAAATAAGATAGGCTGGATGAACAATTTGGAGGAGAAAACAATGGGAGCATCAGTGCCGGGGGACTTGGGAGAGGGGAAGGTGGGGGGAGAAAGGTAGTGGTGTTAACAAACTCAGGGACAAGGGAACAACAAGTGATCCAAATCGGTGGTGAGTAGGGTGTAGAAGGCCTGGTAGGGTGTGATCAAGGGTAATGTAACCAAGAGGAATTACTGAAACCCAAATGCAGACTTAGCATGATAGTGGGACAAGATGAAAGTCAAAGGAAATAGTGGAAAGAGCCAGGAGGCAAAGGGCACATATAGAGGTCTAAATAAAGGCATGTATATATGTAAATATATTTATATATGAGGATGAGGAAATAGATCTATGCACATATATTTACAGGTTTAGTATTAAGGTAGCAGATAGACATTGGGCCTCCACTCAAGTGCTCCCTCAATGCAAGAATACTTTGTTCTATTAAACTGGCACTCTATGATGTTCACCTTCCTGACACAACTGCTGAGGACAAAGCAGGTGAATAGGCAAATGTGGGGAAGAAAGGTGATGGTGCCTGGCTAGCAAAAGATATAGCATCTGGAGTCTTAAAGGCTTGAAGATAAACAAGTGGCCATCTAGCGCAGAAGCAACAATGCCCACATGGAGGAAGCACACCAGCCTGCATGGTCACAAGGCGCCAAAGAGATCAGTTATCAGGCATCAAAGAACAAAAAATCATATCATTGTGTGCTTACCTCCCTGATACAATCGCTGGAGACAAATGGGTGCCCAAGCAAATATGGTGAAGAAAGATGATGGTGCCCGGCTATCAAAAGATACAGCATCTGGGGTCTTAAAGGCTTGAAGGTAAACAAGCAGCCATCTAGCTCAGAAGCAACAGAGCCCATATCATATGGAAGAAGCACACCAGCCTGTGCGATCATGAGGTGTTGAAGGGATCAGGTATCAGAACAAAAAATCTTATTGTGAATGAGGTGGGAGTGCAGAGTGGAGACCCAAAGCCCATCTGTAGGCCACTGGACATCCCCTTACAGAAAGGTCTCAGGAAAGAGAGGAGCCTTTCAGAGTGCGATGTAGCAACAATGAAACATAAAACTTTCCTCTAGTTCCTAAATGCTTCCTTCCCCCTCACCCCACCCCCACTGTCATGATCCCAATTCGACCTTACAAATCCGACTAGACCAGAGGATGTACAATGGTACATATAGGAACTGGAAACATATTGAATCCAGGGTGGATGATCCCTTCAGGACCAGTGGTATGAGTGGCAATACTGGGAGGGCAAAGGGAGGGTGGGGTGGAAAGGGGGAACCTTTCTTTATCTACATGTGACCTCCTCCCTGGGGAATGGACAACAGAAAAGTGGGTAAAGGAAGACATTGAACAGTGTAAGATATGACAAAATAATAATTTATAAATGATCAAGGGTTCATGAGGGAGGGGGTAGTGGGAAGGGAGGGGAAAAATGAGGAGCAGAAGCCAGGGGCCTATGTGGAGAGCAAATGTTTTGAGAATGATGAGGGCTATGAATGTATAGATATACTTCACACAATTGATGTATGTATCGATTGTGTTAAGAGTTGTATGAGCCCCTAATAAAATGATTTAAAATAAATATTCAGATCTAAAAAATAAATTCAATAAACAAGTACTTTCCAAGGTACAGTTCAGTGGAGAGCCATTGAATGTATTAAGACACCTCTTTTGTTTTAATCATTTTATTAGGGGCTCATACAACTCTTATCACAATCGATACATACATCAATTGTGTAAAGCACATCTGTACATTCATTGCCCTCATCATTCTCAAAGCATCTGCTCTCCACTGAAGCCCCTGGCATCAGCTCCTCATTTTCCCCCTCCCTCTCCACTCCACCCTCCCTCGTGAGCCCTTGATAATTTATAAATTATTATTTCATCATATCTTGCCCTGTCTGACATCTCCCTTCACCCACTTTTCTCTTTTTATAGAAACTGCTAACCTTTCAAGTAGTGGCTTAATTCATAACCCATTGCACCATCAGACATGTTTTTTTATAATGAATATTATCTTCATTAAATCCCTCATTAACTCATTCCACTGTTTTGACTTTGACTACATCAAAAGAGGTCTTATCAACATCAGCAATGACCTCCACATTTCAAAGCTAGCATTAATCTCAGTTCTCATCTTACCTGAGAGATGAGTAGTGTGACACTTGTTATCAGTCCCTTAAAATACCAGGTTTTAGAGATGCCGCTTCTTGATTTATTTCCTATCTCTTCAGCACACCTTTTGTTGGATTCTATTAACATGTTTAATCGTTAACTATAAAAGCGAGTGAGGGAATGAAGGCCGAACATGATGGTGGGACAAGAGGAAAGGAAAAGGAAAGCAAGAAAGAACGAGGAGTCAAAGGACATTTATAGAGGTCTAAATACACACATACACACACATATATAATGAGAGGGGAATAGAACTATATATTCATATCTATATGTTAAGAATTAAGGTTCCAGATGGACATTGGGCCTCGACTCAAGTACTCCCTCAACGCAAGAACACTTGATTCTAACAATCCAGCATTCTGTGATGCTCACCTTCCTGACATGATCATTGAAGACAAATGGGTGCATAAGTAAATGTGGTGAAGAAAGCTGATGGTGCCTGGTTATCAAAAGATACAGCACCTGGGGTCTTAAAGGCTTGAAGATAAATGAGCAGCCATCTAGCTGAGAAGTAACAAAGCCCACATGGAAGAAATACACCAGCCTGAGCGATCATAAGGTGTCGATGGGATCTAAGGCATCTCAGGTGCAGAACAAAACCATACCCAAGGTGAGTGGGGGTGGGTGGAGGGGGCATGGAGTGGAGACCCAAAACCCATCTGTAGACAATTGCATATCCCCTCACAGAGGGGTCACAGGGAAGAAACAGGCCACTGAGGGTGCTGTATAGCACCTATAAAACACATAATTTTCCTCTAGTTATTTGGGGTTTCCTTCACCCCATTATCATGACCTCAATTCTACCTTACAAATCAGATTAGACCAGAAAATGCACACTGCTACAGACAAGAGCCGCAACACAGGGAATCCAGGATAGGTACACCCCTCATGGCCAACAAGGAGAGTAGAGATACCAGGAGGATTAGAGGAGGGTGGGGGAAGAAAGTGGGAATCAATCAGAAATCAACCTATATGCCCCTCTCAGGGGGACAAACAATGGAAAAGTGGGTGAGGAGCAATGGAAGATGATATAAGATATGAAAATAATAATCTATAACTTATTAAAGATTCGTGAGGGAGGACGGGCGGGGGAGGGATGGGGAAGAGATGGGGAGCTGATATTAGGGGCTCAATTGGAAAGAGAATGCTTTGAAAATGATGGCAGCATATGTGCAAATGTGCTTGACACACTGGATGAATGAATGTATGGATTGTGATAAGAGATGTAAGAGTCCCCAATAAAAGTACTTAATTAAAAAAAATGAAATAAAAATAAAAGGGAGTAAGTTCTTAGATCTCTAAGTTACTTATATGATTTTGTGATTTGGGCTCAAATGTATATTTGTTGTCCAGATTTTAGTATGAATTGTACTTAAAGCACAGACTTGTAGATATATATATATGTCCTTCCAACCCACCAATTCCACTAGCATGCTTTATTTTATGTTATTGATTGCTTGCTTTCCCTAAAAGAGTAAACCCTCCAGAAGACAGATATTATCTGTTCATTGTCATTTCATTTTGGCACAGGGTAACTCTTAATTTTTGTTGATTACACACTGCTTTATAAATAAAACAGACACTTATCTTCTGACTCAGTCTGTATCCAGAAAATAACAGATCTATAAAGATGCTAATTTAAATATTATTATGGAGGCTGGATGTCAAAGGCAGCCTGGGTGTTTATTGATAACTAAATTATATGGTAGATTCTCACTTTGAAATATTACACAATAGTTAGAAGCATTGGCAAGAGGCTCACATAGCTACAGAGGTAAAATGTAAATATGGTTCTAAATAGACAAAATTAAAGCTTAGAAATACATATGCTATATAAGTAGATGACAATCCTATTATGCAAATTAAATATAATGCATGCCTACAAGCCTCTCCAAATGGAAAAGAAATGAGTCTGTCTGCTACTGAAAAGATTTATAGACTCAGAAACCTTTTATAGGGTCAATATTAGCCAATGGTAGCCAATATTAGCCAAAATTGAGCCAATTTTCCACCAAAATTGAGCCAATGGTGGGTGTGTACATAGAGATATGTCAATTAACCTACATGATCAACAACTGTGTGTGTTCTGGGTTTTTGTTTACTCAGTTGCAAAGAAATTCTCCACGGTATCCTTACAATTGGTCACAGCAGACTTTTCCCTTTCAGATTTCTGTTCTTCCATGTTTATAAGTAGGAACTTTCCAAGTCCTGCTCCTAATCCCAATGGACCATCATTCTCTGAAGTTATTTTGGCAAAGCCTAACCAAGAAGTATCAGCCATTCCAGCCTCTAGCCTGAAGAGATTGTTGAAATCTTCCAGCTGATTGTCAGAGAGGAATGCCCGTTATCTGCCCTCTGAACAGAGGGATGCCGCTCAATGACCGAACATTGCCTTTGGGTTTTGAAATCCAGAGACCTCAAATTCCACCCTAGTGTTACTGAATAGACTTTCAGAAAAATAAAAATAAATTTCCTCCGAAGGGACAGGTCACCAGTCCCTTAGTTTCCTTGTCTCCAAGATCGTCTATTACTTTATGTGGGGTCCTGGATAGCTGACATCAGTCTTCAATCCTGTGATGTTCTTCCCTTGCCAATTTACCCTAAAAAGGCTTCAGGAAGTTTCTCCCTATTTTTTCATTGAGACAAAATGGTTTCAGATAAAATATAACTGTGAGTTTGGGGATTTTTTTAAAATTCCTTCATTCTAGCAATTAGCTTACTGGGTTTTTAAGAATGAATTGATTGGTTTGTTTGTTTTAAGCCAGGGAAAGAAGGCAGGATTCCATTTGGCCCTAGATGATATATGCACCCTTTTATCCTTCCAGCCTGGGAATCTGTGTGAGTCTCATTGAACAAAGAGCTGGGCTGGAGGTATTCCTCTTTTTAAAAATAGCTGTGTTCTGGGCATAGATCGCTAAAGGAACTTTTTGGACATTTCACATTCCTCCCCAGTGGGTACCAAGGTCTTCATGGCCATGGAAGGCTTGCCAAGAACAGCTCACAAGTATCCACATTCCGGTCCAGAGGTACTGTTGTTAGCATCATTTGACTCTCTGTTTCCTTCATTGGTTGCCATAACATGTTCGGAAGCTATTCTAAGCACTGTTTCCCGGTCTCCTCCCTGTACCTCAGGTGAAAGGTAACGGCGAAAGGTGAAACCACTGTTTTCTGTTTTCCTTTAACTCACTTTCTAACCCTGTGATCTTTGGGGGTATCTTTCTTACTCAAAAAATTCCCCTTACCTGTTTAAAGACAGAGAAATGTTCGACCATGCAAAAAAACTTGATCATATTTTAAAAAACAAGTCTCAATTTCATCTCAACTACATAAGTCAAAAGAAGGTCTCATTTATTTTTCCAGTGGAAAACTATCCAAGGTTGTTTCCCTCACTTTTGCTTGTGTGTGTGGTTGTGCGTGTGTGTGCGCGTGTGCGCGTGTGTGCGCGCGCGTGTGTTTGTGTGGGTGCATGTGTGCGTGCCTGCGTGTGTTTGTGCGTGTATGCGTGTGTATTTGTGTGTGCGTGTGTGCGTGCGTGCGTGCGTGTGTGTGTGTGTGTGAACACAAGTCCCTTGATTTTTTCATGAACCTCGATGAGGGAACTCCAAAAGTTCATGCAACATGGAATTAAAAGGTAACAGAAAAATTTCCATGAACTTTTAAAGCCTCTTATTTGAATTGAAATTCAATA
The DNA here is from genome assembly GCF_050624435.1 of Tenrec ecaudatus. NCBI lineage: Eukaryota > Metazoa > Chordata > Mammalia > Afrosoricida > Tenrecidae > Tenrec > Tenrec ecaudatus. Next base: position 113,850,665 of record NC_134532.1, read on the forward strand.
CCAAGTTAATGAAATTTTATCACTGGCTTGCTACTTGGGCTGTTAACCACAACGTCAGCAGTCCAAATCCACCAAGCCTCTCCTTTGGGAGAAGATGAGGGGGCATTATGGTCTTGTAAAGATTTAGTCTCAGAAACCCACAAGGATAATTCTATCCTGTCCTATAAGGTTTTTCGGAGTTGAAATTGGCTCGCTGACCGTGAATAAATCTCTTAGAAATTTAATGTCAGGATTATGGAGCAGAGTAACTTGACTGTCACTTGTATTGCACTCCCACACCATCCACAAGTAGGTAACCGAAAACATAACTATGACGTTCCCTCTGCTTCATGCAAGGTATGTGCCACACAGACCCAGGAAGAGTTTTTCAGGAAAGGTTTATTGATGATGAGCAGAAAGTGATACGAATGTATCAGAATATGGTGTCTCAAACGACAGGAGCCCTGGTGGTGCAGCAGGTCATGCACTTGGTTGCTCACCCACCGTGTCTGCGGTTGCTGTAGTCATCAGGACTCAGCATCTTCTCTCTTGGAGGCTGCGGGCTTCCTAAGAAGGCTTGGAAGAAGCCCGAAGACATAAAGAGAGAGAATGGCACAGATAATTAGTAGTGGCTATCAACACCTTTACCCAGAGCTTTTCTCACGACAGCTTTTGACATACTGAAATCATCAGTGTGGTGGCCTGGTTGTGGTCAAACTAAGTTATCAGTTACATTTTTTTTCCTCATTGTCACCAAGCTGTATTTCACTAAAATAAATATTTGCTATTCCTTAATTCTTGAGCTCTAAAAATGTGAGCCTCCTCAATAGGCTGGATTACTAAAGGCTGAATAATTAAAACCCCAGGATTCTTTTTGTCATTGTATAATATTTTTCGTATCTGTCATTTTCACATGACAGAAACCACGCTGACAAATGACTTTCTGCTACTGAGTGTTTCTGTAGACTCGCCGGTGATTTTAATGATAAATTTGTGTTTTGCTTTGTTTCCCTCTTAATCAATGAATGACTTGTGGCCTATTTTTGATGAGTATTCTCCTATTTGGCTTTGCTAAAGTTGCTAAGCCCTGCAATAAGTGGTAGGGGCAACTTTCTCATAGTCGTTGTACTCTATGGGGCAATTTTACATTTTCACATAACATCGTTATGACTTGATAGAGTCAAAAGCATTTAATAACCCCAATGACTTTCCCTCTTCAACAATCAGAATTCAGAACTGTAGATATATATTTTCTTTTATAGTCAAAAGAACAATTATTAAAATGTACTCTCTAAAAAAAGTTACTCTTATTACTGCTATGAAAAAAGAAGAAATGAGTGATGGCTGATAGACACTCCTCTTTGAACAAATGTGCTCAGAGCTTTATAGTTAAAGGAATGTTTTGTTTGACCATTTATTCTGTTCCCTCTCTTGATTTATTGAGATTTTTCACTTTGACCAGCCATTTATTTGGTCATTTCTTAAAATAATGAGTCTTACCTTGACCTCAGGTTTGCCAGTCATCTCTAAGTCATTAAATTCACTCAAATTCCACATCTCGAATTATGTATTAGTCCCTGGAGAAGGACATCAGATTTAGCAACGTGGAAGGAAGACCCCCACGGAGATGGACAGACACAGTAGCTGCATCAATAGGCCCAGGCACAGGAACATTTGTGAGGGTGGCGCAGGGCTAGGTAGTGTTTTTTTACGTTGTACATAGAGTTGATAGTTGATGTGGGTCAGAACCAACTGGATGGCACCTAATAGCAATAATCTACTTCTTCATCTGATAAAATCCACGGCTACTGAGCTGCTCTGACTCACAGAACACTGGACAGAGAAGTGTCCCCATGGAGTTTTCAGGACCTCAAATCTTCCAGGAAATGATTTGCCATGTTTCTTCTCTGGAGCAGCCGGTGGGGTCAAAGTGCTAAGTACTTAACTAATGTACCACAAGGGCTGATAAATCAGTGATAATTTAATGGGTTATTATTGTTGTGATTTGGGTGAACGTTTACAGAGCAAATTGGTTTTCCATGCAACAGTTCAGGCCCCCTTTGTGCTGTGACATTGATTGTAATCTATGAAAGGCAACATCACTCTTTTTTACTTCCTTCCTGCGTTTATAATTTTCTTTACTCTCTTTTTCTACCTCTTCCTGCTTTCTGAACGTTATCCTGAGGAGGGGGTTGGGGGCGCGGAATACTGCTCTTTTGATCTTGTACCAGTTGTTCTAGTGAGTGCCCCCTCCCTGGGGTTATTGGGAAACTTTTAGGCCTGTCTAGTGTTTGATGGAAAGTTGAGTCACAAGCGTGAGTTCACATCCAGGTTTCCAAGAGTCATAGGTTTGCTGGGCCAACCAATCTCTGATGGATCAGTAAGTAAACCTATCATTTTTATGATTTTAAGTTTTCTTTTCTAGGTCTATCTCACACGATCTGGGACCTCCTATTGGAAGCCTTTTCAGAAGAGTCAGCAGTGGAAGCTTGGTACCTCCTAGTCTTTTCATCTCAGAGTTGTGGAGACTGGGGTTCATGCGGTCATTAGTATTTTGAACCAATATTTTCTTTACATTTTCTTTAATTTCTTTTCTCTGAATGGGGAAAGACCAATAGGTATAGCCACTCTGAAATGTAATCTTCCTTAATCCAAATTATATATCCCCCTAAATTGCCTTGTTCTAAAAACTGCCTTATTTAATAAAAGGTATTATCTTTGATTTTAATAATCTTGGAAACATTCTTGACTTCCTTTATAACTATTCTTCGGCCTCCCCAATTATACAATTTCAATATTCTGTTAATTATTTCTAAATATATCTTAGAATCAACTCACCTTTTCTATTTATTATATTGTGCCCAGCTAAGAAGCAGGCCCAGTGGCATAGTGGCTTCATGGCGAGGCTGCTAACCTCACGGTCAATGGTTCAAACCCCTCAGCTGTTCTGCAGGAGAAAGATGAGGTTATTCTTGCTCCTGTAATGATTTACAGTCTTGAATCTCAAGAGAGACTCTTCCACTCTGTCTGATAGTCAGAATTCAATCTATGGTAGTCGGTTTTATTTTTTTGTATTTCAGTATTGTCTTACCCTACCCTTCCATCTCTCCCAGTTTTCTTTCTTTCTATACTAAAATACTAATGTCTAAAAAATAAAGCACAGCAAAAGTGAAAACCAAATATAAAAAATAAGAATTAAATTTCAGCCATTTCTTTTAGGTCTGGCATTTATTTATTTGTGCCCATTTCTCTAATTTTTGTGTGTGTGGACTGAAATTTTTGGTTGTTTCCTTGACATCCTGGAATAACTGTTGGGTGGCAGGGCAGTGGGGTTGTGAAAGGGCAGTTAATTCTGTGAGGGCTGTAGTCAAGGGGTCGTAGATGGCTCAAAAGTCTTGGGGGGAAGAGAGGAGGTGTAGGAGCTACAGGAGAGATCAAAGAATAGATGACAAAGTGATAGAGGATGGAGAAATAAAAAGGACCAGGCAGTGCTAATTAATTAATTAATATGAATATAAGAATGAAAAAGAAGTAATTGCTTAATTTGAAAGGAAAACGACTGGGCAATACTAGTTGAAAGAGAATTGTAGGAGCAGTATAAAAATGCTCATTATTTTTAAATGCATTTTTTGTCCTTCTTAGATAGGCTGTACGAAGCTTCGGTGGCACAGAGGGCAAGTGCTTGGCTGCTAACCACAAGGTAGAGAGTTCAAACCTACCAGCTGCACTAGGAGAAACATGTTGCATTCTGCTTTCATGAAAATGATAGTCTTGGAAACCATATCAGCCAGTTCTAATATTACAGGGTCCTACGGCTTGAAACAGAGTCTGCAGCAGTGAGTTGGAGTTTCTTTGGTTTAAGTACACTGTGAACTTCTTACAACAAATATTTAGACGAATTTACTTTCTTAATATTTAACAAAATTAATATTTGTTGAGTTTTCTTCAGCTTCCCTTGCTCAATGTATGCTAGGTAAATACTTACTAAAAGAGTCGGCGCAGTGGTTAACTGCGCAGTTGCTAGCCAAAAGTTCATTGGTTTGAATCCACCAAAGTCCTGGTTCTTCATTGGGCTGGTTATCCATGGTAAGCAGTTCGAAAGCAACAGCAGCTGCAAAGGAGAAAGATGAGTCCTTTTCTCCCATAAAGATCTCCAGTCGTGGAAATCCACAGGGGAAGTTCTACTCTGTCCTGAAGGGCTGCTATAAGATGGAAGTGACTAAATAGTGATGAATGAGGAGTCTCTTCGAGGGAGAAAGCTGTGACAGTTACTTCTACCATCATTTCCTGCCTCAGAAACACTCTAGGGCAGTTGTATGGAGTCGCTGAGTCAGAACTGACTTAGCAGCCACGGGTTTGGGTTTCATAGTCGTTAGATCACCTAAGCAGAGGTTCCGAACACTGAAAACTGGTTTTCAATTTTGACAGTCTTCTCAAAGCAATGTGCTGAGATGTAGTCAACAACTATGACTTTTCTAGCCACAATTTCTTATGTGATGCATTATAATTCTGAATTTGATGCTTATATCCATCACCCCATTTTGGAGGGTATTCTCTACTACACTAATGGGCAGGATTGGGGGGATTTAGCCATAACTCTAGTACAGGTGTGAACCAAGTCACACTCTGTTTCCTTGGGGGCACCTGTCAGATTATTTTACTGGAGGGTGCTACTGTAGACACCATCTTTCATTTTTCTTGGGGATATGGCCAGAAGAGGGCATCCCTGGGTGAAGATAGCCCCACCTGTCAATTAGGTTGCAGTCTGTTGACCCCTCCTTGGGGCGTGGCTTTTTGTTTTGGAGGGTTTTTTTGTTTTGTATAAGAAAGAGACCTTGAGCAGAGCCAAGTTCTCTTTTGACCCTTCACTCATGCTGGGTCTGCATCCCACACCTGCTGATCTTAGGAGCCCTCAGTGGACTGCTGATCCTCGATTTATTTGGCCAACTTCAGATTCGTTTACTTCTGTATCCACCAACTGATGGACCCACCTTCCTGCTTCTTAACCCTGCTTCCTATTCATCAACCTCACCCTACTCAGGGTGTTTTCAATCTCCTCATATGCTAGTGAAAGTGGACAGTGAATAAGATAAACCAAAGAAGAGACCATTTGTTTGAACGATGGAGCCTATAAGTGCATTGACTGCCAAAAACCAAACAAGTCTGTCTTGGAAGCAGTATAACCAGGACACTCCTTAGAAGTGAGGATGGCAAGACTTCATCCCATGTACTTTAAACATATCATCAGGAAGGACAAGTCCTTGGAGAAAGATGTTATATTTGTTAAAGTACAAGGTGAGTGAAACAGAGAACGACCCCCAGTGACCTGGATTGATGCAGTGCCTGCCACCCTGTGTTCAAACATAACAATATTAAGAATGGTGCAGTGTTTCATTCTCGGTTGGAACTGTGAGTTGGAACTCACTTAATAGCACCTAATAGCGACAATATATTAATAATAGTACTAACCAGTTGCTATCAGGTAAGCATTGACTTGTGGCAATTTCCCGCATCTATTTAGGACTGTTCATCAGATTTTCCGATAGCTGGAATTTTAGAAGTAGATTACCAGGCTTTTTTCCTGGAGACTTCTGGGTTTACACAAAACACCCACTTTATATTTAATAGCCAAGCACATTAACCATTTGCACAGCCTGTTATCTCAAATGCTAGTAGTAGTTAAAGCTTATTAGAATGTATAAGCCAGAATCTGGGTTAAAGGTTGTCATATAGATTGTTTAATTGAATCCTCACAACTCTAAAATGTAGGAAAAATAATTGTCCTCACTGTAGTCATGGAAAACTAGGAATAAAAGAGGTGAAGCAACTTTTCCAAGGTCACAACCAGAAAAGCTGAATGAATGAGCTTTTCACCAATATTGTCTGACATCAGACTGAGCTTTCTGAACCACAACCATACACTGAAAGGGCGATCTGATAGACTCATGTGACAGAGGCTGCCAGTGGTAGGCAGAAGGTAGACATGCCCAGGGGTGGGATTCTGCCCATTCACACCAGTTACCGAATTTTTGTTGTTGTTCAGTTTGGTGTACCTGTTGTTAAAATGGAACTTGCAATAAGGGCTTGTCTCACCCAATGTGGACAAATTTACATCCCTTACTCCTTCGTAATGTGTACCTCTTTTATTGTTCTTATTTAAGTACGAACTGTATAAACTACTAAACTACCCTTTGATATAGAGTTTTTTTTTATACTTAAAACATCATTATGGCAGCAAACCGGGCGCTCAATTATTTGAATCCCACCACTGATTATACCTGTCCTGAATGCTCTCCTGCCAGGGAATTGTTAGAGGATAGTTTATTTCTCCTTTGCAAATTTTGAACAGCTGTGAAGTGTTTAGAATTCTGAGTGTCGCATCATTATATATAAATAACCCCAACTTGATCCCCTTTGATTTTATTTTGGGATGTCAGAGCTTTGTTCTTTCTTTATTTTCGCTAAGCCTCTCCAGCGTGTTCCCCACGCAGCAGAACGATCCATTTCAGGAGCATCTTTTATGTGATCCTGACACCAGCTGCTCCACAGAGACCTGACGTCCCTGCCAGAGTGTTACTGGCACCCAGGGGCAGACAGGCTCCTCAGTATTAAAGGGTGAATGTGCTTCACAATAAGGCTCTATCTCTGCATGAAAAAAAAGCAATAAATTGTGATGAGTCTGCAAAGCTCTTCTCTAAACATGATACCAAATTTTATTATACTAACATATAGATTACTGCCCAACACAGGAGTGGGCAGTAGGAAATGCAAGATTTTTTAAAACAGCCTTTATGTAACCTTTTAAAATACTGATCATTGAAAGTACTTTAACATTGGTGCTGGATTAGTTAAGATATTCATTCAACAGCATTTTGAAGATCTACTCTAAATCAGGCAGTTTTCGAAATAGTGATGTTACGGGAAGGTGCTCCTAAATTGGTTCTGACTCAGAGCAACACTATGTACAACAGAACTCAACACTGCCAGGTGTCAACCCACCTTGGCGAGGGTCTTTTTTTTTGCTGAATTGCTGAAGTATTTTTTCCAAGATCGGTCTGTCCTGTGACAGGTAAACTACATGTGACTAACTTGTTATCCTCGCTTATAAAGAACATTCTGGTTGTACATTTTTTTTTCAAGACAGAATTCCTTGTTCTTCCAGCAGTCCATGGTACTTTCAATGTTTTTTATAATACCATAACTCACATGCATAAATTATTTCCCTATCTTCTTAATCCACTGTCCAATTTTCATACGCACATGAGACTATTGAAAATATCATGGCTTAGGCATAACTTAGTCCTCAAATTACATCGTTGCATCTGACCACATAAAAAGGTAGTGCAGTAGATTTTCTAAACATATCATTTGACTTTTTTTTAATGTCAATTGTCTCTTGACACTCCAAACAATATGAAATCTTGGACAAATTAAATCTTGTCTCAATTTATTATGATGCTTATTTGTCTACTGTGAAATTTTTCCAATTGAATTGCAACCCACACTGAAGACTGGTCTTTGACTTTCACTCACAAGTGCTTGGGGGCCTCCTTGTTTTCAGAAACCAAAGTGTGTCATGTAAGTATCATAGTTTAATAAGCATTCCTCCATTCTTGATATATCATTATTATTCTTATAGTCTAATTTCTCTGATTATTTGTTCAGCATACAGATTGTTGTTGTTATCATTGTGAGGTACTGTTTATTGTGATTCAGTTCCTAGCTGTCGTGACCTTATGTAAAACAGAACAAACCACCACCCATTCCTGTGCTAGTCTCACAGTTGTTCTTATGTTTGAGTCCATTGTTGCAGCGTCTGTGGCAATCCATCTCATTGAGAGCCTGCCTCTTTTTCCCTGCCCCTCCACTTTTCCAAGCATAATGTCCTTCTCCAAAGACTGGTCTCTCCTGACAACATGCCCAAAGAATGTGAGACGAATTCTCACTATCCTTGCCTCTAAGGAGCATTCTGGCTGTTCTTCTTAAAGGACAGATTTGTTTGTTTTATTGGTAGCCCGTGGTACTTTCAATATTCTTTACCAACACCGGAGATCAAATTAATCAATCCTCATTTGGTATTTTTTTATTCAATGTCCAACTCTCACATGCACATGAAGCCATTGAAAATACAGGATTGGGGGCAGTCACACCTTAATCCTTAAAGTGACTTCCTTGTTCTTCAACACTTTAAATAGATCTTATGCAGCAGATTTACCCAATGCAATATTTCATTTGATCTCTTGACTACTGCTTCCATGAGGATAGATTGTGTATTCAAGCAATATGAAATAATCAACTTCAATTTTTTCCATGTATCATAATGTATTTCGATTGGTTCAGTGGTAAAGACTTTGGTTTATGCATATTGCATTGTGATCTATACGAAGGCTACCATTCTCAACCTTTATCACCAAGTGCTTCAAATCCTCCTCACTTTCATCAATCAAGGTTGTGTCATCTACATGGTGCATGTTATTAATAAGCCTTCAAACAATACTGATATTGCATCACTTTTTTCTAGATCATTTTATTGGGGGCTCTTACAACTCTTGCTACAATCCATACATCAATTGTATGCAACATATTAGTACACATATTTCCATCATTCTTTTCTAGACATTTATTTTTTTATTGAGCC